>NC_134878.1:29795310-29882810 GCF_041734735.1 Babylonia areolata
TGTTGTTGTTGTTGTTATTTTTGGCTTATAATGTTGCTTTACTATCTGAAATAAACGTGACTGGGTTTCACGCATAGTTCACTGAACAATCTGTATCGTTCAGTGTCGTCTCTTCATCTTGACAGCAAACATGAGTAAAAGCAGTATCCACAAGAAACAATTCTCTTGTTTTATATTGAAACTGTTTGACTCACAGATAAAGCCCATTATTCAGTATGGTGCTGAGTATTATGGTCTAGGCATTGCGGCTCATTACTGGAAAAAAAAAGGGGGGGGGGGAGGGGTGTCAAAATGCGAGCGCCAATTGATTTCATGTATGGATAGTCTAGTAGGTACCCATCACACTTGAGTCCAGTTGTAAAACTTTGTTGTGTATTAGTTAATGTTAACGAAAATGGACGATTCAGGATAATAACGGAAAGCATGCAGGATTTTGTTTGATTTTTTTTTTTTTAATTGCACGTGATAAAAGAAACTGGGTCCCAGATGCTCTCTGTAAACTATATTATATTCAGTTTGGGGTTTTTTGTTGGTTTTTTTGTGCTTTTGCTTTTGTTGTTTTTGGTTATGTTTAGATAAATCAAGGCGTTAAGTATATTATCTATTTCCATGTACCTTTCAAGAAAGACTAGACTGTTCAGATTTCAGGAAGAGTCAAGATTTCGTGTCAAGAGCGACTAGTCTAAAATACGCAGAACAATGTGCATCATACATGATGAATGTATTTAATGCTAACTGTAGAATATAGCGACAGATTTAAAACGTGCAGAACACTTTGCATCGTGCATGATTCTCTGTTTGTCTGTCTGTCAATCAGTCTTTCTTCCTCCCCCCCCTCCCTCCCTCCCTCCATCTCTCTCTCTCACTATCTCTATCTCTTTCACTGTCTCTCTCTCTCTTCCCCTTTTCTATCCTCTCTCTCTCTCTCTCTCTCTCTCTCTCTCTCTCTCCCTGTATATATATATATATATATATATATATATATCTCCCTCCCTCCCTCCCTGAATCTCTCTCTCTCCCTGTATCTCACTCTGTCTCTCCCTGTATCTCTCTCTCTCTCACTGTGTGTGTGTGTGTATATACATATATATATATATATATATATATATATATATATATATATATATCTCCCTCCCTCCCTGTATCTCTCTCTCTCTCCCTCTCTATCTCTCCCTGTCTCTCTCTCTCTCTCTCGCTCGGTCTGCACCTTCAACTATCTCTCTCTCTCTTCCCTCCACTCTCTCTCTCCCTCCCCCTCCCTCCACCTTGCACTTCCCTACATCCCCTCCTCTCTCATTTTCACTCAGTTCATTACAAAAAGCTGTTATAGATTCTTTAAGGGGTTTGTGTGTGTGTGTGTGTTCTTTTCCTTTTCTTTTTTTTTAAATGATTATAATTATTATTATTATAATAATCATTTGAAAAAAAATGTTGATGATAACTCTCGCCTTTGGAGAGACAAAACAAATCTAATTTCATTAAAATTTCCTCGTCGAGATAGATGTAACACAAGACTTGATATTCAGATTGATGTTACTCCCCCCCCCCCCTCCACCCCTCCACCCCTACTTCCCTCCATTGTGTTTATGCCGTTGTGTGTGTGTGTGTGTGTGTGTGTGTGTGTGTGTGTGTTTCGAAATGTGTATCGGTTTCATTTTTTGTTATGAAACATCGAGATGGAGTGCATAAGCCAAATCCTAATGATGAGACGCACGCTTGAGAGAGAGAGAGAGAGAGAGAGAGAGAGAGAGAGAGAGAGAGAGAGAGAATGTGTTCGTGGGTGCGTGTGTGTTTCTCTCTAAAAAAAAACAACATATTTTCTCTCTCTGTGTGTGTATGTGTAATTGTGTGTGCGTGTCTGTGCATGCGTGTCTGTGTCTGTGTGTGTTTGTGTGTGCGTCTGTGGATGTGTGTGTGCGATGTGCCTCTCTCTCTCTCTCTCTCTCTCTCTCTCTCTCTCTCTCTCTCTCTCTTTCTCTATCTCTTCGTCGATTTGAAGCACTGATTCATAAACGGGTTAATAAATAAGTAAATATATAAGTAAACAAACGGATACAATTATAGATAGATGAATAAATGAATACATACACAAACATTCAATATATAAGTAATTTATGACAGGCATAGGAGATGACGCTACACAATACTGGATTCAACTCTTGTCTCTGTCTCTTTTGTCGACATCTGCTTGTTAACTCTCTGTCTCTCTCTCTCTCTCTCTCTCTCTCTCTCTCTCTCTCTCTCTCTCTCTCTCTCTCTCTCTCTCTCTCTCTCTCTGTTGTGGTTTTTTTTGCTTTTTTGTTTTTCGTTTTCAATAGCGTAAATTGATATTGCGAAACAAAATTTTGAGCGGTTATTTTTTTATCTTCAGTGGGAGTTCGCTTGCACACTTGCCTATTGCTGTTGTTGTTGTTGTTGTTGTTATTACAGGTGGTGATGTTGGTGTTATTATAGCGTGAAGTGTGTTTGTATTTGTATTTCATTTTATCACAACAGATTTCTCTGTGTGAAATTCGGGCTGCTCTCCCCAGGGAGAGCGCGTCGCTACACTACAGCGCCACCCTTTTTTTTTCTTTTTCTTTTTTTTTTCCTGTGTGCAGTTTTATTTGTTTTTCCTAGCGAAGTGGATTTTTCTTCAGAATTTTGCCAGGAACAACCCTTTTGTTGCCGTGGGTTCTTTTACGTACGCTAAGTGCATGCTGCACACGGGACCTCGGTTTATCGTGTCATCCGAATGACTAAGCGTCCAGACCACCACTCAAGGTCTAGTGGAGGGGGAGAAAATATCGGCGGCTGAGCCGTGATTCGAACCAGCGCGCTCAGATTCTCTCGCTTCCTTGGCGGACGCGTCGCCTCTAAGGCCATCACTACACATAGTTGTAGTTGTTGTTACTGTTGTGTCAGTACAAGAACCTATGGTGAACGTTCTTTCTTCTTTGCTGCTCCTCACATCTGGAACAACCTTCCTCATCATGTCCGGGCATCTGATTCTATTTCTGCTTTTCGCTCATTACTAAATAAAACCTCATCTTTTTAATAAAACCTATCTATAAGCACTCTCAGCTTCCTTGTTCTCCAACACCACCCATGTCAGCTCACTTTGGATGTATGTAGAGTGGGAGGGGGAGAGTGTGAGTAGGGGGTTGGGGGGGGGAGGGTTTTTGAGAAAGAGTGGTCATGAATGTTTTATGTTACTTGTAATATATTTCTTTCGTGTAAAGCGCCCTGAGCTCTTAGTGAGAAAGGGCGCTATATAAATGTACTTTATTATTGTTATTATTGTTGTTGTTGTTGTTGTTCTTTGTTGTGGTGGTGCTCGTTGTTGTTGTTGTTGTGTTGTTGCATCAGTGTTATTGTTGTTACCGTTGTTGTTGTTGTTGCTACTGTTGTTGTTGTTGTTGTGTTGTTATATCTCATTTTTTGTTTACTTTTGTTGTTGTTGCTGTTGTTGTTACTGTTGTTCTTGAGTTGTATCTGTGTTATTGTTGTTACTGTTGTTGTTCTTGTGTCTGTGTTATTGTTGTTACTGTTGTTGTTGTTGTTTCTGCTGTTGTTACTGTTGGTGGTTATGATGGTGGTGGTGTCGGTGGTGGTGATGTTGTTGATGTTGTTGTTATTGTTACAGTTGTTGTTGGCTGTTGTTGTTGATGATGATGATGATGATATTACTGTCGGTGGTTATGATGGTGGTGGTGTCGGTGGTGGTGATGTTGTTGCTGTTGTAGTTGCTGTTGTCACTGTTGCTGTTCTTGCTGTTGTTACTGTTGTAGTTGTTGCTGTTGTTACTGTTGCTGTTGTTGTTACTGTTGTTGCTGTTGTTACTGTTGCTGTAGTTCCTGTTGTTACTGTTGTTGCTGTTGTTACTGTTGCTGTTGTTGCTGCTGTTGCTGTTGTAGTTGCTGTTGTTACTGTTGTTGCTGTTGTAGTTGCTGTTGTTACTGTTGCTGTTGTTACTGTTGCTGTTGTAGTTGCTGTTGTTACTGTTGCTGTTGTAGTTGCTGTTGTTGCTGTTGCTGTTGTAGTTGCTGTTGTTACTGTTGCTGTTGTAGTTGCTGATGTTGCTGTTGTTACTGTTGTTGTTGCTGTTGTAGTTGCTGTTGCTGTTTCTGTTGTAGTTGCTGTTGTTGCTGTCGTTGCCCGTGGAGGTGATGTTGTTTATTCATGCCGTTGTTGTTGTTGTTGTTGTTACTGTTGTTGGTGGTGTTGTTGCTGCTGTTGCTATCGTTACTTTCATTCTATGAGAGCCACTGGTGTTGACAGCGGCAGTGACGGCGGCGACGACGACGACATGACGATGACTATGATGACGATGGGAATGTTGACGATGACGGTTACAATGATCATGACGACGACGACACGATGGTGGTGATGATGAGGATGAGGATGATGATGATGACTGAAACAGGGAGACAGAAAGGCAGGCACTGACAGACAGACAGACAGACAGACAGCATAGTTTAAGACACCTTTTCACCCACCTACCAACATTAACATTCGCACATAAATAAGCTAGGTAAAGAAAATAAAGAACAGCACATCTGATTTCTTTCACATTTTAACGTACAATTGAGGACACACACACACACAAGCAAAACAACAAACAAATCATGTAAATAATTATGGAAAATACGTATCATTGAAGATTACTACTACTACTACTACTACTACCACCACCACCACGCACGCACGCACGCACGCACGCACATGCAGAGAAAGGCAGACGGTGAGGGGTTAGGGAGGGGGTGGGTGATGTTAGGGGAGGGGGAAGGTGTGAAAGGAGTCCCATAAATCGACAGTGAGGCTAAGTCCAACAGTGACCGTAATCAGTGTCGAGGTGACGTGTTGGGGTTTTTTGTTGTTGTTTTTTTTAACACCTTCCTCTATCTATCACACCCTTCTAATCACACACGCACGCACGTACACGCGCGCACGCACACGCGCACACATGCACATACACACACACACTCACACTACACACGCACGCACGCACGCGCGCGCGCGCATGCACATACACACACACACACACACACACACACACACACTTTCTTTCATTTTTCCTGTCTCTTGATGTATCTCTTTCTGTCTGTCTTTATTTCTGTGTCGGTCTCTGTCTCTCTGTCTGTCTGTCTGTCTGCCTCTCTCTCTCTCTCTCTCTCTCTCTCTCTATCTATCTATCTATCTATCTATGCAAACGAATTGTCTTCCTATGTACGTGCATGCATGCGTGTGTGCAGCGTATGTGTGTGTCTGTGCCTGTGCCCGTGTCAGTGTGTGCGCGCGTTAGCCCGTGCGTGTGTGTGTGTGTGTGTGAGTGTGTGTGCTAGTCTGTGTGTCTGAGTTGCGGTGTGGTGTGGTGTGTATCTCCGTGTGTGTGTGTGTGTCGGTGTGTGTCTCTGTGTGCGCAAGCTTGAGCGCGTGAGAGAGTGCGCATGTGTGAGTGCGTGCGCCGGCGCAATTGAAAGAAAGAGAGAGAGAGGAAAAAAAACTGACTTAGAACCGTGGGAAAAAAACAAACAAAAAAACATTCATTCTGTCGAGTTAGTTTTCCTCTGGAACTCACTTTTTTTTTTTTAAGTTACAGTTGACAGGGTTTTCTTGTTGTTATTGTTCTTGTTATTGTTGTTGTTGTTGTTTGGGGAGTTTCATTATGTTGATGTTGAGAAAGCTAACTCTTGTATACATTTCTGATAAACTGGATTTCAAGAAATGTGTACGGATTTAGAACGAGAACCTGAGCTGTGTTCGTTGAAACCGGATAATGGTTTGGGTTTGTTTGGGGTTTGTTTTTTTGTATGTGTGTGTGGGTGTGTTTTTGTTTGTTTGTTTTTTTGTTTTTTTATCCAAACAGCACGAAATATTTGCCTTTGGAAACTTTGCTGTAAGCGCAGCTGAAACACAAAAGTACAAACCGACTTGCAAACAGCAGAAGAGTGCCAGAACGCACATACGCACATATGCGCGCACGCACACACACAGATGCGCACACACGTTTGCATGCATACAAGCACGCACGTACGCGCGCACACGCGCGCGCGCACACTCACACAGAGAGAAAAAAAAACACGCACACACACGTGCGCCTGCGCACGCACGCATATGTATATACATACACTTTCACACGCATACACGCGCTTTCATACACACACAAACACAGATACACACACACACACACACACATACACACACACACACATACACACACACACACACACACACATACACACACACACACACACACACACACACACACACACACACACACACACACTACTCACACACAAACAACACAACACAACACAACACCACCACACCACACCACCACACCACACCACACCACACAAAACACTCGTTTGTGCATCCACCACAATCAATGCTTTCACCCATGTAGTTGTCCAAAGAATCCCCTTGAACAAAGGATCCCCTTGAACAAAGGATCCAGATGTCTGTCAGTGTTTCTGTGGCAATTGAGGCCGGTCACTGCTGTCATGATGATCACATGGATACTCATATTACGCCAGTCCTCGGTCGGAGACCAAGCTCAAAGCGCACAGCAACAGCAACTGCAACAGTAACAACAGCAACTACAACAACAGCAACTACAGCAACAACTACTACAACAGCAACAGTAACAACTACAGCAACAGTAACAACAGCAACTACAACAGCAACTACAACAGTAACAACAGCAACTACAGCAACAGTAACAACAACAGCAACAGTAACAACAGCAACTACAAGAACTACTACAACAGCAACAGTAACAACAACAGCAACAGTAACAACAGCAACTACTGCAACAGTAACAACAGCAACTACTACAACAGCTGCAGCAACAGTAATAACAACAGCAACAGTAACAACAGCAAATGATCACGGGTTCATTTGTACAACAGGCTGCCGACCTGAGTACACTTTGGCGAGTTATTTTGGCGACATTATTTGAAATTTATTCATGTAAATGTTATCCTGTTGAATTGAGTATTTGTTTTCCCTTTTCATGAGGGCAGGATGAAAACTAGCCATTTGTGCTTATTCCTTTTTTTTCCCCCCTCAATGAAAAAAGTTCGTTCGTTCATTCGTTCGACTGACGGCTGCCATTGGACGCTCATCATTCGTTTCCAGTGTCATTCAATCATATTTCAGGCACGCACGCATACACACTCAAACATGTAACATCTTACGTGTTTGGCCGGTTTGTTTAATTTTCCCCGCCATTTAGGCAGCCATACTACGTTTTCGGGGATGGGGGGGGGGGGGGGCGGGCGGGCGGGGTTCTTGCTGGCTATGTTCTTGTATCCATAACCCACCGTACGCTGACATGGATTTCAGGATCTTCAACGTGCGTATTGATTTTGATCTTCTGCGTGCGTACACATACGAAAAGGGGGTTCAAGCACAAGCAGGTTTGCACTTCATGGTGACCTGGGAGGTCGGAAAAATCTCCACTCTCTTTACCCACCAGCAGGCGCCGTCACCGAGATTCGAACCCGGGGCCCTCAGATTGAAAGTCCAACGCTTTGACCACTTGGCTGTTGCGCTGACCGATAAGAAAAAGATTTTTTTTTTTTTCCAGTTTGATGAACGCCTACTTCATGCCGCTAGTCTCGCGGGACCGCCCAGATCATGTGATGACAGGTCTGATAGAGTTAGCGGCCTTGACGGAGGGCAACCTCGACGATCCTAGGTCGAGAAGGACGAGACATATTACGATAGGAAAAACAAATAAAACTGCACGCAGGGGGGAAAAAAGGGGGGGGGAGGTGGCGGTGTCGTGTAGCGACGCGCTCTCCCTGGGGAGCGCAGCCCGATTTTCACACAGAGAAATCTGTTGTGATAAAAAGAAATACAAATACAAATATTGCTTTGAAAGATTCTGCACGGGCGTGTGTGTGCGCGCGCGCGCGTATTTGTGTGTGTGTGCGCGCGCGCGTGTGTGTGTATGAGTGTGTAATGTGTCTGTGTGTGTGAGAAGAAAGAGCTAGAGAGAGAGAGAGAATCTGTGTCTGTGTGTGCATTGCATTCTATTGTACTGTGTTGTGTTACTGTTTCGCCACAACAGATTTCTGTGTGAGAAATTCTGGATTCTGTCCCAGGGGAGAGTGCGTCGGTGTATAGTGCAGCCCCATCCACCATATATATATATAATGTGTGTGTATAGATAGATAGATAGATGGATGTCTTTTTTCTGTCTGCAAAGTATACCTGTATTTGTTATTACTATCAATCTGGTGCATTACCGCTAGACCACCGCTCCACAAGTATGTGTCTGTGTGTGTTTGCGCGCGCGTGCGTGTGTGTGTCTGTGTGCGATCGCTTTTCTTTTAGTTGATTTATGTTCCACCCCCACCCACCCCCCACCCCCCCCATCCAACTGATGACAATCAATGCGTCCAGCCCGGGAAACGTCTAATGTTTCCGGTTCTTCTGCGCTGGTAGAGCGGGCATTTAGCGAACGGTCTTGTACGGTGTTTACTGGAGAGACGCGGTGCGACAAATGGGCAGATGAAGATCCTCACGTGGACAGGAAATGCTTACTAGCCATTGACCCCGAAAGCTCTGGAACCGGATCAGCCAGTGAACGGGCTGGGGTGTGATTATTATGGCAGCTGGGTTTCCCTTCAGAACACACTGACAGTTTCAAGTTTCAGTCATCAGTCCGCACGTGTTTTTTTTGTGTGTGTGTTTTGTTGTTGTTGTTTTTTTGTTCACGTCCGCACGACAGTCGTGCATGGCAGTATGAGCCGCACTCATGACACATTCCCGCCACACAGAAAAAAAAAATCGAAGGGAAGGATGTTTTTAACCGCTAACCCCGATTTTTCGCTACGGACTATTTCAGTCTCCCAAGGAGGCGTCTCTACGTTCGGACAAATCCATATACGCTGCACCATCTTCATCTTTCAAAGCAGATGCCTGAGCTGACCAGAAGCAACACACCCAACGCGCTCAGTCAGGGCGTTGAGTGCACGCATATGATATATTTGTGTTCCAGTCAGAGTGGATTTCTTCTACACATTTTTTTTGCCAGAGGACGATACTCTCGTTGCCTTGGGATCTTTCTTTTTTTTTTCAGGGCGCATAAAGTGCGTGCTGCACACGGGACCTCGATTTATCGTCTCATCCGATTTTGCAGTCAGACTTGGGGACGAAAGGGTGAGAGCGTGACTCGAAGCCAGACTATCACGGACTCACGGAATGTTAAAAGTACATTTATACGAACATAAGGTTTGAAGCGTCCAGAACTTTCGTCGATTTATGATATAAATTCTTGCTTATTCGCACGTCTGCAACAAGAAAGAAAGAAAGAAAGAAGAAAAAAAACATCCATGGAGGTAATTTGAGGGTAGGGTCGTTGTGGGGTTGGGTTGGGGGGGGGGTGTGGTTCAACACCTGTCACCGCCACTTAAAGGTGGACTTTCTCGCTAATGTCTTCTATCCACCCCGCCCCCGCACCCTCCCCCCACCCTCTCCCCCCTCCTCACCCCCATCCCCCCACCTCCTCCCCCCCACACACACTTCTCTTCTCCACCACCCCCATCACTACCTCCACCCCTCACCACAGCCAAAACAAAAAAAACCGCAAAATAACAAAAAACAAAAAAGCACAAAAAACAACCACCAACAACCTAACTCATGCTCTTCCGGAAAAATCCTGACTCTGCTCGATTCGCACACACGCACACACACACACACACATGCGCGCGCGTGCGCTCACCCACAAAGGGAGAGAGAGCAAAAGAGAGAGGAAGAGAAAATGAGAGAAAAAGAGCGAGGAAAGGAGAGAGAGGGGGGGAGGGAGAGAGACTGAGAGATCGTGTGTGTGTGTGATACGAGAGTAGGGTGGTTGTTTTTGTTTGTTTTGTATTTTTTGCGCGTGTGTTTGTGTGTGTTTTGTTGTTGTTGTTTTTTCTCCTTTTATTGCCAGGCTAGTAGGCTAGCCAGCCAGTCATGACCGGTGTAACGCCTGAAAATGACCCCCCCCCCACACACACACACACACACACACACACACCAGGACGTTGTGACCCCCATGGAGTCGGCCCTAAAACGCTCCCCTTGGAGTTATATCAAGACAGGTTTGGTTTGTTTGTTCTGTAGTTGTTGGTTTAAATCATCTTTAATTATTCAACAATACACATGATTACAATGCAGTGAAAGACAAAAGAGAATCAACAAGCTTAAAGCTTATACTGTGAACTGTTGTTGTTTTATTATTATTCCACCTCCTGCCCCAGTTTTACATCAGCCCCCTTTTCCCCACTGGAACATCTTGATTTTTGCGCAAAATGCGCATGTAAAAAAAAAAAAACGCGTATGGTGGCACTTACAAGACAAAATGCCAAAAATTATTCATGGAGTCCTTCTGGGCTGTTCTATGATAACTTCTTTCCAAAACCATAACCCCTTCTATCCAACGGCTGGGCAATAATAACACACATTTTTGCAGCACTACCACCACCACCACCACCACCACCAACAACAACAACAACAACAACAGCAACAACAGCAACAACAACAGAAAGAAGCGTATTTTGTTTGCATAGGGGACGTCAGTCTGGGACAGAGTTAGAATGACATGTATCACATGTCCCTAAAAGACTTCGTGGGAGTTATTTCAGACCCAGCGTTAATACCCCAAAATGACTCCCCCCCCCCCTCCTTCCCTCCCCAGTACCCCCCCCCCCCCTGGAAGTTTTATGGGGGTTTTTGTTGTTGATTTTTGTTGTTGTTGTTTCTCCCTTGGGGGGGGGGAGTTGGTTCTGAATCTACACCACTCGCGTTCATGTGGAATTAGCCTGGTAGTATCCCAGAATGACTGTTGGCGAGTTAAAAGGATGCCAGCCCAGACTAACTCACTACGAAGCCTTCGTTTTCTGGTGGGGGGGATAACTGGAGTGTGTTTGTGGCTGCCCGCCCCCGCCCCCCGGGCCCCCCTTCCCTCCCAAATTGACTCCACCCTGTTGTTTTTGTTTAAGTTTGTATTTGTTTTTTGTATTTCTCTTTTTATCACTTTTGTTGCCGTGGGTTCTTTTACGTGCGCTAAGTGCATGCTGCACACGGGACCTCGTCTCATCCGAATGACTAGCGTCCAGACCACCACTCTAGGTCTAGTGGAGAGGGGGGAGAATATCGGCGGCTGAGCCGTGATTCAAACCAGCGCGGTCAGATTCTCTTGCTTCCTAGGCGGGATGCGTTACCTCTAGGCCATCACTCCACCATATAAGTTATGGTTTTTGATTGATTTTTGCATTCTTTTAAGTATGAATAAGGGAAGTCATTTCAGAAGGGTTGGAGTTGTCCCAGGCAAACTCCAAGCTGGAGTCAATTTAGCTCTCTTCCCCGGGAAAGAAGAAGAAATAAAGAAAGAAAAAGAGAAGAAAAAAAACACCATGGCGTAAATTTGAGGGTAGGGTTGTTCTGGGGTGGGAGGGGGGTGTCAACACCTGTCATTCACCGCCACTAACTAAAAAGTGGACTGGCTCGCTGATGACTTCTTTCTATCCCCCCCCCCCCCCACCTCCATCCCCCGACCCCTTGTCCCCCACCGCTCATCACGGCCAACCTCACCCATCCACCCACCCCTGCACACACACACACACACACACACACACACACACACACACACACACAGCACATGAACAGCATGCCATGTGACTAATTGAAGAGGCGGAGACTGATGATGGTTCCCATTCTCCGTTGTTCCCCGCTCCCCCCCTACCCCCCGCCCCCCACCTTCTCCCCCCCAGCCCCGCTCTCCCTCCCTTCTCGCACATCCCCCCCCCCCCTTCCCGCACCTCCCTCCTCTGTTCCCCGTGCCTAAAGTGCTCGTTTGCCCGAGCCATTTTCATCAACGGTCCCTTCTCTTTCTCTATGTCCGTGACTCTGCCTCTGTCTCTCTCTCTGTCTCTCTGTCTCTCTCTGTCTGTCTCTCTCTCTCTCTCTCTCTGTCTCTCTGTCTCTCTTTCACTACCCCACCTTTCTCCGTGTCTCTGAAACTGAAACTCTCCGTGTCTCTGTCTGTCTGTCTGTCTGTCTATCTGTCTCTGTCTCTCTAACATTTGCGGCTTTTCCCCCATTTAATCGAGCGCTTTTCCTCTAATGCTCTCTTCCCCAGCCACCACCCCCACCACCACAACCACCACCACCACCACCATCGCTCAGCATGTTTTTTTTTCTTCTACAAGTCGCTGAGCATGTCCCCCCCCACCCCCAACACCCCCCTCCAACTGGCATTCGGGCTATTACCGATGTACTAAAATTTGGGCAATATTTGCAACAAGAAGAAGAACAACAACAACAACAACAACAAATCAGTATCAGTAGCTCAAGGAGGCGTCACTGCGTTCGGACAAATCCATATACGCTACACCACATCTGCCAAGCAGATGCCTGACCAGCAGCGTAACCCAACGCGCTCAGTCAGGCCTTGAGAAAAAAAAATTAATTAAAAAAAAAAATAATAATTTTTTTTTTAATAGTAACGATAATAAATAAATAAATAAAATACATAAATAAATAAAAATAATAAAAAATAAAATAAAAAGAAATAATTAAATAAATAATAGATAAATACATAAATAAAAACCAAGGATGGCGATCACATACACACAAACAAGCTGCGGCGATTTTTTTTTTGGGGGGGGGGGGGGGTGTGCGGAGGGAAAGAAGTTGCAATGAAGCAAACACGCAGCATTCTTTTTTTTTCTTTTTTTTCTTTTTTCACGACGAACAAAAGTGTTAATTGTGTTGTGTCTTACAAATTCGATAGATGATGTTCAACTGGACAACAGAACTGCCCCCCCCCCCCCACCCCCACCCTCACCCCCCTTCCCACTGTGACAACAGGGAGGTGTAATGAACATGCACACAGGAGCAAGTAAATGCTTTTGCTCTTGCAGCAGTTGCGCTGTGTGCTCGGTTGAACGGGAGACAGGTTTCAAAGTGTGAAATTACCTCCTCACGAACTAATGGCATCACTTGATGGCCTAGAGGTTAACGCGTCCGCCCAGGAAACGAGAGAATCTGAGCGCACTGGTTCGAATTCACACCGGCAGTCGCCAGTATTTTCTCCCCCTCCACTAGACCTTGAGTGGTCGTCTGGACGCTTAGTCATTCAGATGAGACGATAAACCGAGGTCCTGTGTGCAGCATTCACTTAGCGCACGTAAAAGAACCCACGGCAACAAAAGGGTTGTGCCTGGCAAAGTTCTGTTTAAAAAAATTTAAAAAAAATCCACTTCGATAGGAAAAACAAATAAAACTGCACGCAGGGAAAAAAAAAAAACACTAAAAAAAATGGGTTGCGCTCTCAGTGTAGCGACGCGCTGTCCCTGAGGAGAGCAGCCTGAATTTCACACAGAGAAATCTGTTGTGACGAAAAAGAGAAATACGACACGGCACGACATGACACGACACGACACGACACAGATAATTGCCTCTACAGCAGCTACCCAGGTATCCAGTTGCCTCTCTTCGAGTTGAATTACCTCATTGCCTGTGATCATTTAAATTAAACATGAACTGCAAAATATTTGCTTTGTGGTCGTTGATATTGGACATCTTCGCCCCCCCCAAAATATATGTCAGGTCTTTCCAGTTTAGTTTTAAAACATATTATTGTTCAAATTTGTATCCACCAATTTTACTATATTCTTGTGTATATCTAGCTAGCTAGCTATCTTTATATATATATATATATATAATGGATGTTTTTGAAAAGATATGGTAATGATATCACACAGTGGTACTGTCCATATTGTAAAGACTGTAGAGGATGAAAATCTTTATATATATATGTATATATATATATATATATATGTTTGCCCATTATACTCAGAACTAAGAAACAGATTTTTTGGCAATGGAATCAATCCGCGATCAGAAAGATTATTAGATGGAAAATGCAGATATCTGTCATTATTAGTTTCCAAGTTTGTTTTTCGCAGTATGAAACAGAGGCAGACGTTTGCAGAAAGTAATAGACCTATTTTGAATGCAGTTGTGTAGTGAAGAGTACGGTTATGAAGTATGTTTATAAACAAGAAACGTATGCTCAAAGATGATGAATAGACTTACTGTCAATTTAATCTGCATGCTAAGTCGCAAAATCTGGTATGTTATGAAGGTTTTATTTATTTATTTGTTTATTTACTTATTTATTTATTTGTTTATTTACTGTGCGTATGTGTGTGTGTGCGCGCGCGCGCGTGCGCTCATGAGTGAGATTCCCCCTCCATGTTTATGTGCCCATGGCCAAAGAACATTAAAATATTTCACTTCATTTCATATATATGGATTTGTATATCTATCTATACATATCTCTCTCTCTCTCTCTCTCTCTCTCTCTCTCTCTCTCTATATATATATATATATATATATATATATATATATATATATATATATGATGTATTGTTAAATGCGCCTAGAGCCGCAGGGTACGCGTAAAATAAATGCACATTATTATTATCATTATCATTGTTACTGGTAGTAGTAGTAGTAGAATCATTTTTTGTTGTTGTTGTTATCATCATCATCATGTTCATCATCATTTTCATGATCACCATGATCTTCCTCCTCCTCCTCCTGCTCTTCATATTCCTTCTCCTCCTCCTCCTAATCCTCTTCCTCCACCTTCTCTTCCTCCTCATCTTCCTTCTCATCCTCTTCCTCCTCCTCCTCATCTTCCTTCTCATCCTCTTCCTCCTCCACCTTCTCCTCCTCCTCCTCCTAATCCTCCTCTTCCTCCTCCTCCTATTTCTCCCCCTACTGGTTTTATCATCACCATCACCATCACCATCATCATCATCATCTTCATCATCATATAATCACACATCCCCAATTTTCACAACGGCAGGTCAGACTCAAATGGTGCGGACTAACAGACATCATGTATGCAATACCACACCTACTTAAAAATGGAGAGGGAGTATAATTATATCATATGATAGTCGGTCGTGTCCGACTATGACCATCAGAACGGCAGGGGAAGCAACTGCTGTTCCGACTATTTGGCCTAGAATTTGATTATAGCGGAGAGTGTTTTGCCCAAGTTACATCACATCCCCACTCTCTCGGCCAAGAGGGTTTTAGGACAGTCGGCGTTGGGATGGTTCCCGAAGCTAGACCAACTAGCCCCCCCCCCATATGCTGCAGCACTAAGAGCCAGTGCAGTTTTGCCTCCTAGTGTGAGAGAGTCATAGTCCTTCACAAAAGACTAAGGCTGTAAAAGAGATCGCGTTGCATTGGAGAAACCATTGGTGATACAGGTCTCACTTTGCTGTTGGCCCAACTGTAAACGTATGTCAATCTGTCATATGAGCCGAGTGTTGGGACCTGGTAAGCATATGCCTGACCTGAGCTACAACCCAAAGTGCTGGTTAGAGTCTTGAGAGCCTACGCTATATATATATATATTTAATGTCTACATGTGTATCCTTCCGAATTCCATCTGTGCATGCTTCTCTACATATCAACATATGTCTACTGTACACATGCATTTATATCCATCCTTCTGTACATACTTCTACCTTTTTTCCAGTCGATCCATCTGTCTATCTCCCTATCTGTCTCTCTATTATTATGAATTATCCACTTAGCTATCTGGCTATCCATGTATCTGTCTGTGTCTCTCTCTGTGTCCATCTATCTGTGCATCTCTCTATCCGTACGCCTATCTGTCTGCCTTTCTGTTACTGATTTTATTTTTCGTTGTTGTTGTTGTTTTCATGTTGTCTGTCTGTCTGCCTGCCTGTCTGTCTGTCTGTGTATCTTTCTGTCAGTTTATCTTGCTTCTCATCTAGAAGCGAATCTAAAGCTAGCATCGGTGTCTTTTTTGTATCTTGTTCCTCTGTAATTCCACTCAAGTTTCGCTTGCCGAATGAGGATTTACAGAACATTTTCGTGTAACTTGACCCCCGTTCTCTCTCTCTCTCTCTCTCTCTCTCTCTCTCTCTCTCACACACACACACACACACACACACACTCTCCCCCTCTCTCTCCCACTCCCCCTCTCTCTCTCCCACTCCCCCTCTCTCTCTTTCTCCCCTCTCTCTCTCTCCCACTCTCTCTCTCTCCCTCCTTCCCTCCCTCTTTCTCTCTCTTTCTCTCTCCCACCCCCCCCCCCTCTCTCTCTCTCTCTCTCTGTATCTCTCTCTCTATCTGCGTTTACTGATGTGTACCTACTATGTCACTAGAGCTTTACAGCTAATGGCATTAAACATTTCAGTGTTCAGTGTTTTCATCTCCCGTTTAAACGTTTTGATTTACAAATCCCCTTTTCACATATAAGTTCGTGGCTGTAATCGGTGGCTTTTTCTGGTGTTTTTTCTGGGTTTTTGTTTGTTTGTTTTTTGTTGTTGTTGTTTTTCTCTCGCTTCACTCCTGATCTGGGTCTATCAGTCCAACTAGATACATAGTCAGGAACCTAGCGCGCGCCCGTGCGTGTGCGTGCGTGCGTGCGTGCGTGTGTGTGTGTGGCCTACACAATGAGACACAGACAGACAGACAGAGAAAGCAGGCGTCGCCATGAGAGAGACAGACAGAGACACACAGTGTTGAATCCAGTATTGATTTTTTTTAGTCATCTCCCATGCCTCTCATTAATTACTTACCTATTGAATGTTTGTGTATGTGTTCATTCATTTTGAATGTTTGTGTATGTATTCACTCATCTATCATTATATCCACTTGTTTACTTATGTATTTACTTATTTATTAACTCATTTATGAATCAATGCTTCAAATCGACGAAGAGATAGAGAAAGAGAGAGAGAGTTAACGAGCAGGTGTCGACAAGAGAGACAAGAGTTGAATCCAGTATTGTGTAGAGTCATCTCCTATGCCTCTCATAAATTACTTATATATTGAATGTTTTGTATGTATTCATTTATCTATAATTGTATCCATTTGTTTACTTATGTATTTACTTATCTATTAACTCGTTTATGAATCAGTGCTTCAAATCGACAAAAACGTAAAGAGACAGAGACAGACAGTGACAAAGAGACAGAGAGCGGGTATTGAAACGATTCTGTATCTCAGTTCATTTTGTCTGTCTTTCTGTGTGTGTGTATGTGTGTGTGTTTTCCAGTTTAATGTCTATTCACGCAGACTGATTGTACACGAAAGAAAAATCCATAAGGGAGCGAGAACTGGAATACAAGTTGCAAACTGTGAACACACACACACACACACACACACACACACACACACACACACACACACACACACAAATCAAAGCAAATGTCCAAATCAGTGTGTGTGTGTTTCTGTCTGTCCCGGTCTGTGTGTGAGTGTATGTGCATGTTCACACATTTCGAAGTGGTTGTTCTGGTTTATTTCTTCCCCTGCCATTAATTTTCGCACAATAATAATAATATAATAATAATGGTATTTATACAGCGCTGAATCTTGTGCAGAGACAAATCAAAGCGCTTTCGCACCAGTCATTCACACGCATGCATAATAACTCCAAAACTGGAGAAACTGAAGACAAGGAAGAGGCAGGGAAGGGAGGCTATTTTGGGAAGAGGTGGGTTTTAAGGCCAGACTTGAAAGAGCTGAGTGCGTAGACTTGACGAAGCGAAAGAGGAAGTTCATTCCAATTGCAAGGTCCAGAGACAGAGAAAGAACGGCGGCCAACAATCGAGAGTTTGAATCAGGGTATGCGTAAACAGAGTGGATCCGAAGCTGTGAATCATCATTATGATGGAAAAAGTAATAATTATACAAATAATGATAATGACAATATCATTTATTTTCAGTCTGATATCATCATCTTAGATGAACAGACTATAAATAATAAACGAAACGATTGTTTTTTTGTTGTTGTTTTTTTGTGGTTTTTGTTGTTGTTGTTGTTGTCGTTGTTTTTGGAGGGGGGGGGTTGTTTTTGGGTTGTTATTGTTTTTTTTAAGCTTTGCTGTTGTTGTTGATTTAGATTTGAACACACATAATTGTGTCCTTTTCCTCACATCTGACTACAGTGTTATTTCCAACAGCGATGGATTTTGTTCTCAGCTGCTGCTGCTGCTCTTTGCAATTGAGTGCATGACTCCTGTTGAGCTTTCTGGTGTTTGTTTGTTTTGTTTTGTGTGTGTGTGTGTGTGTTTGTGTTTTCTCAACGAAGAAAACAGGATTCGCCTCCCTAACCCACCCACCTTTTTTTCTTCTTCTTCTTCTTCTTCCTTGCACCCCCCCCCCCCCCCCCCCCCCCCCCCCCAACCATCCCCTTCCTAATCGGTAAAGCCTATAACCAGAGCTGGGATGATAATTATTGTACCTGTTGTTGTAGACTCTTTCAATTTGTGTCGATCGCATTGCACTGCATGCCCTGATTTAGGTAAAACGAGACAATAGTTGAGATTTTTTTTTCTTCGTTTAGTTTTTTTGTTTGTTTGTTTGTTTTGTTTTGGGGTTTTTTTGGGGGGGTTGTTTGTTTGTTTTTGTGTTTTGTTTTTCAGTCAGAACGCAAAGTTTGCGAAGAAGAGGAAGAAGAATAAGCAGGATATAAGAAGAAGAAGAACAATAGCAACAACAGCAATAAAAAGAACAGAAGAAGAAGAACAACAACAACAAGAATAACAACAAGAACAGAAGAAAAAAAAAACAGAAGAAGAAAAACAACAAGAACAGAAGAACAACAAGAACAGAACAAGAAGAAGAACAACAACAAAAGAACAGCAGCAACAACAACAACAGAAAAAGAACAACAACAACAGCAACAACAGAAGAAGAACAACAACATCAACAGAAGAAGAATAACATTAAGAACAACAACAATGACAACAGAACAACAAGAAAAATGATAAGGAGAAGAGGAAAAAACCAAATCAAATCGTGTTACTGACAGTTCAGCCGACTACAGAACAGCCATATCACAGCTGAAAAAATGAGGAAGGGAGAGGAGGAGAAGAAAAAGATAGGGAGGAAGAGGAAGATTAGGAGAGGAAGAAGGTCAAATCAAATCAAATCAATTCCAGTACAACCAAATCAAATCATGTTGCTCAGCCGACTACGAAACGGCCATAGTTATCAGAGCTGAAAAATGACGGAGGAGGAGGAGGGGAAGGAGGAGGAGAAGAAGAAGAGGACGAGGAAGGTGGAGAAGGAGGAGGAGAAGGAAAAGGAGGAGAAAAATGAGGAGAAGACGAATAAGAAGGATAAGGACGAGGAGGAGAAAGGAGCAAGTGGAGAAGAAGAAGAAGAAGAAATAAAAGGAGGAGGAAGATGAGGAGAGGAAGAAGGTCAAATCAAATCAAATCAATTCCAGTATAACTAAATCAAAAATCTTGTTACTAATAACTCAACCGACTATGAAACAGCCATTTCAGAGCTGAAAAATATAGAGAGAGAGGAGGAGGAGAAGAAGAAGGAGACGAAAAATGAGAACGAGGAGGAGAAGAAGGAAAAGGAGGAGGAGGAGGAGGAGGAGGAGAAAACTCAGTGCGAGTTGGAAAGTTGAATTGGAGAGATTTCGGTTAATCGAAGCATGCTGGTGTGATGGAGGGTGTCGGGGGGGTGGGGGGTGTTGGGAAGGGGGGGGGGGTGCAGGGTGTGCTAAGGTGGGGGTGGGGATAGAAAGACGAAAAACATTTTTAGGTGTTGAGTTCAGCAAAAGAAGAAACCCTGAGAAGAAAACAAAAAGAGTAAGAAAATGGAGTTGCGTTTATCGGGGGTGGGGGATGTGTGTTTTCAGTATTTTCATACTGTTAATGCTGCGTATTGTTGTGGTGTGTAAGATGGACACGGTGTGTGTGTGTGTGTGTGAGTGTGTCAGCATGAGTAAGTGAAATTGTGTGTGTGGGTGTGTGCTTGGGGTGTGTGTTTGTGTGGGTGTGTGGGTGTTATCTTCAGTTTAACGTCTATTCACTATAAGTGTTTTTTAGACGGAAAGGAGAAAAGTAGTGGATAAAGGAAAGGGAAGGCATGTGAATATTAGTGGAAGAAGGTGTTCATGTTATGTATTACACTGAGGAAAAGTATATTATAGAAATTAAAGTTTAAAGAGATTGTGTAATGAATGAGGTGTCATAGGAAGGAGAATATGTGTATGCATATCAGCAAGTATTAACTTACAACAATGTAAATATAAATTAATTAGAATACATCAAAGGAGGATACCAGCTGGACTGGAGTTTAAAATTTCCGAAAGCATTTGAAGCAATGAATAATCATTCAAAATCTTTTCAGTGGCTGATAGAATACTGGTAGAAAAGTCATCAGCTACATCTTTTGGAATTAACTGTCTTAATGCTAGGACAATGAATAAGGTGGTTTACATTTATTTGCTTACGGCACATACATTTTATATTTTTAGAAAATTTTGTACGAAAGACATTCAAACGAATTCTATACATTAGACTTGTAATTTGTCTTGAATGTGCTGTTGGTGTCAAATTTAGAAAATGTTTGGGATTAGCTGCATGCTTTGTGTTTACACAATGTTGGTAATATTGATTATTTGCACACACACACACACACACACACACACACACACACACACACACACACACACACACACACACACACACACAACACAACACAAAACAACATACACACACACACACACACACACACACACACACACACAGAGTCCACACACACACACACACACACACACACACACACACAGTCCACACACACACACACACACACACACTCCACACACACACACACATTCCACACACACACACGCGCGCGCGCGCGCGCGCGCGCTCGCTCGCTCGCTCGCTCGCTCTTACTTGCCTGCAAAATCAGTGATATGAATACCAGCATTCCCGAGTGATGGCCCCCTTCATGCAGCTCACACACACACACACACACACACACACACACACACACACACACACACACACACACACACACACACACACAAATACACAACACACACAAACGAACAAACAAACAAACACACACACACACACACACACACACACACACACACACACACACACACACACACATACACACACACAACACACACAAACAAACAAACACACACACACACATTCCACATACACATACACACACATACACACACACACACACACACACACATTCCACATACACACACACATACACACACACACACACAGTCCACACACACACACACACACACACACACACACACACACAACACGCACGCACGCACACAAACCACACACACACACACACACACACACACACACACACACACACACACACACACACATCCACACACACACAACACGCACGCACGCACACAAACCACACACACACAGTCCACACACACACACACACACACACACACACACACACACACACACACACACACACACGAAAAGCGGTTTCGTTCCACAAAACTAAATAAATGTGACAAAACTCAAGCGTATTCACTTTGTTCCAAACTGCCTTACGTGGGTTTCAATGCTGAAATTCAATCCAAGAGGAACCAGATAAAAGAGCGGGTAGAGGGGAAAGGGTGTGGTGTGAGGGGAAGGAGAGGGAGTGTGGGGTTGTGGGGGAGAGAGAGAGTGTGAGAGAGAGAGGGATGGAGGCAGGGAGAGGGAGGGAGAGAAGGAGGGAGAGGGAGACTGACAAATGTTTTATTGATGGTAGAACGGATAAGCTGGAAACTTCTTTACACCATGCCCTCACACACGCATACACACACAGTGTGATAAATGAAATAAGTGTGAAAAAATAGATGACATAGAACAAACCAAATAGATAATAATAGACACACACACACACACACACACACACACACACACACACACACACACACACACACACACACACACAGTGGGAGAGGGAGAGAGAGAGAGAGATACACAGAGAGAGGGGGGCAGAGGAAGAGAGAGGGAGGAGAGAAAGAGAGGGTTGGATCATGGAGAGAGGGAGAGAAAAGAAGGAAGTGTGACAGTGATAGAAAACGAAGAAGAGGAAGATGAAATAGAAAGAAAATAGGTCAACGCTGGTTCTTCGTGGGAGTAGGGGGGATGGGAGGGGGGGGGGATTGTGACGATGTTTGTTTTCCAACTAAAAGAAAAATAACTCCATAACAGTTCAGCATTTTTTGTTATTGTTGTTGTTTTTTTTGTTGTTGTTTTTTCTTAATCATTTTTCTTTCTCTTTTTTTTCGGGGTTTTTTTTTCGGTTCTTTTCTTTAGGGTTTGGGGTGGGTCTAGGTTTGACTTGTTTTTATCAAGGCAATTTCACAAAACAAAAAAAACAAAAACAAAAATACAAAAAAAACAAAAAAAAAACAATTCCACTAATCCCCAATCTTTACCATTTACTTACTTCGTCACATAAGATATTTAAATAGATAATGAAATATATGAATGAAATACGTACGTAAAATAAATCATAAGTGAATTGACAGATTTATATATATATATATATATATAGATCGAGAGATAGATTGAAACGAAACGAAATTGTGATTATCAGAGAGAGAGAGAGATAGACACAGAGAGAGAGAGTTAACAAACAAAAAATTTAATAGATAAATAGACAAAATGAGTAAGTCGATAGACAACACAAAGCCAAACAAAACAAAACAAAACAAACAAAACAAAAAAGAAAAGATGTCACCGAAGAAGGAAAAACAGTTATTGGTGAACAGTCTGAGGGTTCAGCTGAAACGTTGTTTTGAACAAAGAGCAGAGGTGGAGCAATGGACAAAGGCAGGGAGAGGAGGGGATGTAACAAAGAGAGAGAGAGGGAGGGAGGGCAGAAGGGGGAAGGGAGGAATGGGCGCGCGCACACACACACACACGCACGCACGCACGCGCGCACACACACACAAACACAATTTCACACGCACACACACACACACGCGCGCGCGCGCGCACGCACACACACACACACACACACACAGAGGAGAGAGTGGGTGATTCTGTACCTTGACCCCTTTCTCAGGACCGATGGCGAAGAGAGCCAAGAGAAATATCTCTTCTTCTTCTTCTTTCTCTCTCTCTCTCTCTCTCTCTCTCTCTCTCTCTCTCTCTCTCTCTCTCTCTCTCTCTCTCTCTCTCATAGACCCTTCACACACACACACACACACACACACACACACAGACATACTTCACACACACACACACACACACACACACAGATACTTCACACACACACACACACACACACACACACACACACACACACAGATCCTTCACACACACACACACACACACACAGATCCTTCACACACACACACACACACACAGATCCTTCACACACACACACACACAGACCCTTCACACCCACAACACACACACACACACACACACACACACACACACACTGCGCGCAAAGCCAGACTTTTTACGCACTGACACATTTCTTGACCAGAACTAAGTAGCGCTTGCGCGTAAACTTTGAAACAACCAGAAAACAGATAAACAACATTAACTATGGTCAAAAGGGAAAGAAAGGGCGAAGATAAAAGAGTTTGAATCGTTTCTTGAAAGACCAGAAAAACGTTTTAGAACGACTCGTCGCATCTGCGAACATATCTCGAGTTACGTGTTTGAGACATCATCATTCAGACACGAAAGGGCGAGTTGAGTAACGCAGCACGTGTTTTTTTTGTTTGTTGTTTTTTTTTCCCCAGAACTCTGTATCAATTTCACCTCCTCTGTTTTGTTCCACAGAGTTCACAAACAGTTAAGCACCCTATTTGAGAACCCGCACATTTTTAGTCTTGCAGGAGGGAGAAGGGCGGGGGGGGAGTTATATATGATGAAATGATGCTTAAATTTCCCCGGCACTTCAAAACAGCGATATATGCATCTAGTGTAACAGAGAGCATCACTCATAAACCAGAGGTACATTTTTCGCGTTTCTGTTTTTCAATGAAAATTCACAGCTGTCTTGTGTAAATCATTGAATAGCTGTAAATGTTTGGCTACAAACATCGTTTTGTTTTTTGTTTTGTGTTGTTGTTTTTGTTGTTGTTGTTGTTGTTGTTTTTCAAACACATTTTCAAGCTCTTTACGGTACACGTGTTCCTGGAAATGATGGGAGAAGTCGGTGGTGTAAGACATAAGCAGCCTTCGTGATTGAAATCGTCTCTGCTGCCCGGCCCGAAAACGGAGAATGGCTGCATACAAGGCGGGGGTGAAAACGGTCATACGTGTAAAAGCTCACTTGTACTTACAAACGAAAGTGGGAATTGCAGCCCACGAACGCAAAAGGAGGAGGAGGAGGAGCAAGAAGGAGGAGGAGGAGGAGGAAGAAGATGATGATGGAGGAGGAGGAGGAAGAAGGGGTACAAGAAGAGGAGGAAGAAGGAGATGATGATGATGATGGAGGAAGAAGAAAATAGAGGCGGAGGAGGAGAAGAAGAAGAAGATAGAGGAGGAGAAGGAGGAGAAGAAAAAGAAAAAGATGAGGGGAAAAAAGAAGAAATCTCTCTCTCTCTCTTAACATTTTGTTGTTGTTTTTTTAACATCCCTGCTTTTATGGAGCAGTCCTTCACATTTTTGTGTACCTTACGAGAATCCGTAGACATTGGTGGCAGGCTGCATTTACAACTAGATACATATTATTTTTTTTACCTATCTCAGGTGGGCTTCGGAAAAGTGACTCCCCGAATATTGTATTGTATTGCATTGTATATTCTTTTTTTTTTTTGTCACAGCAGATTTCTCTCTGTGTGAAATTCGGGCTGCTCTCCCTAGGGAGAGCGCGTCGCTACACTGAGAGCGCCTCCATTTTTTTCTTTTCTTTTTTTCCCCCCCTGCATGCAGTTGTTTTGTTTTGTTGTTTTGTTTGTTGTTGTTGTTTTTTTTAGGGGGTTCCTATGGAAGAGTTTTCTGCATGATTTTGCCAGGGACAATCCCTTTTGTTGCCATGGGTTATTTTACGTGCGCTAAGTGCATGCTGCACACGGGACCTTGGTGTATCGTCTCATCCGAATGACTAGCGTCCAGACCACCACTCAAGGTCTGGTGGAGGGGGAGAAAACATGGTGGCGACTGTGCCGGGATTCGAACCAGTGCGCTCAGAGAGTCTCGCTTCCTAGGCGGACGCGTTGCCTGTATAGGTCACGTGTGCTGTCGTGGTGGCAAGCCCTTGATGTCGTCGTCAGTCGGCTTTCGGTTTCAGTATCGAAGTCAGTGAGGTGTGTCAAAAAGCGTGAAGACTGATCCACATCCAAACTCAACATGCTTAATTAAGAACATTGATAATAAAGATGGTGGTGATGATAAGAAGGTGCAAAAACTTGATGAAGTCAACTATAAGCGTACATAAATAAATAAATAATTTTTTTTTTTTTTAATAAATAAAAAAAGTAGTAGTAGTAATAATAATAAAGATAAATAAATAAAAAAAAGACAACAATTATGATAAATAAGCAAATAAATGTAAAACATGGAGACAAATATTCACACATACACCCACATGTGCGTAACAGATATGCACCAAACATGCAGTTTCACAGATATGAAAGCACAGTCAAATACACATAAACGTACATGGGCCCCAACACACACACACACACACACACACACACTCACACATTACCCTGTACCTCCTCTACCCCCCACCCACCCACCCCACACACACACTCATTTCTAGGCTACGTATGCGCAAACGCACCCGCGCATGCACAAACGCACTCAAACATACAGACACACACAAACACACACCTGCACACACGCACAGAGGCTGCCACTGATTGGTGGCAAGAGGGATGGGAAAAGATCTCTGATGCCAAGAACATTAGTAGTAGTACTTTAAAAAAAAGTTTTTTTATGTATTTATCTGTTATTTATTCATCTTTTTTCTTTTTTTCTCAAGGCCTGACTAAGCGCGCTGGGTTACGCTGCTGGTCAGGCATCTGCTTGGCAGATGTGGTGTAGCGTATATGGATTTGTCCGAACGCAGTGACGCCTCCTTGAGCTACTGAAACTGAAACTGATAAGAATAATAACAATAAAAGTAATAATGATAACAATAATAATAACAATAATTGTAATAGTAATGATGATAATATGATGATGATAATAATAGTAGTAGTAGTAATGATAACAATAATTGTAATAATGATAAGGATGATAATAAAAAATAATGATGATGATAATGATGATAACAACAACAATAATAATAATAATGATAATATACAATGTAAGAATCAGCATAACTTTACTGTCTCAATAAGAAAGAGAAATGAAGTGGGGGGAGGAGGGTGGTGGTGGTGGTTAGAAAGAAGATTCCTGACCAACCCAATGCACTGGTCAGACAGACCTTGAGAGGCCCACGAAAAGTGGTTTACGTAGAAAACAACGAACATAACATGAAATTAAGGGGGGACACGGCAGTGCAAAAGAGACCAAAATGATGATTTTTCATGATTTGGGTTTTTGATGGATTTTGATTCTTGAACATCTCTCCTATCATATGCATAAGATTTTCCACTGTGACGATGTCTTTAAAAAAATTTTAAAAAAAACCAACCTGCCAATAAAGATTGCATGCTGAATCACGGAAGTGTTTATTTTGTTCAATTTCGACGCAAGTCGTCAAGTTTCTGGCCTTGACAACATACCTTGGACTTGCTCAATGATGAGTAAAACCTACAACCATGAGACTCTGCATGATTGTTTTATAACATGTTATTGAAGTTTTGTAGTGAGTATGTATGAAAATATTCTTTGGGTTTTTTAATTCATAGCGGTTCCAGTCGTTTTACCCATTGTAAACTTTGAGGATTTCGCAATACGCAAAATTTCATAAAAAATACAGTAATTGAAGAATCAATACAATCTCACGTGAAAATGAAGATAATGTGTATCAAGTCCGCAGAAGAAAAAATGTTTGCATGCAACACAAACCCAATTTATTTTATACATTGTTTGGTGGCCATTTTGATTTGTTTCCATAACAACGGGTATTCACAGAAATCTAAGATAACTTTTTCTGTGATCCACAAGTGATGATACACCTAGTAGACAAAAAAAGAAAAAAAGGAGATATTGTTGGAGAGAATCAAACAAGTCTGAAAAGGCGCAAGTGATCATCACATTACGTTCCTCAGTATGTAAGATACATTTTGTACGGAAGAAGAAGAAATCTATTGTGTATTACTTATTTCTTCTTCTTATGTACAAAACAACTCATTACAGTTACGGTCGGTGTTATAACACTCTTCTTCTATACGTGTGCATTTCTCTCTGTGTGTGTGTGTGTGTGTGTGTGAATTTTCTTTCTTATATTTCACTGTTAATTTACTTCTTCTTTCTTTATGTCTCCACTAACATATATCTTATTTCATCCATCTGTGTGTCTCTTACTCTCCCTACACTAATAATACTGAATAATGGTAATAATAAGAATCATAATGATGATAATTGTTATCCTTTTTTTTTATATTATTAGTATCATTATTTACAAACAACAATCTTCTTCTTTTTTTTTTTTTTTCTTATTCATCGTCGTCTTGTTCTCCCTCTCCTCCCACCCCCCACCCAAAACAGAGCACTCCTGTTTCACACTGCATATGGCAGGGGAGAATACTTGTCTCCACTCGTTTCCTAACTGATCTCCCCTCGTTACCCTCTGTTCGCCTTTACGGAGACGTCGTTTTGGAACAGTCGATTGTCGCTTTCGGTTTTCCAGTCCAGCACAGACAATAAGGTAGGAGTCCGCTTAGCAGCAGTGTGTGTGTGTGTGTGTATGTGCGCGTATGTCTGTCTGCCTGTGTGTGTGTGTGTGTGTGTGTGTCTTTTTGTCTGTGCCTTTGTGTGTGTGTGTGTGTGTACGCACGCGTCTGTATGTCTGTCTGTGTCTCAGTGTGTGTTTGTGCGTGTGTGTGTGTGTGTGTGTGTGTGTGCGTGAATGTGCGCGCTACCACTTTTTTTTTTTTTAATTCTCCCATGAAATAGAAATAAGAAGCATTCTGTTAAGAATGTCTCCAAGAAGAAGAAGGGCGTCATATGAAACGCTAAAAACCCCACGCAGAAAAGCATCACTTTCTATCAATGCAGGTAGCTCTCTGCGTGTGTCAAATTGACGTTCTGGATTCAGTTTCTATTGAGGGTCAGAAAGGTGCATCTGGGCAGGAGGGGCCTGTGGGGGAGTGTGGTGAGGGGGTGTGGGGGGGCGGGGGTATTGAAACAGTGGAAGCGGAAGATGCGGAAGATTAGGTTGGAGGGGGTGGGGGTGGAGGGAACCTGCTCAACTGTGACTTTTTTTTCTTTTCTTTTTTCTCTCTTTTTTAATTTTTTTTCTCATTTTTCTTTTTTTTCTTTTTTTTTTTTTTTTTTACATAATATTTCTGTGGCATTTGTACATTTCATAATCGTTTTTCTTTTATTCTCTTTTTTTTTCTTTTTTTTTTTCATGCTGTCGTGTTTTAAACCTCGGGCTCATTTCTGGCCTATCCTTTCTTCTCTTTCCTTTTGCTTTGTTTTGCTGTCCTTGTGGTGTTTTCTTTCTTTGTTTTGCCCTCTTGTCTTTGCTTTTCTCTTCTTTTGCGTGCTGTTGGTGTTTCAAAATGTGCGGGTCATTTTTTGCCCGTCTGGGTCTGACTGATCAAAGAAATGCGTACGTGTCATCAAGGGATATGGATATTTTTCGTTTTGAAAAAGATATTTCACCGTCAACGGGTTTTATATATATACTGCTGCTGCTGCTGCTACCGTACAGGCTGCTACCGTAGGCTGCTGCTGCAACTACTACCACTTGTGCAGCTGCTGCTACTACCACTACTGCTAGGCAAGTTACTACTACCACTACTGCTAGGCAAGCTACTACTACTACTACTACTACTACTTCTTCTTCTCTTCCTCCTCGTTTCTCTCCAGTCTACCCAACGCTATCGCTGCTGTTTCTGCTTGCCTGGAACTACAACTATATCTGTTAATACGACGAACGCAGCAGCCGAGTGGTTAAAGCGCTGGACTTTCAATCTGAGGGTCCCGTGTTCGAACCTCGGTAACGGAGATTTTTTTCCCGATCTCCCAGGTCAACATACATGTGCAGGCATGCTAGTGCCTGAACCTGCGTCGTGTGTATACGCAAGCAGAAGATCAAATACACACGTTAAAGATCCGTTGAACACATACCATATATACACGCGCGTGTGTGTGTGCGTGTGTGTGTGCGTGCGTGTGTGCCTGTCAGAGTAGATTTCTTGAACAGAATTTTGCCAGAGGACAACACTCTCACTGCCATGGGTTCTTTTTCAGTGCGCAAAGTGCCTGCTGCACACGGGACCTGGGTTTATCGTCTCATCCGAACGACTGGACGCTCAGTTCGATTTTCCAGTTTAAAAAAAAAAAAAAATTGGGAGAAATGGCGAAAGCGGGATTCGAACCCAGACTCTCACGGACTCTGTATAATTGGCAGATGAGCGTCTTAACCATTCTGCCACCTTACTCCTCCAATGCAACACAGCTCTGTCTGTCTATCTGTATGTATGTTTACTTGTCCTTTTGTTCCTCCTTGAAACCACTGTTCAGTGTCAGTTTCAGTAGCTCAAGGAGGCGTCACTGCGTTCGGACAAATCCATATACGCTACACCACATCTGCCAAGCAGATGCCTGACCAGCAGCGTAACCCAACGCGCTTTGTCAGGCCTTGAGAAAAAATAAATAAAATAAAACAAAATAAAACGAATAAATATAAATAGATAAATAAATAATTTTTTTTTAATAAATAAAAATAAAATAATAAATAATCAAATAATAATAATATATTTTTTAAATAAATTAAAATAAAATAATTAATAAATAAATAAATAATAATAATAATGAAAATAAAATAAACAGAAAAATAAATAAATAAGACAACAATGATGACAAATAAGCAAATAAATGTGTAAAAAAAAGTTAATAATAATTTTTTTTTTTTTTTTTTTTTTTTAAAGCAGACACACTGTTCAAAGACTTTATAGCAGCACAACAACAACAACAACAACAAAAATCGTCACGATTACATCATCATGACATTTGAAGAAAAAAAAATGATATGCCTGAAATGATATCCCGATGATTGTCTGTATGGGTGAAATAGCCACCGGTCGTTTTGCTGGGGTGTTTTTGGTGGTGGTGGTGGTGGTTTTGGGTTGTTGTTTTTTTTTTTTTGTTGTTGTTGTTGTTTTCCTTTTTTTTCATTATTATGGATTGTTCTTGTTGTTATTGTTACTATCATAATCACCAATGTTTTTAGTTTTGGGTTTTGGGGGGGGGGGGGGGTTGTTGTTGTTTTTCAGTAGCAGTATGTTAGGCCAGTCATCATCACCGGTTGACGGAGTTCTGTCCCTTTCTTTACAACACGTATGCATTGGGCGTCTGATTTTTTTTTTTTTTAAAGGGGGTGGGGGGGTGGGCTGTGTGTGTGTGTGTTGTCTAAGTGTGCCATGGTTAATTATAACAAGAAGAAAATGAATAATAATAATAATAATATTGATGAATAAATATATAATGAATACTTGAAAGCACTGCTGTCAGTGATCCTGTATTCAAGAACAATCGGATGTGACCTTTTTAGCGAAAGGGGGGGAACAAAGAGGAATCGGCTTTGTGTCCGTTCCCAATGAAATACACAACCCTCAGTCAAGTCAAGTCAGTAGTGGGGAGGGGGGGGGAGGAAAGAAAAAGCTAAGGAGGATTTCAATTTACTACTGGTAGAAAGGATAAAACTGTGACGTTAATTGAAGATGACGGCCCCCCCCCCCAACTCCCACCTCCACGCCCCTACCACCCACCCACCCAGAGTCAATCCGCTCAGCCCCAACCTCAAATCTCCACCCCTTTCTTCCCCAGCTTTCTGACTCTGTCTCTGTCTCTCTCTGTGTGTCTCTGTCTCTCTCTCTCTGTCTCTGTCTCTCTGTCTCTGTCTCTCTCTCTGTCTCTCTGTCTCTGTCTCTCTCTCTCTGTCTCTCTCTCTCTCTCTCTCTCTCTCTCTACCTCTCTCTATCTCTCTGTCTGTCTGTCTGACCTTGTCTCTGTCTCTCTCTCTCTCTCTCTCTACCTCTCTCTATCTCTCTGTCTGTCTGTCTGACCTTGTCTCTCTCTCTCTCTCTCTCTCTCTACCTCTCTCTATCTCTCTGTCTGTCTGTCTGACCTTGTCTCTCTCTCTCTCTCTCTCTCTCTACCTCTCTCTATCTCTCTGTCTGTCTGTCTGACCTTGTCTCTCTCTCTCTCTCTCTCTCTACCTCTCTCTATCTCTCTGTCTGTCTGTCTGACCTTGTCTCTCTCTCTCTCTCTCTCTTTCTACCTCTCTCTATCTCTGTCTGTCTGTCTGTCTGTCTGACCTCCCCTCTTTTCTCCCGTTTATTTTTCAAAAGAAAAAAGAAAGCCCAAATTTCACACACACACACACACACACACACACACACACACACACACACACACACACACACACACACACGAATGCATATATATACATATACAATTAACATGTCAACATCAAACTTGGGACAACAATGCAGGTAGCCTTCAGAGTGCAAATAACAGGACATGCAAAGACAATGTAGGAAAACTAAAAAAAAAAAAAAAAAAGTAATAAAATAATAATGATTTTTAAAGCACTTCTTCAGGTTTTTGTTTGTTTTGTTTTGTTTATAGTATTTTATTTGTTAATTTATTTATTCATTTGTTTATTCATTTGTCTATTTATTCATTTCTTTGTTTATTTATTTCTGTAGTTGTTTATTTATTTCTGTAGTTATTTATTTTCTACTGTGTCATATGATATTTTGTGTCTTCAAGAGAATGTCAGGGATTTTAGGTTGTTGTTGTTGTTTCTTTCTTTCTTTCTTTCCTGTATGACGTCAAGTGAAAGTTTCCGTTTGTGATCAGGTTGCGATAGAATGTCACAGTTCATTCCTGGGGGGAAAAAAAAGAAAGAAAGAAAAGAAAAAAGAAAACAACAACATTCCAGCCGAGCGGCCAGACTTCCATCACTGACACAGCACGTGCAGCAGCAGCAGAAACAGTAAGTCAGCGCAAGGTGGTCGTGAGAAATGCACAGGAGTCTTCCAGAAAAAAACAAAAAATCGCCCGCCTACGAAAATGTTCACGGATGGGAGAGGCATCAATGGCAAACAAAAAAACCATCCTTGTGCTTCAGCTATCTGACTGAAACCATTTATTGTCAGATTAATAACTTTTTGTCGTACTGACATGCCTCAACTGTCAACCGTCATTGACGCCCGAAGAATGGCGAAAGTCCCAGGTGACGAGTGCGACAGACCCGTGAGAGAGTGGGTGTCGTTGGCAGAATGGTTAAGACGCTCATCTGCCAATACAGAGTCCGTGAGGGTCTGGGTGGGTTCGAATCCCGGTCTTGCCCTTTCTCCCAAGTTTGACTGGAAAATCTGAAAAAAGAATATTATATTTTTTTAAAAATACAAATGAGGGTCTAGTCAATCGGGTGAGACGATAAACCGAGATCCCATGTGCAGCGCGCACTTGGCGCACTGAAAAAGAATCCAAGGCAACTAGAGGGTTGTCCTCTGGCACCATTATGTCGAAGAATTCCACTCTGACAGGTACACAGATGTATATTCCACTCTGACAGGTACACAGATGTATATTCCACTCTGACAGGTACACAGATGTATATTCCACTCTGACAGGTCCACAGATGTATATTCCACTCTGACAGGTACACAGATGTATATTCCACTCTGACAGGTCCACAGATGTATATTCCACTCTGACAGGTACACAGATGTATATTCCACTCTGACAGGTCCACAAATATATATTCCACTCTGACAGGTACACAGATGTATATTCCACTCTAACAGGTCCACAGATGTATATTCCACTCTGACAGGTACACAGATGTATATTCCACTCTGACAGGGTCCACAGATGTATATTCCACTCTGACAGGGTCCACAGATGTATATTCCACTCTGACAGGTACACAGATGTATATTCCACTCTGACAGGTACACAGATGTATATTCCACTCTAACAGGTACACACATGTATATTCCACTCTGACAGGTACACACATGTATATTCCACTCTGACAGATACACACATGTATATTCCACTCTGACAGATACACACATGTATATTCCACTCTGACAGATACACACATGTACATTCCACTCTGAGAGGTACACACATGTACATTCCACTCTGAGAGGTACACACATGTATATTCCACTCTGAGAGGTACACACATGTATATTCCACTCTGAGAGGTACACACATGTATATTCCACTCTGAGAGGTACACACATGTATATTCCACTCTGAGAGGTACACACATGTATATTCCACTCTGAGAGGTACACACATGTATATTCCACTCTGAGAGGTACACACATGTATATTCCACTCTGAGAGGTACACACATGTATATTCCACTCTGACAGGGTCCACAGATGTATACTCCACTCTAACAGGTCCACAGATGTACATTCCACTCTGAGAGGTACACACATGTACATTCCACTCTGAGAGGTCCACACATGTATATTCCACTCTGAGAGGTACACACATGTACATTCCACTCTGAGAGGTACACACATGTATATTCCACTCTGACAGGTACACACATGTACATTCCACTCTGACAGATACACACATGTACATTCCACTCTGAGAGGTACACACATGTACATTCCACTCTGAGAGGTACACACATGTACATTCCACTCTGAGAGGTACACACATGTACATTCCACTCTGAGAGGTACACACATGTATATTCCACTCTGAGAGGTCCACACATGTATATTCCACTCTGAGAGGTACACACATGTACATTCCACTCTGAGAGGTCCACACATGTACATTCCACTCTGAGAGGTACACACATGTACATTCCACTCTGAGAGGTACACACATGTACATTCCACTCTGAGAGGTCCACACATGTACATTCCACTCTGAGAGGTACACACATGTATATTCCACTCTGACAGGTACACAAATATATATGCACGCACTCAAAGGCCTGACTAAACGTGTTGGGTTTTACTGCAACAGGTCCGCCATCTGCCTAGCAGGTGTGGTGTAATGTATATGGATTTTTCTGAACGCAGTGATGCCTCCTTGAGAAAGTGAAACAGGAATCGGGCTGGAGAGAGAGAGGGCCTGTCAGCTCGTTGTGATGGTCTTCCATGGTGACTTGAGGACGATACACGAACTGTTTTCTGGGCTGTGAACCCACGTTTCTACCCCTCTCTGCTCTGTGTGTGTGACTGACGGAGTGAACATCCACGCCTCGATGTGAACACTGCTGATTCCGTCTGTGAATATGACACGGATACTTACATAACGCCTGCCCTCGGTCGGAGACCAAGTTCCAAGCGCTTTACAAACATGGAGTGATTTGCACAACAGGCTGCCAATCTGGGTAGAGCCGACTGACGGCTGCCACTGGACGCTCATCATTCTTTTCTGTGTCATTCAATTACATTTCAGGCACGCACACATACACGCTCAGACAGACATGTAACATTTTACTTATATGGCCGTTTTGTTTATTCACCCTGCCTTGTGGGCAGCCATACTCCGTTATCGGGGGTGTGCATGCTGGGTATGTTCTTGTTTCAATAACCCACTTAACGCGGACATGGATTACAGGATATTTATCGTCCGTATTTGATCTTCAGCGTGCCTATACACACGAAGAGAGTTCAGGCACGATCAGGTCTGCACATGTTGACCTGGGAGATCGGATAAATCTCCACCCATTACCCACCAGGCGCTGTTACCGAGATCCGAAACCGGGACCCTCAGATTGAGAGAAGTCCAACGCTTTAACCACTCGGCTATTGCGTCCATTGTGGGAAAAAGTTGTGGGTATTAGCCGCTTTCTGTTTGACTGGCATCATTCTGTGTGATTTCCCAGGCACTCTACGGATCAGTGTGGAGTCGGCCAGCACGGTCTGGCTGGGACAGATTAATTTGGCATCAGAACCTCGGTCACACGTTTCAGATTTTTAAATTAAATCAAATTACATTATAATAAAATTAAAAAAAACACCTGTTAGGATTACCGGCAATGATACTCACATTAAATTTTCTTCCCCTCCACTCCTCTTGTGTTAATCCCAGCGGCCCGGAAGCTGTACGGAGGACTGGAGGACCTGCGACGTACTGCCGCCTTCGTCGAGGAGACGGGGGGAGGGGGGGGCAGGGGCGGGATCCATCTGATAAATGACGAACGAGACAACAACTGACGGCGTGAATGTCTCCCCACTCCTTGTTGCCGTGAACACGACTCGTTCCACCTTGAGGGCGCCGGGACCGTTGTGGATATTGCTGGGCTTACACACTGGGGATCGTGAAGTGGAGTTGTGACGCGGGGGAAGGGGGGGGATTCAGATCCCAACACAGGAAGGGCGGGTTGACTGACGTCCCCCACGGGCCGTGTCCAGACGACTGGCTGGCACCGGTGATGGCTGTATCCACGTTTCTTCCCGGGACTCTACCGCTCTGTGACTGGCGGAGTGGACGTCCACGTGGAAGCCTTATTGTGAAGAGTACTCATTCAATACAGTACAATAACAATACAATACCATAACAATACAATTACCAATACCATACCATACCATACCATACCATATAGTCCGATTGGAAATTACATGTGCGTTCAAATTACATGTGCATTCAAAGGCTCGTCACTCACACCACACAGTCTCTCAGCTCGAAGTCGAAGCAAACATTATAATTATGAAGATGACAAAAATTTATCTTAAAAAAACGAAAAGGTTGAATTAAAATACGAAAGTGATAAAAAGCTTCGCAGCTTGATTTATATAACACAGTAAAAGAAATTATAACATGTGTTTTAAAGAAAAACGAAGCGCTCTAAGAAGCGCTGTTTTCGAATAAGAGACACTTCGATAAACTGATCATTTTATATCGTAAAATTCGTCAATGGCAGTTTGTGTAATGAGGATACCACAGTCTTGGATGCCATAAGAGAGATTATGTTTTGATTTTATTTCATACGTACATTAAAGAAACACTGGTTTCAGACTAAGAAACCCTGTTCCAAGTTATTAGACATTCTTTTCAAACTTGAGGGGAAAATTGTTGATGATGATCTTTAACGCGAAGAAGATGTGGACTAAGAGAAAAAAAAAACAACAAAAAAAAACAAAAACTCAGCCTGTCAGCAGTGGCAGACAGATTACTGCTGACGACCGGTTTCAGAGAGCCGTTGAAACCGGTAGGCTGTGGCAGGCTCAGCGCCAGACTTTGTTGCCTGGTGATTCATTCGCCCAACTGGAAAACAGGGGTCCAAGTTCGCGAATTCGATTCACACTAGCAGTAGTAGTAATAGCAGCAGTAGTAGTAGTAACAGTAGCAGTGATAGTAGTAGCAGTAATAACAACACCAGTAGTAGAAGTAGTAGTGGTGGTAGCAGTAGTAGGAGTAGCAGCAGTAGGAGTAGTAGTAATGGTGGTGGCTTATGGCTATTTGGGGGTGGGGGGGGGGCAGACGGTTGAATGTCGGTGGGCTGGTTTGTGTTCGGGGGGGGAGGGGATGGGTGTGCGCGCGCGCGCGCGTGTGTGTGTGTGTGTTGTCTTTAACAGCCGTGTTATGAAGACTGAATACCATTAGATAATCATCAACATCACAATATAAATAATAATGATAATAATAGTAATAATGAAAAAAGTGTGTGTGTGCGTGCGTGCGCACGCGCGTGTGTGTGTGAGCGCGCGTGCCTTCTTCATTATGCGTGTTCGAATTTCTTCTTTCTTTCTCAGTTTCCTCTTCCTTCACTATGTATGTGTGCACTCTTTGTATACTGAGTGGATGCAGATTAGCGAGGACAACAGGTTGGAAGAACAGACCTTGCCTAAAAACACCGTTCTTCCTTGAGAAACAACTTTCTAAGATCTAAAGTAGCAACAACTTTAATTTTGGTGTTTCCTTATTTTGGCGCGGTAGCGTCTCATTTGAATATCAAGTTGTTAAAACAGTTCTGTATTCATTGACCATTGATGTCCGCTTCTTCTTCTTCTTCTTCTGCGTTCACTCGTATGCACACGAGTGGGCTTTTACGTGTATGACCGTTTTTACCCCGCCATGTAGGCAGCCATACTCCGTTTAAATTGATGTCCGCTGACGAAAGAACTATTTTTGTGAGGCAGGGATAAAAAGCTTAGGCTATTATTTGGGGTGGGGGGTGGGGTGGGGTGGGGGTAACTATCGTTGAATCCCTCCGCCGGTGTTTGTAAAGACAATAAATGAAAGAAAGAAAGCCGGAAAAAAAGTCGCCACTTAAAGATTAATCCTTGTCGCTTCTAATGCTGTTCCCGATACCAACCTCATAATTATAATCTCTCCGAGTTCAGTTTCCGTGGTCTGAGACTCTTTTAAATCTTTAATGTTCTTTTTCTCTGACTGTCTCTCAGTATCTTTTGTGCTCTCTCATTTTTTTTGTGTGTGTTGTGTTCTATGTCTGTCTGTGCGTATGTCTGTTGATCTCTCTCTCTCTCTCTCTCTCTACACACACACACACATATATATATATATATGTGTGTGTGTGTGTATGGTTGTCTATAACTGTGGTGGGCGTGATTTGTGTGTGTGTGTGAGACAGAGACAGATGGAGAGAAAGTATCAAAGATTTTACGAAAGCTTACAATTTAAAACCCATCTCATTGATTTTCTTTTTATAAAAACCACTCCAGTAACAACAACAGCTTGATAATTGAATGAGTGTCCGTTCTGGCTTGATTAATGTCTAGTCGTGCTTCCAGCTCGGCTTGACAAGTTGGCCAGTTTAACTGATTAAACTAGTTCTCATAAATGAAAGTATTATACTTTGGCCTGACGGTTGTGTCATCGTAAATCAGGACCATGGAAATCTATCGCCACGTCCGTATCAAGCCCTCCACCACTACACCTCCTGCCCCCCACCCCCACCCCAACCCTCAGTCTCCCGCCCTCCCCTTCCCCATCTCATGAGGGGGGGAAAGTTGAGGAATATTTTAGAAAGGAAGGGGAAACTAGTTGCCATGGATATCGAGACAATGGCTTGGGACCGAGTTGGGTTGGAAGCCTTTTGGTACAGGGTGTTTCTTCTGTGGGGGTGGAGGGTCTCATGATCAGGGGTATTAAGAATTTATTTGAAGTGATGACTTTCGTTTCGCTGTCTGTCTGTCTGTCTCTCTCTCTGTCTCTCTCTCTCTCTCTCTCTCTCTCTCTCTCTCTCTCTCTCTGTGCGTGTGCGTGTGAAGTATGTGCCCCGCGTGTGTTTGTGTGTGTGTCACAGACCTCTGTGCGTGCTTGTTTGTGTATGTGCGCGCTCTTGTGTGTGTGTGTGTGCTTATGTGTGTTCGCGTGTGTGTGTTTGTGTGCTCTTAAGTGGTCATGGTGATTTATGGGAATACACCGCCACTGACCCTCCCACCCTCCACACACATTTCAGCGTAAGGGAGCAAACCAAGATGGTGTCACTATTGCATTTTTTTTCCGATAGCCTCCCCTATGCGCAATTCGGCTACATGTACCATCTGTACATTGATTCTCCCTCTCGATCTCTCTCCTTAACACGCACACACACACACACACACAGAGTACATACAAACGCTCACAGTCCACACACACGCACGCACACACGTTTCAAGTTTCCTGTCCTGTTTCAAGTTTTAAATATCCTTTCACTCCTGTTGAAGTATGGATAGCAATTACAAAATAATGATTCCATGCTCAGAATAACAATTTTCAAAATGCTTAACAGTGTCACATAAAAGTTGGTAAAATACAAACGTCTTTTAACCCCAAGACAGTATCTAGACATCTACAAATTAAATAAACTTACAGCTAAAACGCCTTTATTTCTGAAAAGTCATTTTGAACTGCAAAGTATGTAAGTATATTATGTTTTCATGATTTGTTGTTGGCACAGAATTTTTTTTTTTTTCCCAGCCGAGCGTTTTCGAGGGCATTAGTCAATGGGAGACAATACCCAGTAAGTTCATTAATCAAAGGGAGTCAACTAGTGCGGACGGGAAATTGTCACGTGACTTCCGGCCAGCGCTCCGTTGAAGGTCAACTCTTATCAAGCAAGGTATACATGTATTCTCCTTTACTCTCACTTTCCCTCCTATCCTTCATGATTTTTGTAACTTAGAAAACCTCGACTGATTTCCCTTAAGGATAATGCGTTCATTCAGGTTGAAAATGGGTGTATGTGGCAATGACTAAAATAGTATGACAACAAGCGTTTGTGTCCAACGTTTGTTGCCAGCTGAGTGATGAGTGCGTTGGCGTTGGTAGTGAGTTTTAACCAGTTTCATTTTGAAAGTGTCACAGCGTTCAGACATGAATTTTAACACTAACAGTTAGTATCTTCGGTTCAGACACATAAATTAATGGGTTCTTTGCGTCAATTGTGCAAACTAAACTTTGGAGTTCGCAGAACGCAGTCCAGATTGGGGAAGAAAGAGAATTGTTCATTTGACCTATTCAGTTACACTATTAAATATTATGGGTCATTTGACCTAATCACCATAAAATGTATGGGTCATTTTCAATGGGTCAGGATAAACACCCCCTTCAAATCATTGATTTCAGATGGGAGTGGAATGATTTCAAAATCAATTTCTCTTGAAACTATGAAATTGAGTGGAGTGATGGCCTAGAGGTAACACGTCCACCTTGGAAGCGAGAGAATCTGAGCATGCTGGTTCAGATCACAGCTCAGCCGCCGATATTTTCTCCCCCTCCACTAGACCTTGAGTGGTGGTCTGGACGATAGTGATTTGGATGAGACGATAAATCGAGGTCCCGTGTGCAGCATGCACTAAGCGCACATAAAAAAGAATGCACGGCAACAAAAGGGTTGTTCCTGGCAAAATTCTGTAGAAAAATCCACTTCGATAGGAAAAACAAATAAAACTGCACGCAGGAAAAAATACCAAAAAATAGGTGGCGCTGTAGTATAGCAATGTGCTCTCCCTGGGGAGAGCAGCTCGAATTTCACACAGAGAAATCTGTTGTGATAAAAAGAAATACAAATACAACAAATAGTGAAATACAAATATTTTATTGGCTTGTTTGGTGAAAAGCCAGCGCTTAGCATTGGTCCTTGATCAGTATGCAGTGAGCAGCTCAACATCTGCCCCCAATAATTTCAGCATGTAACATTCAATTTTTGTTCAGTGAAAGTGTATGCATAATTCAGTTCCGGCGTTTCAGGGAAATGCTGGCCTTTCATTATTCTTGTGTTTGCTTTTGCTGCCACTGTGCCAGGATGAAATTTTCACTAATGGCTGATATAACTGGTCTATGTAAGTTTTCAGAGTGACAAAACATTCCAAAAAGGAATCACACTCTTGATCTGCTGATAGGCAACCCCAACACCATTACTAAGGAACTCGCCACTATTTTTTTTTTTTTTTATTACCAACGAAATCTAACCGTATAAAGTGTATTGTCATTCAGTGACATTCTCATTGGGATATTTATGAAGCACTGAGCTTCATATTGATTGAGGATCAACGCCCAGCTACTTCATTTATGAAAGTAAGGCAAGCTGAATAAAAACAAATGTTGAGAGAAGTCGTCTGCTATGATTTTTATGTGGGGATGAGACGTGTTTCTTAATAGCGAGCACACTTGCGTGCTACTGTTAGTGGCGAGAAAGGAAGTGGGAGGTCATGGAGTACATGCACAATGAAAGGAATGCGAGGTAGATTGTAGATTTTATCCTTACCTCATGGCAGATTTTCTCTGAAGGCTGCCTTGTCTTGATTCACGAGAACCCAGCCACTCTTGCCATGAGGCTGATAAAAGAAACCCACCTTCATAGCATATCTTTGCCTAACTAGCTTGTAAGAAACATGCCTCTGGTTGGGATAAGTGTGTGCGTAGAAAAGGGGCTGTAATTCAGTTTTTAATTTTGTTCTCAGAATGGATGTCAGTAATGTGTTTTCAGGGTATGTCACACAGTTCTGTTGTGTTTTTCATGTGTTTTTCTTTGTTAGATTCTTGTTTGCATGTACTAATATAAAGTCAGAAAGTGATTTGGGGAGAAATACATGTTCAGTATTTTTTGTTGAGCTTCTGTGGCTGGTGTATACTAATAATAAACAACATGGAGGGTGTGTAGGCCCGCTTTCATGGTGGTTTTTTGTCACTCACAAGTAGGTCATAATTATGATGTCATGGGCAGCCACCACTGTAACTGGCTTCTTTGAATCTTTGAATTTGCAGTGCCTTTGTTCAGGCAACTTTTCAGCAGAGTTTATGAATGGATCAGTTCGAATAGGTAATGACAGATATCATTATATCACAAGAAACATACTCAAAGTAAACATACAAGGCTAAAGCAAATAATGGTTTGTAATGATAAAACCAATTATATCTTGTAAACTTGGAAAAATAGTCACTGAAAATGTTAGAAATCCTTTCATCAAAACAGCGATTTCCTTGACAAAATTTTAGCCTTTCAGTGACCTGGAAAAAAAGGAAATGGAGATGCTCATGCACACATGGTTCTTGCAAAAAATTACCGGGGAACCTCCACAAAAATATACAAAAGTGGGTCTCCACACCTTCCCTAACAAAACCATTTTCACTCTCACCAGTCTAAGTTGAAATCTACATCCTAGCTAAATCTTTTCCTTTTCTTATTTTTTTACCATTTCAAGGATTTTGTGCAAGTTAATCATACCAGTCTGCATTACAAAAGATAATGATAAATCGATAGAGAACCGTGGTGAAGTAGTAGAAGTATAATGAATTTATTCATTCTTTTTTTCTTTTCTTTTCTTTTTTTAATCTAATGCAACACATTTCATATAATCTGTTACATGATCACAGATGTCTGCAGTGGCTCGTCCTCAACTGCGGGGCTTTCTCAAGTCCAATCTGAAGAAGAATTTCATCATCGCTACAGCAGTGTCTTTTATCAGCACTGTGGCATGGCGTGTCATTGTCTGTGATTCCCGCAAAGCCAGATATGCGGAGTTCTACAAGTATGTTGGAGCTCTGTGTGTGTCTGTATGTATGTGTGTGTGTGTACAAAGTGTTACTGTTCTGCCATCTTGCATAGATGGTATTATTGGGAAGAAACCCTGAGAAGTTGGAAGGGAGTAGAAAGGTTGAAAAAACCTATCAGTGCAGCCATAATTAAAAGGAATTTGAAGCATCAAAATGAAATTTTAAAGAGTGGCTTTTTGAAGGGTATCATGTCATTCTTCAAAATCTTAAAAATGAAATTTTAGAAAAAGTGAAATTTTAAAATAAATGGCATCTGATTCATCAAAAAGGAATTATAAACTAATTGCTTTGAAATCTAAAAGATATTTTTTAGACATAAATTGCATCTGAACCATTAGAATTAAACTTAAAAGAGATTTTAACCATAAAAATGATAATTTAAAGAGAGATTCTTAATAAATAGCATCTGAAACATCAAAAATGAAATATTAAAGAGAGATCTTCAAACAAATGGCATCTGAACCATCAAAATGAAATTTAATGGAGATTGTTAAACAATAAATGGTGTCTGAACCATCAAAATGGAATTTTAAAGAGACGCTTTTAAACAATAAATTGTATCTGAGCCATCAAAATTGAATTTTAATAAGAGATTTTTAACAATGAATGGCATCTGAACCACAGTAAAGAGTTATTTTAAAGGGCATCTGAACCATCAGAATTGACTGATAAAATTGGAGTAACTTTAAAGGGTACCTAATTCCTCAAAGTTATTTCTAACATTAGACTTAGAGAGTGACTTTCCTAAAGTACTCAGATCACCAAAATGAGTGATTTTTTTTAAGCATATATCTGAACCATCTCATTAATATTTAAACTAAAGAGTAAATCTCATACAGACAGTTTTCAGGCTGGATTCCTTCAGGATTTTCACTGTGTGTTTTCAGAACTTTGACTTTCCCTGAATCTTTTCCAAAGTTCCCACTGTACACCATCTCCTTCAGTTGCATGGAATCTTTTAAAATTTTCAATTTAGATGCTTTATTATTGTGGTTGTGAAGTGTAATTTTGAAACAGCAAAATGACTCCAGTGCAGTGACAGCTTTCAACTATCACATCAGCCTTGTAATTTACTCGTATATGTTGTCCTGTTGTTTAGTGTTTTTGTGTTTATTTTAATGTTTTGAAATACACAAAAGCTGCAGGCTGGCATTCAGAAATTTTGACTACATTTTTCTGCTGTGTGTAGATTTCTAGAAAAACACAAGTGCTTCCTAAACCCTCATGAAATTCACAAAGTTTAAAGAAGGCCTTCTTTGAACACAGCACAACAAAGAACTATCCAATTTTATATATATATATATATATATATATATATATATATATATATATATATATATATATGCCTTTTTCAAAAATTGGTCTTTATTGTACTAGTAGAATGCACCACATTTCTTTAAAACTGTTCCTGGCTGCATAATTGAAGCCAGGTTGCCATACCTCAGAGACACACATTTGATTTATTTATGCTCTTGTTGAGTACCCTGGCCTGTTTCCTTTCCCTCAGTACCCAGTGTAGGCATAATTTATGTGTGCATAATCATGTACATGTATGTTTCGAGTTTTTTTGCATTCATGGTGTCTGTGTGTGCATGTAATATGGCGAAGTTTGTGTGTGTGTGTGGCATGGTGTCTGTGTGTGCATGGGGAAGTTTGTGTGTGTGTCGCATGTAAATGGGGAAGTGTGTGTGTGTGTGTCTAATGGTGTCTGTGTGTGCATGTAATATAGGGAATTATGTGTGTGTCCCTGGTGATTGTGTGTGCATGAAATTGAGGAATGTGTGTGTGTGTGATGGTGTCAGTGTGTGCATGTAATGTAGGGAATTATGTGTATGCGTGTCACTGTGTGAATGTAAATTGGGAACTATGTGTGTGTGTCGCATCACCATGATGCCTGCGTGTGCATGTAATAAAGGGAAGTATGTGTGTGTGTGTCACTGGTGATTGTGTATGAATGTAATTTGGGAACTATGTGTGTCACATGGTGTCTTTGTGTGTGCATGTAAATGGAAAAAATGTGAAGGTCACAGGGTGTCAGTGTATGAATGTAATACAAGGAAGTATGCGTGTATCACATGGTGTCTGTATGTGCATGTAAATGGGCAAGTATGAGAATGTTTCGCATGGTGTCTTTTGTGCCCATGTAAATCAAATGTCACAATGTGTAAAATTAAGAGTGTGTCTCACGGCTGCTCAGCCGAGCACAAAATCTGGCTCTTTAGTTGGCCGAGCAGCGTCTAGCGTCTTGGGTCAAAATTTTTTTAATGCCAGACTTTCCCACCGCAGTCTGTACTGACCGGCACATTCGCCGCGGTATTTCTGGCCCCGCGCGCCAAACCGGGACACTGCCTTCTTTGTTTCACTCGGCCCCCGCCCCGCTTTTCCCACCTTTTCACAGCATCCACACATTTCCTGCAGCGATTACAGAAAGTTGAATTATTGCTATTCCTGGTTGTATTATTGGAGTGCAGTTTGATTTGATTTACACAATTTCATTATTTTATCAACATTTTTTTTTTTTTTTTACCTTAAAAATCTTCGTCTTTCTCGTGGAATGAAGGGCACGGCAGTGCCATAAGCCGACAGACACTCACCCCGCTCTCCATCCCCCTGCTGCTCACTCTCACCATGCTACAGTGTGTTCATTTAAACGTTTGTTGTGCTGCCAAGAAAAATCGCACAACTCAAAAGGTAAGCTAATCTGCATGCAGGCATGCTATATGTTCTGTGTGTATTGACGATGTTATTGTGCTAAATGCCTGTTTTCTTAGAGAGGGATTTAAACTTAACGATTTTTGCGATCATGTTTCTGCTTATCCTTCTCTTCTCTTTCTTCATTTATGTTTCAACCGTTGCCGCAACAACCGCTATGTAAGAAAACATATTGTGTTTGGAGTCAATGGAAAGCTTATTTTGTGTTCTTTTTAGAAAACCACTTCTTTAGTCGTTATTTCCGACCCATCCGAGGAGATGATGCGCGAAAGAAACAAGCAGATTTACCGCCGAACAAGCGTTCAGCGAGTGCCGCTGGCGCGGCCTGTTTGTCAGCCGCGTTTATTTATATCCATGTCCTACTTTCTGGGTTCACGAACTTTCGCAGGGCCAACTAAAGTGCCAGCACTGAACACCCGTGGTCTGATGGTGTCTTGTGTGTACAAGAAGTACAGGGAATTTGCATGTGTGTCACATGGTGTCTGTGTGTGCGGGTTGGGGAAGTATGTGTGTGTTAAATTATTATCATATAAATTGTTCCTTTTGCAGGACGTATGACGCCCAGAAAGATTTTGAGAGGATGAAGGTGGGAGGTGTTTTCCACTCCGTCAACCCTGATGGCTCAGTGGGGGAAGGATGGTGATGACGGCATTCTTTAGAACTTCTAGACATTAACTCAGTTTACACAAAGGTAAGTGAGCTATCCAAGGATCTTTATGCTCATTTTTTTAATGTAACAATCTTCATTTATCTCTGCAACGTGTTCACTTTGTCGTTAAATTGTCCAGTTTCTGTGCGATTCATAGTGATTGTGCCTGTAAATTCATAACACTGGTATCTTTGATGCCACTTGTTAGGCAGAATCTCCATTCGCCATTGCCCCAGCCAGTGGCGTTCAGTCACAACTTTGTTAAAGACAGTCGTCCATCTGTTCAAATGGTTGCAATTGCCATGTGGTTAAAGCATTGGGTTTTCAGCCCTTAGGGCCCAAGGTTTGAGACCCAGTAGTGGCACAAATGGGTTTGTAGACTGAAACTTGCCACTGTGTGTTTAAGTCTTTCAAAAAATTGTTTGCCAGTGTAATTAATAATGTCAGTTTGAATTTATGAAATTCAATGTTGGATGACTCATTTTTGGTTAATTACTTCTCTCTTGTTTTTGAGTTGGTTGGTTTTGTTGTTGTTGTTTTTTTTGTTTTAGAGAAAATAATTTATTCATTTTGTGTCTGCTTTTACGCTTGCAGTGTGAAAATAAAGTATAAAAATAATAAAAAATTTAAAAAAACCTGTCTGCCATATTCAAAATGATTGCTTACACCTCCCAGTCAAGGAGCTTGTGGTGTTTCTAATGAATAAAAGTCAGTCGTGTCCATCTATGACCATCAGAACAGCAGAGGAGGCAACTGCTGTCCCAACTATCTGAGCTAGAATTTGATTATAGTGGAGAGAGTCTTGCCCAAGTTACATCCACACTCTCAGCCAAGAGGGATTTTGGACAGTCTGCATTGGGATGGTTCCCAAAGGCCAGCTAGCTCCCAAGGCTGCAGCACTAAGAGCGAGTGCAATCTTGCCTCCTCGTTTGAGAGTCATCATCCTTCACAAAAGACTAAGCTGTAAATGACTTTTCACTGCAATGGAGAAACCATTGATCATACAGCTCTCACTTTGCTGTTGGCCCAATTGTAAGTTTATGTCAGTCTGTGATTATAAACTGAACTTTGATGTTTCTAATAAAAGTTATATAATGTACACGCAGTCAAGTATGGCATACAATTCACAAAAGAATGCTGTGATTTGCAGGTATCCAACAGGCGGTGGATGATCAAGTCCCCTGAAATTTCCATGTACTTGATTCCAACTCGGCTGTATTTAGTGATGGCAATCTCTTTCTCAGTGAGATTCTCAAATAGATAGCAATCTCATTTTTTTCAGTAAAAGTGTCAAATGGATCTGTATGTTTTGTTGGGGGGGTTTGTGTGTGGTTTTTTTTTTTGTTGTTGTTTTTTTGTTCCCAATTATATGCATGTGGTTGGTTGTTTTTTTTCCAGATGTAAACAGTTCTGGTCAGTGCCCATGAAATATAGCCCTCGAGAAATGTACTTGAAGATGAGTGTGTCATAATTTTGTCCACCTGGTGACAAAATTTATAATGGCACAGAATGTGTACCAGAACAGTTCCAAGTTCAATCATGCACAAGCACACACAGTTGAAGAATACACATGTAACTCAAACGATGTTGGAAAGCTTTATTGTCACAGACCACATGTATATAGCACCAAACATATAAAATGTGTACACTATTTCATTCAGCAAGGCAGTTTATTCTGCATTTGCCACGAATATGAATTTACCAAGGTATGCAGGCTGTAACGGTCCTTTCTCTTATGACAGTTTCACAGAGGCGTCAAAACATGGAAACTGATCCATACACATGACACATCTGCTTTTTTTTTTTTTTTTTTTTTTTTGGTAGTAATTGATGACCTTGTGACTGTTACAACTGATCTTGACACAGGACTGACTTTGTCCCCTCTTCAATTTGGAGCACTAAGAGCTATAAAGTTAATGTGTGTGGTGTGGCACCAACCACACTCGTGGACAGGTACTTCTAGTTTGATTTATAGAAGAATCCGTTTCAGTTTCAAGATGTCAAAGCATGAGGACTTATCCATGTATGTGTGGAGTGATGGCCTAGAGGTAACGTGTCCGCCTAGGAAGCGGTAGACTTGGAGCGCACTGGTTTGAATCACGGCTCAGCCGCCAATATTTTCTCCCCATCCACTAGACCTTGAGTGGTGGTGTGGACGCTAGTCATTTGGATGAGACGAGGTCCTGTGGGCAGCATGCACTTGGCACACGTAAAAGAACCCACGGCAGCAAAAGGGTTGTTCCTGGCAAAATTCTGTAGAAAAATCCACTTTGATAGGAAAAACAAATAAAACTGCACGCAGGAAAAAATACTAAAAAAAAAAATGGGTGGCGCTGTAGTGTAGCGATGCTGTCTCCCTGGGGAGAGCAGCCCGAATTTCACACAGAGAAATCCGTTGTGATAAAAATACAAATAATAGAATTTGCTATATGTGCAAAATAATATGCCATATATGCTGTCAAATAATCTGAACAGTGATTACAACTGTGAATTTTTATCAAGACAATCATGGAAGTTGTTCTCAACTTCCATCATTGTCAACTAAATTTTTTTTTTTTTTTTTTAAATTGATGTTGATGGATATGCGTGCAGCACATGCTTTCAACATGTCAGCATCACTGTAGTTCACTTGGGGGCAGTGATATATTTCTAGGGCTGGGTGTAGAAATGCACCATCTTTCATTATCTTTTAGTGAATTTTTGTTTGCTATATTATTTTATGTTTTATGCAGACCAAGGTGGGTTATGCATCTTTTTTTTTTCTTCTTTTTTTTCCAAAATAAATATGGTGCACAGTATATGGATCAGTCAGCACGCTTTAACATCTTGAAACTGAAACGGAGAGGGCTGAAAGGCTGTCTAGAACTTGACCATCCAGACCCAGTTTCATTTCTACACCATGTGCAGCAGCTGAAACTGCCAAGTGTTCAAGGAAACCATTTCCAAAACAACCTTGACAGGGCGAATACACATAGAAGTGGGAACAAAATTTCCACTTGTTGGATTCACTGCCTGCTTAGTGGCACTGAAATGGCACATAACTGGTACACAGCTCAAGTTGTGATGCTTTTCACAAAAATGATTTGTGTACAGCTCAAGCTGTAATGCTTTTCACTGAAATGGTACATAATTGGTATGCAGCTCACGTTGGAATGCTTTTCAAATCAAACATGCTGCTTGTCATTCAGCTGACCACAGTTGGCTGTTGTTATTGTCATGGAAAAATATTCAAACAAGCCAGGAAAAAGACCCCGTTAAAAATGGCTCAGTTTCAGTTAAATGTAATACACACACAACGTACACATCTGCCTTTCCCTTCAACCATGCCTCATTCGAACTGGCCCAGCTTTCACTGTCGCTGCCACATTCCCACCTCAACGTGTTCTGCCTCTACCGTCCGCCACCAAACAAGAAAAATAAACTTTCTGATACGATGTTCACAGAACAGTTTCCGGACTTCCTAGAATACGCTAATAGTTTACCAGGCTCTCTACTTATTGTTGGTGACTTTAATTTTCATTTTGATTCACCCACACAGTTTTATACCTCTAAATTACTTGAAATTGTCAGTTTGTTCGATCTTAACCAGTCTGTAACCGAGCGTGGTCACATCGTCGATTGGGTGTTGCACAGAAATGAGGACTGCCTCCTGAAGTCTACCACCGTCGATCACACCCTGTCCTCCGACCATCACAGTGTGACGTGTCAACTGAACCTCTCCAAACCTCCCACGCCCCGTGTGTATAGGGAGGTGCGCACACTGACCTCAATTGACTTAGACTTACTTAAAGCTGACCTGCTGACTAATATCCCTTTTGAGCCGACTGCTGACCAGCTATCCACTGTCCTACGCGCTGCACTCGACAGGCACGCCCCGTCGACTCGGCGCCTGATCTCCAATCGTCCCCCGTCGCCTTGGTACAACACCGTGGGACCAGAGCTGTTGGAGGCCAAGCGGGAGAGAAGAAGAGCTGAGAGGCACTGGCGCGCCACTAGTTTGACCATCAGTAGGGACATTTTTCAGACAGCCAGGAATAATGTAACAAACATTGTTGACAGGGCAAAGTCAAAGTTCTACTCTTCTAAAATACTTGCATGCACCACAGCCAAACAGCTTTTCAACGCTACGAACAATCTACTAGGTAAAATGAAAAACACTCCTCTCCCTACAACATTTTCGGCGCAGGAACTCCCTCAAAAGTTTTCTGACTTCTCCACCGGCAAAATATCATGCATTCGTGAGAAGCTTGACTCTGTTGTGTCTCCTTCTTCACCCGTTCAAGAACGCGTGTACAGTGGTCCTGTTTTACATTGTTTCCAACCGGTAACTGAAGATTTTGTGAAGAAAGTGTGTCTGAGCGCTTGTCCGAAATCCTGTGAGCTTGACCCTGTCCCGTCTTCTTTGTTGGTTGAATGTATTGATGTTCTACTGCCACATATTACTCATGTCATCAATTCTTCCTTGCTGTCTGGTTGTTTCCCTGAAAGCTTCAAGTCTGCTATTGTACGTCCACTCATCAAGAAACCATCTTTGGATCATAATTGCTTGAAAAATTATCGACCTGTCTCTAATCTGTCATTTTTATCAAAACTGCTAGAAAAGATCATATTGTCTCAGCTCTTAGCTCATCTGGAGCAGAATGGCTTACTTAATTCCCACCAGTCAGCTTATAGACGTGGTCATAGTTGCGAAACAGCCCTTCTTAGAATAGTGAATGATTTGCTTTCGGGATTTGATGAGGATAAGATATCTGTTCTCGCTCTCTTAGATTTGTCAGCAGCTTTTGACACTATCGACCACTCTATCCTCTTGAACAGACTTAAAACTTCCTTTGGTATTCGTGACACTGCACTAGCATGGATCACGTCTTACCTGTCAGATCGTACACAGAAAGTGTGTGTAAATGGTACATACTCTAGAATATCTGCCTTGAAATATGGTGTCCCACAAGGGTCCGTCCTAGGTCCTGTTCTTTTCGTGCTGTATGCGGCTCCTGTGTCGGATGTCATCAGTCATCATGCGATGTCGCATGAGAGCTTTGCTGATGACACACAACTTTATCAGTCGGCTTCCATAGCTGAATTTGATGCACTGGTGACTCAAACACAGGAGTGCATTGCTGGCCTAAAGGACTGGATGACTCTCAACAAGCTGCAATTAAATGATGATAAGACTGAATTGATGATAACCTGTCCAAAGAAGTTTCGTCAACATCCTTCCTTTCCTGACTCTGTTCTGATCAATAGCACACCTGTTTCACTTTCTCCCTCTGTTCGCAGTCTTGGTGTAATCCTGGACCAGTCTCTTTCCTTCCAACAGCACATTTCGAATATCTGTAAAGTTGCCTATTTGGAACTGCGTAGAATCAGCTCTATCCGCCACTATCTCTCAACCGATGCAACCAAGACACTTGTATGCTCTCTGGTTCTCTCAAGATTGGATTACTGCAACTCTCTTTTGGCCGGCCTTCCCAAATACCTGTTAGACAGACTCCAACGAATTCAGAATAACGCTGCCAGACTCATTTGCAGAGCTTCTAAATTTGACCATGTTTCTCCTCTCCTTCAGTCTCTCCACTGGTTGCCTGTTTCTGATCGAATAGACTATAAGCTATCCACTCTGACCTTTTCTGCAGTCAACGGATCTGGCCCCAAGTATCTTTCTGAACTCATCCATATCTATACCCCGTCTCGCCAGCTCCGTTCTTCCTCTGATACTCGACTTCTCAGGATACCTCACGTCAGAAGTAAGACCTATGGACACAGATCGTTTTCTTTTCAATCGCCAAAGACGTGGAACAAGCTCCCTGATAACCTCCGTCACTCTGATTCCCTCGCATCTTTTAAATCTCATCTCAAAACTCACCTTTTCCCTCAGCAATAAGTTCAATTGTGGCAGGTCCACAACTACATGCATGTATATGAATGTGTATTGTGTGTGCGTGTGTTTATGTAAGTTTGTGCCTGCCTATGTGTGCGTATTTGTTAGGGTAGCTGTTAGATACACATGTATGTTAAAATGTATGTATGCAGTGTGTGTGTGTGTGCGTGCGTGCGTGTGTGTGTGCGCGTGCGTGCGTGTGTGTGTGTGTGTGTGTGGTCACATTTTGGTGTGTGTATGTAACATAGATATAATGTTTTATGTTATCAAAAAGCGTTTTTGTAAAGCACCTAGAGCAGATTTCTGGATAGTGTGCTATATAAGTATCCATTATTATTATTATTCTTAAAATACTCAGGAAAATAAACAGCATTAAATGTAATATTTCTCAAGAAAATAATTATGTTTAAAATACTCAGAAAAATACTTTTAAAATAAACAGCATTCATTAGTCAAGTTCTTGTAAGTAAATACTTGATTCGTTCCAACACCCCCCACACCTGCCCCCCCAGTTGTAAAAAAGACCCTGTTTTGCTTAAAAATAATCATCTACCTTTCCAAATGTGATAGTTTCTCACAAAAAGGGACTACATAAAAAGGAAACAAAAATCGCAATTCTTGTAAAACTAAAAGCAAATATCTGTATGAAACAATAAAATACAATACCCATATGTATAATACAAAGAATTTATTTTCCTGAAGTCAATATTTGGTTGATAATAGTAATAATACCTGGAAAATAAAAGAAGTGCCATCTTTTTTTCTCCTAATGTAAGCCAAAGTTTGGAATTCTCTCTATGGCTTTGTCTGGGGAAAAAGAATAAATCTAAATCGATAACAAACTAATGAAAAAATAAAAACTATTTGTAATTTTGTGGGAGTGGGGGGTAGGAGAACCAAAAAGAAGAAAAAATCCCTACAACTGCAAATCTTGAAGTCCTGTTTTGTCGAGAAATGGGGAATTATATTGACACTGATTCACTACACACAGAGTACACATACACACACACCACTCATTTGCTCTCCAACCCCCAACCCCCACCCCACTCCCCCTGAAAAAAAGGTATGGTTATTTACAATCTTCAGTTTGGAATGGTCAAAAATATTTCTCGTCTAATGTTATCTGGTTATAGATGGTCTCGGATTATGAGGAAAAATACTGGAATGTCATTTCACAAAGCAAGTGATAGTCAGTACACATGACACAAACAAAATCATTAACAGAAATGATCAAAGATCCCACAACCATTTGCACCCACTGGGGCAGTGAATTCATGCCTTCTGGGAACTGTGTCCAGGGCTTAGTATAATTATGAAAGGTGGGGGGGGGCAGTTCTCTCCTTCCAGAACCAGTCATGTACCCACTCACACCTGAGCTAAGTGGAAAAAAATTGGAGTAAAGTGTCTTTCATGGACGCAACAACACCATGCTGAAAAAGGGCCTAGAATCCGCATCACTAGTGAGTACAACACCATGCAAAACAGGGCCTAGAACCCGCATCACTAGTGAGTACAACACCATGCAAAACAGGGCCTAGAACCCGCATCACTAGTGAGTACAACACCATGCAAAACAGGGCCTAGAACCCGCATCACTAGTGAGTACAACACCATGCAAAACAGAGCCTAGAATCCGCATCACTAGTGAGTACAACACCATGCCGAAACAGGGCCTAGAATCCACATCACTAGTGAGTACAACACCATGCAAAACAGAGCCTAGAATCCGCATCACTAGTGAGTACAACACCATGCAAAACACAGTCTAGAATCCGCATCAATAGTGAGTACAACGCCATGCTGAAACAGGGCCTAGACTGCATCACTAGTGAGTACAACACCATGCAAAACAGGGCCTAGAATCCGCATCACTAGTGAGTACAACACCATGCTGAAACGGCCTAGAATCTGCATCACTGGTGAGTACAACGCCATGCTGAAACAGGGCCTAGAATCTGCATCACTAATGAGTACAACACCATGCAAAACAGGGCCTAGAATCCGCATCACTAGTGAGTACAACACCATGCCGAAGAATCCGCATCACTAGTGAGTACAACACCATGCCGAAACCGGGCCTAGAACTTGCATCACTAGTGAGTACAACACCATGCAAAAACTAGGCCTAGAACCCACATCACTAGTGAGTTCAACACCATGCCGAAACAGAGCCTAGAATCCGCATCACTAGTGAGTACAACACCATGCAAAACAGGGCCTAGAATCCGCATCACTAGTGAGTACAACACCATGCCGAAGAATCCGCATCACTAGTGAGTACAACACCATGCCGAAACCGGGCCTAGAACTTGCATCACTAGTGAGTACAACACCATGCAAAAACTAGGCCTAGAACCCACATCACTAGTGAGTTCAACACCATGCCGAAACAGAGCCTAGAACCCGCATCACCAGCAAGAACTGGATCCGATTTGGCCTCGGTGCCCCCATGCCCCTTCATGCAGGACCAGTGGGAATGAACTTGTGGGAAAGGATTGCACAGACGTCTGTATTATTCAGCAAACTAATCATCATTCACACAAAAACCATGCAGTTCTGCAGTGACTGGATTGTCCCTATCATCCTTCATATCAATGCAGAATGCACACAGTGTGGTCAGTTCTCCATTTCTCCCTCTGACAGGCGCTATAACATTGAAAACAAGAACAAAAGAATCATCTCACAACGATCACAGGCACCCATGTTAAAAAAAACAAGAAGAATGCAGAATATGACTAGTGCGAAATGGAAAAGGTTTCAATGACAAAACAAAACGAGTTCGTGATCTTTGGAATGTCAAAAAAAAGCTTGACTGGATCACAAACTTGTATGATATGAGAAGAAAAGCAAAAAAGAAAAACCCCACAAAACTCAGTTTGGATTTTGTTGTTGTTGTTGGAAACAACCTGGTTCAAGTATTTATCTTAAGATTCTTCTTCTTCATCATCGTTCTGTAACTCCCACATACACTCGCATGTCCACGAATGAGCTTTTACACGTAATGTGTATGATCATTTTTGCCCAGCCATACTCCATTTTCAGTGTGTTATTCTGAGATTGGTTGTTTTGTTTTTTTCAACTGATGCATCAGATCAAAAACAAGATAATTCTTATAAGTATTTTAGTATCTTATTTCTCTTTTACACACTATATCCATAATAAATAATACATATCAACATTCACCATTCCTTCCTATATCTCTGAGAGTGAACATTTTGATTCTTGCAGGAATCCCAAAACATACAACCCAGTTTTGTCATGGTAAACCAGCAGCCACACAGGTCACTGAATAATACAAAAATGAAGAAAACACAAACCTGGTTCAATAATAATACTCGTGTGAAATGGAAAGAACAGCCATCCTGGCTGCAATGAATTATACATATTTACAACAAAACAGGCAAGTTTGTTTTATCTTTTTCAGGAAATAATACAAACAAATAAATTAGTTAACAATGAAGCAACAGAAATGTGTTTCAGTGGGACCACCCTGGCAAAACACACAACAAAACACTTAACAGTGCCACATTCGAAAACCTTTTCTCATTTCTTCTGCAATGCAGGCAGTCTGCAAGCAATTTGTGATAGAAAAATATATGAATATAAAAATAAGCACTCAAACCGTCCTTGTATGCTTTCACACAGATGTCTTATATACTGACAGTGACTGACTGACAAATACACACACACACACACACACAAACTTAGCTCGACCTGACAACCACACACTGACCAATTTGCAAGCTCCCACAATCAAGATGTCAAAATACAACACTGAATTGTTACCTAATGCATTTGTCAAACTACAACACTGAACTGTTACTGCTAATGAATTTGTCAAACTACAACACTGAACTGTTACCGCTAATGCATTTACATTTGTCAAACTACAACACTGAACTGTTACCTAAAACTAAGTGATGCATTTGTCAAACTACAACACTTGAACTGTTACAAACTACAAGTACAACACTGAACTGTTACAAAATGCATTTCTCAAACAACACTGAACAGTTTACCTAATGCATTTCTCAAACTGCAATGCTCAACAGTTTCAAATGTATTTTCATTGCACAACCGCTTCAAACCTATATGGCCTACATGTAAATTTATTATAAAAAAAAAAAAAAAGAAATATAAAAATACTGCAACATTATTTCTCTCTACTGGCACAAACACGCTTGAGTTGATCAATACAAATATAAACCTTCAAAGCAAATCATGTTGATTACAGCCCATCCAATCACATCCAATCACAAGCGGCCATGTTCATATCAGGAACATTCTCACCACTTCATTCAGTCAGCAGTCATTCTGGAGCAGTGACACACTGAACAAATCACTGTCGTTATATATCAAGATGTCATCATCTTGGGGTTAATTTTTTTTTTTTTTAAAGTCCATTCAACAAACCATGTATGTGGACATTGCAATCCAGTGTCTCAAACACAGCACTGAAGATCATGTAACTTGGATCAGAGAAAGCTATGCATTGTGACATTTACTCTTCAAAAAGGCAGATAAAACACTTACCACAACTCCACAGAACAAACGTTACTGAGATGCACATTACTTACAGGTTTGTTTTCTTGTTGTTGTTTTTTTACACAGGCATTCATTAAAGTTGCAAAAAAGTTAACATTTTCAAATCTGCTCAAAATGCATATTGTGTCATGAATTGCTTTCCAGGTTACATAATCACATTCAGCCTAAAAAACATTAAAAATTCAGTTTTACTGTTTTAGGACGCAAGTATGTCTAAAAAAAAAAAAATAATTTTTTTTTTTTTAATTTTTAATTAAAGCTTTCATAAATGAAACTGGCATCAACATGTACATTACATGTAACACTCAACAGACCATGAAGAGAAAAAGTCTCTTGTGCACAATCAAGTCCAGTTCAGTCATTCTGATCCACCATCAGCCCCATCGAAGAGTAAGAGTAATATATGTATATATAAATACGGCATCCTCCTATCGAAGACGTTTCAGCCAACCGAAAGTAACTGGTGAAAGTTAAAAAATTTAAAAAAAATAAAAATTAAAAAAAAAAATATATATATATATATACATACTGCATACTCCCATCGAAGACTTTTCAGCCAACCGAAAGTAACTGGTGAAAGTTATATATATATATATATATATATATATATATATATATATATATATACTGCATACTCCCATCGAAGACTTTTCAGCAAACTGAAACTAACTGGTGAAAGTTATAAAAAAAAAAATTTTTTAACCAAAAAACTACATATTGCAAACAGAAAAAAAATCTAAATTAAACCAATCATCAGATCATGTAGCTTATCACCCCAGAAGGGGGCCGTTTCTAGGACAAATACCTGCCTACTGCTAAAACCAGTTGAGAGAGAAACCAGATTGATGTTAAAAGGTCAATAAACACAATGTTAAAAAGACCGGTTTACAAACATACCTCGCTCAGTCCATGTAAGACTGGTATCAATTCAATACTGACAAAATATGGATCAACATATAGTTCAGTCCTTGAAAAATTTACCAGAAAATTATGTTTAAAACATCGATTTCCTTAAACTGAAAAAAAAAAGGGGGGGGTTCAGGAAGGCATCCCACTGCAAGGTCTTCATGGAACTTAGCTATAAAATGTTTTAACTTTCCTCTCTATCTCTTGTTACAACAAAAGATTTTGATGTCTTTTAAATCAAACCATTTCCTTTTTCACTATCTAACATTTTTCATTCCATCACTATTACATTTCATTTTGTGAAAAGGATCTCATTTTTCACTATTTCACCTTTATTTCAGTATATTACATTTGGTATTCTTCAAATCAAACCATCTTTTTTTCTTTTTTTTACTCCCCCCCCCCCCAATTTCACTTTCATTTCTGCTTGTTGCTGACTGAGAAGACTATGATGGGAGCGGAAGAGTGGAAGAGACTAAATATTTTTTCATGTCTGTACAAGATCACAACATGCTTTACTGAATAAGTACTTCACAAGGAAATAATTAATTTATTCCGTAATTACCAATTCACTAACCCATCTTTCTCAGTTTAAATGATCGCATTCACAAAACAACTAATCAGGTTCAGTGTTAGCAATACCACCACATAATTTGTGCCATACTGATAACTCGAGCAACTGGTTTTACATACACAGCTCAACTGCTAGCGGGAACTTCAAAACAGCAGCGTATCCCAATCATAAAATTGTGGGTGAGCTTCGAACATTCTTGATAATTTAAAATAAAAAAATAAAAAAGGATACTGAGTACAGTAATCAGTTTTCATTCCCCCTATTGCCTCACCTCCCCCCCCCCCCAATCCCTCCTTAGAACATTCTAAACCAGAAAAAAATAATAATAATAATTCAAGTAACATGATTTACTTTCCTGACTCTGCCAAACACAAGAAAACAATACAATAAACAACCCTTTTTGTCAACATTTTCAGTTCATGGGAAGCTATCACTGCATTCCACCTCAATTTCCTTCTTTTTTTTCTCCTTTAAGTAAATCACCACCTTCAGAAATTATACACTGAACTAATTGAGAGTCAAAGCTTGTTTCCATGATGAGACAACACTAACTTTCAGCCACCATGGGTCTTATGGATGAAACCTTGCTAGTTGCCAACTGAAATGGAAGTTGGCAGCTAAATCTCAAAGTAAGCAATGCAATGATGTATTCCATGCTGGACACAAAGAACAGAAGCAGGGGCAACATTAAAAACATAGTTTCAGTTTCAGTAGCTCAAGGAGGCATCACTGCGTTCGGACAAATCCATATACGCTACACCACATCTGCCAAGCAGATGCCTGACCAGCAGCGTAACCCAACGTGCTTAGTCAGGCCTTGACGTAATGAATGCCTAACAATCGGGCACACTGCCAGGGATTGTCCAAACCAAGCTGTGTGTTTAACCTGTGGTGCTGATGGGCATAAGAGGGGGGACCCTGTGTGCAACCCCCAACCCCCCCTCCCCCATCTGAAGGCTATCGCCACTTTTGCATAACTTCAAATCAAGGGTAAAAAAAGGTCACAATAAAAACTAGTCACCGCTTCAAGCTTTCCACTCAAAGTTTAAAAACCTTCCAGAGTGATCTATTGTGATAGCATATTAATGTGCACCCACATTCACTGTGCTGTGTGGAACTGTGGGGGTTAGTCCTGTCCATCCTCAATCCCAGACTCTTGATAACACATTCGCTCATTCCCTGGGAAAATAAATAAAGCCCAGCTAACCACACATCAAATCAAATCATGGTGCTTAGAGCCTCGCTGACCACCAAGGCCATCTCAAGGCTATCGCCACGTTAACATCTACTTCAAATCAAGGGGAAAAAAAGTACAATAAAAACTAATCACTGATTCAATCTTTCCACTCAAAAGGTTTAACCCTTTTGTCACTGCCCTCCATCGGATGGTGAAAGTGCTGCTGTCAAGCACCATGCCAGCAGTGCTGTGAACGCTGGCACTGCCACCATATCGACTGCCAGGGAACTCTTTGAATATTGCCAGGGAAGCAAGCTGAACAAACAGCCGGGAGAGGGCTGCCAACATTTCCGACACACATACTTCTTGGTGCCATCTGAAGACATCAGAAGCTTGTGCACTACTACATTTTTCATTTCAACTTAAACTCTTAGGCAAACCTCAAAAAAAACATTATTGACAGTAGTAGTAGCAATAATAATAATCATCACCATCCATACCCTAACCATACTGCACGAACACAGTTCAGTATTATATAATCACTCAAAAATAGGCAAGGCTTGTCAACCAGTTTACCACATACCAACTAAGATTTCCGCCATACCAGAAACCTAATTTATAATAGTCCAACCATACTTGCTGAGCATAGTTAATTCACAATTTTTCCTTCAAAACCCAGCAGTTATGTTTCCAATAACAACTGTAATATAAGCATACCATAAATCACTTAGTTACTGATAACTAAGTTAGGTTACAGTTATCCAACAAAATAAACAAACAAAATATCTCAAGTCATAACAGAGATGACACATACCCCACGAGTGTAGCAGAGGCACATGTGTACACCACACTGACCGCCAGTCTGACCATCCGGGTACGGGTAGTAAGTAACTTCACTACCCTCCAGCATGGAAGCAAGTCACACCGGCCAAGACCCCTTCTGCTCCCCAGACAACGCGCACTAAACTGTCCTGTGGCCTGCATCTAGTGAACTGTTTTTCATTCAAACCTAACCGTATCAGAATATGCCTAAATCCAAATAAGAATAGTGGGAGAAACCGAATGAGAATAAACAAGGGAAGCAACTAACCCTTGGATGATATTTAACCTGGTGTATTAATTAGCTCCCTTACTCATAAACTCGTACTCATAAACATAATTATCTATCTCTATAATATCCCTACCACACTACTATCCTGCAGACTTCAAACTGAAGTTCCCCACCACTAGAGTGATTGTGGATGCTACTGAGATTGGAGTGAAGCAGCCATCAAATCCTAGATCACAGAAAGCCAGCTTCTCTTTGTTACAAACACTCCAGCACTGTCAAGGTTCTTGTTGGTGTAACACATGGAGGACTGACTTCCTACATCTCAGAGGCCTATGGTGGGTCAACGTGCAACCAGTGGCAGACAAATTGTGGAACACAGTCCTCTTACTTGTTTGTGTGAGCCAGGAGACTCCATAATGGCTGACAAAGGCTTTAATGTTTAGGGTATTTTTGCACCCATGGATATCCATGTAAACATCCTTGCATTTTTCAAGATAAAGAATCAGCTGGCAGCTTCCACGCTGCAGACAGACAGACAGAAAAATTGTCAGCACGACAGTATATGTAGAGAGAATTACTGTAATGGCCAAAGTGTTCACAATTTGCCAGAGGAGACTGAACATATTGGAAACCAAACAGCCTTCCCAAATTGTTACAGTGTGTTTCTACCTATGTAATTTTAGAAGGAATGTGGTCAGCAGATTTGCATAATATGTTTTTCAGTGTATATTATGTGTCATACCAATGACAATATGGTAGTTTTTGAACTGTGGTGTACTGATTTGCATGAGATAAGTTTATGGTTTACAGGTTTTTAATGCACCATATTATGTGCTTGATCGGCGACATTGTGACGCCGACTTGAGTTCTTAGGTTTACCTTCAAACCCTGCTTTATCTCGTCTCTTTTGAATCTTTTAAGTCTTGATCCCTCTCTGAGTGATATTATTCTAACAGCACTTTCTCACTCACATGCAAACTCATACTGAGTTTGTTTCCTTGGTGTGTTGCCCATATCTGTGCTGAGTGTGATCTGCATGTGTGATTCACAAATGTTGAAAGAAAGCAAGCAAGGCTCAATAACCTTCATCAATTTTTTTTTTTTTTAAAGAACAAATTGAAGAAATAAGTGCTCAAATGTGTCAAACTAAAGAGGAGGAGGCTTCCAATCCAACTTGGTTGTGATCAGATGGGCAATAGTCAGGATGAAGAACTTTCAAGAAATGTATATATCCATGAACTGAACTTGATTTGTCCACTGGGCTACAAACAACAGGCTTCTGACTGAAGAACAAGAGGAAAGACCATAAACTAACCTTGTGTAGTCCAGTGGGCTAAAAACATGATTCCAACTGAATGAATGAAGAACTTAAGGAAAGTCCATAAAACACTGATACAGCCGTCGAAAACTTAACAGCAGCAGCAAGTGGCAGATTCAAATCCACGATCAGTCGGCAGATCATCACTTTGGTCGTTGTCACATCATCATGCTCCATTGTATTTTTCTTTTCTACAATTTGGGGCTGAAAGAATGAAGCCATGGAAACTATCCTATGGCTTTCTCATTGTCCACATGTGTCTTGGTATCGCAGTGCTGAGTACAATCAAACAACCCGCCATGCTTACACAAGAAGTCAGTTTGGCAGAAAGCAAAGTATGGCCCCTTCTTTGATGACACCAGACAAGGGTATTTCTGGAGATAGGAACTGATAAACTTTTGCTCCACCTTTCTTCGTTTCTTGCAATCTGACTTCAATGTTGAAGTCTGCACAATTTCACAATCTGATTCTTCGTCTGATGTTATGCGCTGCCGTTTCTTGGATGGCGAAAGAGAGACAGATTCGGTTCTTATATGCACTTGTGCTTGGGCACGAAATTGCTGAAAGCACTTATCATGAGAACATTTGTGCGCGGCGATGGAGAATAAAATAAAGAAACTCAATCCCATGAGCTGAAAAATGCACACCACCAGCTGAAGAGAAAAAAAACCTGGATCTGTGTTTGGACCGCATCAGGAGTGAACCATATAGCCAGCAACAAGGCATTGTGGAGTTTGTTGTATTGATGCTTAGCAGCGTAGCATTAGCTTCAAAAGAGGAGAATGCTACGCCTTGGTCGTAGTTTAAACAGGTCTGGTTATAGTTTGACTTCATCTCTAAAAGTTCCATCCATGTGAAATGTAGGGGTGATAATACAAATCATGCACTCATTCAGACATTAGCCATTAATCAACAGTAAGCCATTAATTAATAGCACCACACCCGATGCAGATCCAACATCAAAAGATTGGTTTTCTGTGGCACATCTCACAAAACTGCAGGACAGAATGCCAGGTCATTGTGTACACTCAGCAAAATCTGGGATGGAAAAAAAAGCCTTCCATGCAACAACAGAAAAGATCAGCAAGCAACGCAACAACAGTTGGGGAGAAAATGTGCCAGTATATGTGCACATCCGGAACACCACAGATCTCTGAGCAGAGCAGCAGGTGTCATCACTCATCAGACATGTGCTGCTCAAATGTTTGGACGAATAACCAGACTCCAGTCAAGTATGGGGGCACAAAAAAGTTCCAGAAGTGTTCAGAGCCTGAGACCCCCCAAAATCAAACCACGTTATTTATAGCCCAGCAGACTGCAACAGGGTCATATCAGGGCTGAATACCTCTAAGTTTTTCACCCATCATGCAGATAATGATTGTCTCGATAGTTTATGTACTCAATACATTTCAAGAAGTGACTGGCAAAATCTTTGGAACCAGCAAAAGGACAGTAACTGGTGTTACAACTGACCCTGTGGAACGTTTATCAAGTGCATGCATGCTTTTGTGTGTCATTTATATCTATTACACCATAATGCTGGTTAGTTTGTCCTCATTTCCACAGCTCCAGTCTGACAGTATATGATGCGAAATGTAAAAGTAATAATACGAATCATAAACTGATTCAACTAACCATTTATTAATCGTATTTTACCTGATCTTTATTGATCAGTGCCCACAACATCAGCACTAGGAATTTCGCTGCCTGTGATTTTCATATTGATGAACTCTCCATGGAGTTGTACCATGAGGAGGGACCCACCGTGCGGCCAGTTACAGTGTATGGGATGACAACTGTCTACCATGTGCTGGCTCTTTGCTGGCATTTGGCTCACAGCATCATCATTCACAACTTGAGAGTTCAAACTGGATGTGAACTTGCCCTGGACTTGCAGATCTATACGCAGAGACAACAATTTTCTTAGTGTTGATCTTGATGGCCCAAGGGAATGTACTAATTAACATGCTCAGTATTCCCAGCATTACAGCGTGGAAACACTCACTGAGGGAGCGACCCAGGACGTCCTCTCTGGGTTCACAATGGGACTTTAGCTGACCAGTGTCCAGCCCATGAGCAGCGTGATAGGAGCAGCGCTGCATGGAATATATCCACAATGTTCGCCACCGCCTCAAATTTCCAAGGCAAGCAGCAGAGAATATGCCTGCCTTCGTAGCAGGCATCATGTGGATTTCTAGTTCTACCCTTGGAAAGTCACTGCCTCCTGTCGTGTGGCTACCAAATCATTTTGTTCCCAGTCTGCCCAGCCTTGCATCTGCTACTCCAAGACAACAGCTCCAAACATCTTGTGATGCCAGTATCCTTGCCCCGGAAACTTAATAGTGGATGAGTATTACCATGTCATCAAATTTTGAAAGCTCATGAGAGTGCAGTATTAAAGCCATTGCCTTGAGCACACTTTTATAGATTTATTTGTTTCAGATGGTTGACATTTCTGATTTGATGGTGTAACTTATCATATCACTGGATCATCCTGTAATGTCCCTTGCGACTTATTGGGTGTTTTTGCTTGTTTTGTCAGTGTCTGATGTGAAGTGTGACTTAAGTGTCATTTTTCATGTCTTTGTATTTTGACTGAACTGTGGATCTTTCCTCAACTGGTGAAGGATCAGCTGAACCCTAGTGATTTCATCGAGGTGAAAGTTCTTCAGGAACGCAGGTCAAGTTCTGCCGAGGCAACTTCTGTTTCAGTGGACTTCATCACTTCTGTAAGTATATATATATATATATATATATATATATATATCCATCAGTCTCACCAAGCTTAATGCTATACTATCATGCTTAACACTTTTGGACTTCTTTAAGCCAAGTTTTAAATTAAAAAATTACCCTGATACCAGAACTTAAAACATGAGTAACATTGATTTTGGTCCAGAAGAAAAATGAGTTTGGGAAAAAAAAAAGGCATGTTTTTTTCACTATTCTAATATATGCCCATAACATTTAGTGCAAGCTGTTAAAAAATATTCTTCAACTATTCTTTCCGGACTCATATTCATGGAATACTTAGGTGTGACCATCACAGCAGAGATATATAGCGCAGACCTGGACTATTTCAACTTTCTGTGTGCAGGTCCCATAGCCAGTAGCAGATATGACAGGTGCCCCCCCCCCCCTTCCCTTCCTCCCCCCCTCCCCTCCCCCTCCATTTTTTGTTTCACATGGGATATTTCTTCTTCTTCGGCAGACATACTCCGTTTTCAAAGGGTGTGACTGCTGTGTATGTTTCCTCAACCTACCAAACGCTGACATGGATTACAGGATCCTTAATGTGTATAAATTTGATCTTCAGCTTGCATATACACACAAATGTTGACCTGGGAGGTCGGAAAAATCTCCACCCTTTACCCACCAGGCGCCATTACCGAGATTTGAACCCAGGACCCTGAGACTGAAAGTCCAACACTTTAACCACTCGGCTATTTTGCATTTCTGCTTCAGGTGACCGAGACAGATACAGCGGCTGCTGGTGCTGTGTGGGTCAGGTTCCTGAAATCCTGGACCTGGGGTGGCAAGACAGCATGGAAGTGGGAGGACACAGCAGTGTACACAACAAAGAATTTTGTATTTGTAATTGTATTTCTTTTTATCACAACAGATTTCTCTCTGTGAAATTCAGGCTGCTGTTCCCTGGGAGAGCGCGTCGCTACACTACAGCGCCACCCATTTTTTTGTATTTTTTCCTGCGTGCAATTTTATTTGTTTTTCCTATCGAAGTGGATTTTTCTACAGAATTTTGCCAGGAACAACCCTTTTGTCGCCGTGGGTTCTTTTACGTGCGCTAAGTGCATGCTGCACATCGGACCTCGGTTTATCGTCTCATCCGAATGACTAGCGTCCAGACCACCACTCAAGGTCTAGTGGAGGGGGAGAAAATATCGGCGGCTGAGCCGTGATTCGAACCAGCGCGCTCAGATTCTCTCGCTTCCGAAGCGGACGCGTTACCTCTAGGCCATCACTCCACATATCAAGTTTCTGAATCAGATGTCATCACAAAAATGGAAGACAGCCACATGCATGATGATGAAAGACATGTGTTCTGTACCATCGACTCAAAAAATTCCCCGCTGTGAAAACTGTTCTGTTTTTTCTTCTTTTTTTTTCTTTCTTCCATATCCATAGTCCACCACTTCTATTACAAAAGCCAGATGAATTGATCAGAAGGAAAAGTTTATCAATATCCCAGGTTACTTATTACCTGTGACAACGTACAAATTTGTCGTCACATGCATCTGTGTGAAAAATAACGTGTACTAAAGTTCTGCCAGCACACTGAATAGGCTTGAACTTATTTATCATCACTTTTCAACATAGAATTGTCACATCAAAACCAAAAAAACAGAAGAAAAATCACCAAAGCAAACCCACAAAACACAGTTCATGACACAGCATCCTAACCATGTAGCTCCTTCGTGTAAATAAGACTAAAACTGGAGAGGCAAAAGACTACCCATCTAAAACTGTCAGCCATTCTGCAATCTACTGCTTCAGGAAATAGCTTGAGGCTAAACATACCACACAAAAAGTTTGTAGCAGCTTTCAGTCTCTCTTCAAGAAAAAAGACCAGGAGAACTCAAGAAGGCAGGTTTCCAGTATCATTCACCCAATAACCAGTCCATTCAGCAGCCAAAGCATGATGATGGTGCAACACTGGAAGCTCTTTGCCACATCAAGAGAAAAAAAAACTATTCTGCAAAGCATGAGGCAACTTGTTGCTGCTTCAAAATTTCTGCAGAAGTACAATACAAAAATACAATTCAGCACAAGCACAAAACAGCAGTGGAAGAAGAATATTGACTGTATGCAAGAAAGAAAAAGGATGCTATTCAGAAAGTGAGAATGTTCGATGAGAAGAAAGCTGGTTTGCCTGGTCAACGATCTGCAACAAAAAACTTTAAGGCAGTTGAAAAAGGTGCTGGACTTGTCAGTCAAAGACTTGCATGCAGAGATGAACCATCCTGAGATAAACATGCATGTCCTTGGCAAATTTTCATCGTCACCGACCAAAACATATTCTGACAATGGCTCTTGTGCACTGCCTGTGCGAGATATGTATTCAAGATGGAGCCAACCAATGGCAACACACGGATACCTGTCCTGTTTATTTTGTGTTTAATTTTGTCCATGTGAGTTGGGAAAACAGCTGCAATGCTATACAATATGATCGTAACATGTTGCTGCATGTTAGGGAACAGGTAGGCAAGTCCATTGTGCTGAGATGAAATTGAAATGAAATTATGGTGCTTAGAGCCTCACCAACCACTAAGGCCATCTTTGTGCTGAGATATCTCTTCAATTCACTTTATCATGATATACAACCGTCCAACATAAACACCAACCGGTCAACACACAAGGCTCAGCCCACAAGTAAGCGCAAAAAGCCAGGTGGGGCTCTTTCAAGGTTACGCCAACAAAGTTTTCGCCCTCCTCTACCCAGTATCTTCCTATCCAACATCAGATCTCTACCCAACAAAACGAACTTACATCGGTTGCTCTTGCAGCTGCCACTTGCTGAATTCCTTTATTCCTTATCTTTTCCCACTGAATCTCATTTTTTCTTCTCGCTGAAATCCGCGAATTTTGCTGAAAATTTGGAGCCCTGACAAAGCAGCCAGGAAAGCCAAGAGATTCGTGCCAAAAACACCTCACAACTTGACCGCTGTGGTAGAGGCCACGTCTGACACTGAGTCACCGAACAAACGCTGGACACGAAAGGACTTCACGGTTCACCCATCCAAATCCATAGGAATGCCTTTTCATTGCGTTTTCATGACTTGAGATTTTTCACACATTCATGTCCCACATCTTATTCCTTGTAGACATGTAATTTGTGGAGTGCAATGAGAGGTTGCTTTTTTATTTGATTTTTCTTGATTACTGTTGTCTCTTTCTTGCTATTTGTGAAGCGCCGTGAGCTTCTCTTTGAGGGAACAGCACTATAGAAGAGCACTACATCATTATCACTGTAAGAAGCAGTAGTATTAATTGCGGTATGAGTAGTAGTAGTAGAATGTGTATACCTTGCTCATATTATCCATGAAAACTGAAAGCCTGTTTTACAAGTTGTGTCTCCTGCTCCCAGAATTTCCAGCTTCACTCCAGCCTGTCCAACTCTTTCACTTTTTTTTTTTTTTTTAACCTTGACTTTCTTCACACCATGATTTCAGCTGAGTGAAAATAATGAGAAGTTGGGGGCCATAAGACTTTGACCAGCACACCAGAGTGTGTCATGATCATTTTTTTTCTTTTTTTTTTTATTTTTTTTTTTCATGTGTTTGGCAGAATCAGGAAACCATTTCCTCATTTCTCAGACACAGACTGAAGCTAATTATTAATGTTTGGGTCAGTTTCACCACTGGACTGAAGCTATTAATGTTTCCAAGGGATAATTTCACGATGTTCGAGTTAAATTCACCATCAGAGTAGACTGAAACTATTTAATCAAATTTGGATGCAGTTTCAACATTAGACAGAAGCTACAAAAAGTTTGAGTTAATTTACCTGTTACTGTCACCAGTACTACCGAAACAAAAAAAAACAAAAACAAAAAAAACCTACTGGACCATAAATGTGTAGTACTTAACGCAAATAAAACTTTCAGCACCCTGTCAAAAAAGCTATCCACATAATAAAATGGGCTAGTCTGAGTGGCAATTAATGCAATGTCATGTCTTTAAGTTCAACAATCTCAAAAATAAAATAAGAAATAAAAAATATATATATTCAATTTTCCAATAAAAAAAATTGGAATGCTTATCATTTCTGAACAATCACAACGTTAATTTATGGCAATCTCATGTCTTCAACCATGTCACACACACAACAATAAATTGAAAAAAAAAAAAAACACACAAAAAAAAACCCCAAAAAACAAAGAGAATAGGTGCTGCAAAACATTTCTGAACAATCACAACATTAAACTTTTCAAAATATCACTGCTCATTGTCAACATCAATCTGCGAAGATATGTGCAAAAATCATGTGCAAGTAAGTTACAAATAATGATGTGCTGTCATCTCTTGTTTCATGCACACTTGTGCAAAAAATAATATATACAGTATAAAATGACTGTCAGCCGATAATGATATGTTGATCAACAATGTTGTAAAATTAAACACTCTCATAGTTAATCCAGAATATATGATATGTATACATGTAGGATATGTATTGTATATCAACAATGTCCTTAATAACACTGGAACACCAAACGTAAATGCAATGTGGAAGTTGGGACACAGACTCACCAGTTCCGTCACCATTACATTTTCCTTCTTGCACTCCAAACATCTGTCCATCCATGCCACATAACCGCAAGAAACGAACTTCAAGACAAACGTTTTCTGCCCAAGACTGGTTTACCTGAACTGCCTGCAACACAGTACAATACATGTACATGATACTCACATGAACTTATAACAGTACAACACGCGAATATATAAACATACTTGATACTCACATGAACATACAATAGTGCTAATATACACGTATATGCATACATGTATACAAGATACCCACTTTTGAATACACAGAACAAAGAACAGCACTCGCAATTATCATCAAGCATCATCATCAAACAAAGGAAAAAATGTTTGCGCTTCAGCCTCAACAGTTCTGGTACCCAATAGATGCTGCAAGAGAGAAGACATAATAATTAATAACAATAATAATGATAATAATAATAATAATGATAATAACAATAATGATGTGCCCTTTACTGACACACAACAATCAGGGGTGGAAAGAAATGTCAGACGTACTGGTTAACCCTTTCACCGCCATGGTCGCATTTCGGCACCAGCTAGGTAAAGCACCCATGTCACTGAAATGCAACTAGTTGATGGGCCTTTTGTGCATTAACCTAATGCTCTTAATTTGCAGTGGTAGGATTGGCCATTTTTTTCTACACATCACAGGGGAATCCCCAGCTATTCTTAGACACCATCTTTTCTGTGGTTCCTGCACAAGGTTAATTTGCACTCTAAACCGACTGGCGGTGAAAGGGTCAATTCAAGGCAAGAACCTGTTTTTCTGCCATTTTCACTTCTGTCCCACCCCACGCCCTTTTTCACAAACACACTTTGCCTACTTCTTTTTCAAATATTAGGTAATAATAATAATAAGTATTTATGTAGCACTGAATCTTGCGCAGAGACAAACCAAATCAAAGGAGGGCTAATCATGTATCAACAAGGAACTTCCCACACCCCGCACCTACCTCCACCGAATGTCTCCGCTTCTGTCGACCCGATCCTCGCCGCTCTCCGTCTAGGTGGCGCCACAGGATGGGGTTTCAATGGCTTGCAGGAATCACCGGCCTCTGAACCCTCCGATCTGGGGCCCAGGGTCGGCTTTGGTGGGACAGCTGGCTTCACTCTCCCCCTACCTTTCGGCGCTGTCTCTGGCGTTCCAGGCTGCGTGGAGCTGTTGCTGTTGCCGTCATCCAAGGAGTCTGTGGAACCGTTCGCTGAATTGTTATCTCTGCCGTCGATTTTCCTGCGAGGACGCCGAGGTCTCTGCGGACTGTCCTCAGCCCCAGCTGTTCTGGCTTGCCTGGGAGCTGGTTGTGGTGACGGGACTCTCTGATCAGCCAGTTTCTTTTCTCCTCTTGGAGACTGCAGCCTTCCGATTGACAGCTCAGACTGCAAGTGCATCATTTTTTTCTCCGCTTGAGGAGACAGAGTTTCTCCTCTTCTTCTGGTCTGTGGCTGATCCAGAAGTCTCTCTGCAGAGATAGATCTTTGCTCCCTCTTCTTTCTCTCCTCGTCTCTTCTTTCCGATGGTACCTCAGGCAGCTGTATGCCTGGGCTTTCCGGAACAGTCAGGGCAGGTGATGCACGTTCACCTCTGCCATGCGCCCGTGATGGGGGTACCGGAGGAGGCGGTCTCGATCTGCTATGATCCAGCTCAGGGGATCTAGGTTTACTGGATTTATCTAGTGCTGATTTTTTTGGTGAATGAGTCTCTCTCTGTTTTTCAGGTTTTCTGACATCTAATGGAGCACTGCCTTTATGGTATCGGAATTTCGTTTCAGTCACACTGCCATGAGGGGCAGCAGAATATGACACTTCTTTCCCACTTTGGGGAGAAAGTCGTCTTCCCTCCTGCTTTTCAGCAAAGTCTGGTGATCTAGTTCTTGTGTGGCGAATGGGGGGTGCTCTCTCCAGCTCTGCATCAGTTCCGCGATGCTCTGGAGATTTTCTCCAATGCTCTGGAGACGAGGGTTTTTGAGGTCGTATCGCCTGCACCAGCATCTTGATACCCGGGTCGGTTTTCCGTCGTTGGTGACAATAGACTTTGGCACGGCTCTCCGAAACGTCTTCCTGCCTTTCGCCATCAGAGTGAGGGTAGTCTGAGCAGGCAGCTCCCACCACAGGATCCGAGTCTGATGCCTCTGACTGGGTCCTCTCCGTGGTGCGGACCACCTCCACATCTTCATAGGTATCATCGACTGGGACTTCACTTCCATCATCTGCAAGAAATATACAATAATGATTTAACTAATCCTAAACTATGCTTATAATTAGTACATATATCTATGGTAAGCTCACAACGCTCTGACCAGCATGTTGGGTTTATGCCTACATCAGGCGTGTGCTGCTTTTCTTGCTGTTGTTTTAACTCAGCACTGCCAGTTTGCTCCCCTGATTTCCACCACAGACAGCCCATTTGTACGGTTAATTTTTTTTTTAATTACCAAAACAAAATAGGTTAAAAGTTATGAAACAAAATTTTCCAAACTGATCAGTAACATGTTAGCTGGGGATAAAATATCAAACTTCTTCCTTTTTTATGCTACATTCCAGTGAGACTATGAAAACCTCCGTAATTCTTGCTTGAAATCTGCACGCACTGATGACTTGTAAACAAATCCAGAAAATCTAATGCATTCCAATCCAAAGCACTGATCCTCAGTACTAAAAGCGTGCAGATACAACACACTGTATACAATACAACGGAAACCTAACGCATTCCTGTCCAACACACTGACCCCTAGCAACAGCTGGCTGACCCAGTTTTACATTTAACTGCTTATTTATCATCATTGTTGTCTTTTTTTTCTTTTTTTTTTTTTTTGTTTGTACGCTTATAGTTGACTTCATCAAGTTTTTTCGCCTTATACAAATTATTATTAGCAGTAGTTCTTTTTTTTTATGTATTTATCTATTATTTATTCACTCTTTTTTTCTTTTTTTTTTTCTCAAGGCCTGACTAAGCGCGTTGGGTTACGCTGCTGGTCAGGCATCTGCTTGGCAGATGTGGTGTAGCGTATATATAGATTTGTCCGAACGCAGTGACGCCTCCTTGAACTACTGAAACTGAAACTGAAAACTGACCGAGGCTGGCAGAGTCCTGTGCAGCAAACTCCTCCTGCACATACTGGTTGGCCACAGCATGTGACGGTTCCAGTGACAGGGTCAGGATGCCAGACACAGGGGGTGCGGGGGGTGGCTGGGGGATGTTCTCCTCCTCCTCCCCTGTCTCCTTCCCCCCTCGACTCCAGTGCCAGTTCTTGGGATTCAGCGCTTGGCTGAAGCGCTTTATCCGGTCCTTCCGGCGCCTCCGCTCCAATGTCCTGGAGTCACACACACACTGACTAAACAAACTGTCTGTTTGTCTCTTTCAGTCTTTGTCAACACTTGTACTATATATATATAATATAGTAAAGAGTGGTACCTATCTCTCTCCATTCACAAGGTACACAACTTCAAGTCATAAGCAGCACTGACTTGAAATTTGTGTACCTTGTGAATGGAGAGAGTTACACTCTTTACTATTTGTTAATCATCTGTTCCCCTGGATCAATTGTTTATAAATTCATTCCAAATGGTACTAAAATCACAACTGACGAAACTAGTGAACCAGGTGGTACAAGATGGGTTGGGTTTTTTTTTAAACAATCACAGAGAGAGAGAGAGAGAGAGAGAAGAGAGAGAGCATGTCAGGCAAATATACTGATATAGTGACTGTCTCCACACACACACACACACACACACACACACACACACACACATATACACACACACACACAGAGTCTCTCTCTCACAGACACACACACACACACACACACACACACACACACACACAAAGAGACTTGACAAACACATACAGACCACAGAGTAGAAAGAACTAAAGAAGAATCAATTATGAAGTTGATTTGTCTAACATTTGTAGTTGTATCAGTTGTAGTTGTAAGTCGGTTTCAAATGTTTATGTTATAATCAAAGTGGACACGTGCATGAACAGGGTCAGTCACACTCCCTGGCCTAGTAAGTGGACACAGTCATCACTGACGTTGTTAATATGTTATACAGCTCTTTCCCCAAGCAGTAAATCATGACCATCATACATTACATTTCATCATTATAAAACATCAGTTGCACAGCCACACAGAATTTAATCAATTGTGCCAAATGTTTTATGTGGAAACAACTGCAGCCAGTAGAGCACAGTGGGGAAAAAAAAAAAAACTGTGCAGAGAAAAAGCTTATGAATGTTTATTCAAGACTGAAGAACTTGCCAAACAAATCACCCTGAGTGTTGAAAATAACTTTTTTTTTTAATTCCCAAAACTGGCCAAAGCATGCAGTCTTCCATGCAATGTCACAAATGGTTAGCCACACCCTTGGGGTTTCCTTCTGAGTGTGTGTGTGTGTGTGTGTGTGTGTGTGTGTGTGTGTGTGTGTGTGTGTGTGTCTGTGTGTGTGTGTGTGTCTGTGTGTGTGTTTCTCTGTGTGTGTGTGTGTGTATGTGTGTGTGTGTGTGTGTGTGTGTGTGTGTGTGTGTGTCTGTGACTGTGTGTGTGTGTGTTGGTGTGTGTGTGTCTGCATGTTTGTGTGTGTGTGTAAAATTTTGAAATTTTTAACAATAATACTAGTAGCAGTGCAGTTCTTTATCTGTTGAGCCATAGAGTTTACCAGAAAAGACTTCACCACCTCAAAACAAATCAATGCAACTTTCATACTTGTGTATACTTTTTTCTTTTCCACTGTCTTGACTTATTTAGTTATTATTATATTAATTATTATAATGTAATTTTCTCAAAAATGTTTCACTGCAAATATAATTTTATAAATAATGATTCCACAGTCACTTTGGACAAAGTATGGATACATTATTTTATATATTATGTAATATAAATGCACAAACACATAACTTGAAGTGACAGTTAAGTTGGACTGAGTTGAGATGCCCAAACAGCCTAATGTCATTATCCGAAAATTATCTGCTGAAATGTGTTCCATTTGATGATTTAAAAGAATATACATTAGTTACAAAACACAGTAAGCTGAGTAACACTAGAGAGAAAAAAAACTATTTTCAAATTATCAAAGTCAAAAACGTAATAAATAAAAATAAATAAATAAATAAATAATCTGAAAATACTTAATCAAAATTGGTTGGTTTATTTTTATACATCCTGACAATGCAATAAACACTGTGGTTAAAAGAATTATAATTATAAAATCTTGAAATATGAATTATTGCTCACAGAGTAAATTTACTATATAAAATCATATTATTCATTATGAAAAAAAAAATCAATTAGAGAACATACAGTACACAGGTATATATAAATTTCTCGAGATTCTATCTAAACAGACAAGCACTATGAAACAATCAATATTCTCTTTTTAAATTTCACTTCTTTGTAAAGCATCTAACACTGACAAGCTCACCCTGAGGAAGAACTAGGGATGAACTCCTGGTTCACAGCATGGCGACTTCTTCCAGAGCTGCTGGCCAGTGACCTGGCATCGTCCTCGCTTTCACGACGTGGAACGATCACCATGTCCTCATAATCCGTTGCCACCTTCCTCGCCTGAGCAAGCTCCTCATACTCGCTCTCCTCAACACGCTCAATGCCCAAAGACACAACATCATGCTTTGGCGGCATGACAAAGTAACCATCAGGAAACTCCAGCTTCCGTTTCAGACCCAGAACGACTTTGTGGCGAACAGGGATGCGGATAGCTGTTTGGATAAGTGGGCTGATGGCCGTTGAGGAGCTCAGTGGGGAAACAAGTAATTCTATGTCTGTTAAAACTTCTAGGAGTTGAAGGGAAACTGGCAATGGAGGGTAGCTTGCGCCGTTTCCTTCCAACACAGACACATCGCCGCCGGGGGTTTCCTCTGTGCCGGAGATGATATCAGAAACTTTGGTCACTTTCAGCTGGGATGGGTTTTCAATGAGAACCAGGTCCAGCTCCAGATCCAGAGGCAGCTTCAGTTTTTCTGGCTTTTTCCCTGGTACAAGTCTCTCACACTTCACGATGGGCACATCACCAGTGGAGCTGTGTTTGAACTTCCAGGAGAAAGAGTCATGCTTCGTTACGCACAGCACGTCCCCGTACCTCAGTATGAATGGCTCAGGGAAATCGGCAGCCACATCAGCCAGTACACGTACCTGAGAACCAAGTGGCAGTGACATCATTTCAAAAACCGAAGAAAATGCCCGTGGGATTTGCACAAAACTTATATCAACCGATTCATCTATTGCAAAAAATTCATCCTTTTTGGAGTCTTTCACAAACAGTTTCTGCGTGCGTAATTTTTCATGGATAATCATTGCTCTGCTGCTGCTCAAATTGTGGGCAATGGTGTCTGAAGGTTTGAAATAAGACAAAAGAGTAGCCTGCACTGGAAGCTCATCTTCATGCTCATGAGCAAAGGTGCTTATTGGCTCTGGTCTAACACGTCGATTTGTCACAGGTTCTTCATATTCTGAATCTGAAAACAATCGCACTTTAAGACTGGAGTCCTGTGGGACAAACCAGGTGGTCTCTGAACTATCCCACGGAGACACTTCCAGCATCTCTTGTGGCCGCAACATTGTTATCACACCACTGCAGGATCCAAGTTTGTCTAAAACTGTGGCGTCCATGCTGCCTTGAGAACTGTCTTCCTGCTGCGGTGCGAGCAAAAGTCGACGGGGCACTTTCGCCAAGTCTATCAACTGTCGCAAAGTGTAAGGAGTATCGTCTTTCACCACTGTGAAATTCCCTTTGCACTTCGTGGAGAGGCAAACAAGTTCGCCACTTTCAGTGCGACATTGCAGTCGCTTCGCTTTGTCTCCGGCAACATCCTTCACTACTTTCACAAAGTAAAATCTGTCGCCCGGTTTCACAGAAAATCCTGGGAGGTATGGATCATCGAAAGTGGAATTGGCTTCAAAGTATGTGGGACAGTCCATAAGCAAGTCTGCTACTGTTGGGTAAGTTATCATCGACATTGGTCGTCCTCCTCCCCCCCTGGCACTGCCCTGGTCCGCTTCAATGCTACCTTTCGGTGGAAGTGCTAGAAACTGGACTGGAATGTCAGGATTCACCGTCAATTCCTGCTTCACGCCCGTTTTCTTTTCGGCAAACGACAGAGTGACAGAGGCGGGTGCCTTCGAGCGCAGAAGCAACACGTCGCCTCGTGTTATCGTTGCATCTCGAGACATAAAACTGCCACCAGTTACCGATACAGCTTGGGGGATATTATGTACGCGTATAAACGCTTCCAGTGATAGCTGAGCATCATCTGTGTACATAACATCATCGACGCCTCCAGTATCTTCGAATGCGCTTGCCATCTTCGTCTGGATTGAGCAGTTCCGTGTTCTCGAGTGTATAGGAGTGGTGTCCCTTTAACTGCTGAGCCTTCATTGCGCTTTCAGTTTTCGTTTCTGTTCGGAGGCGTTAATGCGTACTAAGTGCTTTGAAAAATAAAAAGTCAATTAAATAATTATCAAAAGAAAAAAGACTGATATTAGCGTAAATACAGCGTTGAAAGCAAAAAGTTTCAGTTTCAAGATGCGGTGCTCTATGTGATCGTTGTGTTTATCAACACTGGATGAGTTTCTCAAGGTGGCGTCAGTCACTATTATCATTATGATTATACGTTCGGTCAAATCCATATAAGATGCACCACATCTGCTAGGAAGATGCCTAACCACTGAACAGCATACTGAGCCCAATTAACGTACCGCTTAGTGGGAACTTGAGTGGATGTTTGTGCACCTCATATCAGAGTCGATGTCTTCACTACTGACAGAATTTTGCCAGCTAAGCCGAGGACAATACTTAATTATGCTACTTGCCATGGGTTCTTTTTTCAGTGCGCCATGTGTGTGCTCAGGTGGGGGGGGGGGGGAGGGGTGCGGGGGGAGGGGACTCGGTTTAACGTCAGGTCTCATTCAGACGATTCCATGTTAAGTTTGAATTTCCAGTCATACTTGGGAGAAAGGGTACGTGAGACTGGGAATCAGTCCAACTCAGGCCCTCAGCTAGTTAAGGACACTGTACTGGCAGATAACTGCATCGCAATGTTACATTCTGCACACTTTTTTTTCCGAACTAGTGGCCATATCATTGTATGAATGATAATGTGGGACTGAGTAAAAAGCGGCCGGTTTATTTGTTGTTGTTGTTGTTGTTTTTATATAAATTACAAAACCCTGAAACCACTAGGTAAGAAAAGCATTTTTTTTTTAATAATAAAAAAAATAAAATAATAATAATAATAATAAAAACCACAGCGACTCCAAAATAGATTGTGTACGAGTCATGATTTCATTTACGAAAATATACGTATTCTGAAGAAAATGTTACTAAAAGAGTAATCTGCATCTGAGTCTTAGAGAAATTGACAACTCAGTTCATCAGTGTGCATGCAGTGTATTTGGTATTGTGCCTCTTCTCCGTGTCTATATACTAAAAAAATAATTAAATAAATTTAATTTTTAAAAAGTTCTGCAGGGAAATGCGATGTAGATCGACGTTCCGTTTGGAAATCAGGAAGTTATAACTGCAAACAAATACTACGACAAAATGAGGGCCACTTTTACTCATCAAATAGCCTTTTAACGTTCATCTCCTCACAAACGCGCGCGCGCGCGTCAGTCCGTGCGCGCACTCACACAGACACAGACACACACAGACACACACACACACACACACACACACACGCACGCACGCACGCACGCACACACACACACACACACACACACACACACACACACACGCCAACCTTTTGATAATTGTTCTTTATTTTCGCTGAAAGCAGGAAGTCGAGTCAGTGAGACTGTCAACTCTCTTACTCCCAATAAAAATCATTTTGACTTGACACACCTAATAAACACACACGCACGGCACAATGACCAATATGAAAGAGAACTTGATGAGACAGGTGTACAAGACAGGGAGAGACAGACTGAGACAAGAGACAGGAGAGAGAGAGAAGGACTGAAAAGAGCAGTGACAAAGACGGACAGACACAAGTGACGCAGCTGGGCTACGCTGACTGGATTCAGTGACAGCTGACATGTATTGTACGAACAATGATATACCCTTGACTGTTAACGGACAGTTAAGTAAGGCTGGCAGACCTGACCACTCGACCTCAACCACCCCACGCTTTGTGACGACAGGACAGGAAAAAGAAAACGGTTCGTCATTCAGCCACGGTGTGACGTCAGTCAGTGTTCGGAGTCAATCTCCAGACCCAGGAGAGCCATGAACTACTGAACCGTTGACTCACGGTGCTCCATAATTTATGTGAGTCAGTCCACTTTCCAGGAAGCAGTTAGAGAGAATCTTGTCGCAAAAAACGGAACGAAAGACTATTAACTAATGTCACTGTTCTGAATAAGAAGATCGAGAGATCGGCGCCCGGCGACCTTGCGTGCACGGTTACCGACAACGTCCCGGTCGGCGACTTTCGTAAAGGGAACAGTATTACTTACTCTGCTTCTCAGTACGAGTCTTTTTTTTTTGTTTTTCACACACACGCGCGTGCGCGCGCGCGAGAGAGAGAGAGAGACAAATCCATTACATGACGACGGTATCAACTTGAATAAGTCATGTTTGTGGACATTAGGCTATATAGCCTACCAATGCTCAAATCGCCAACAACTTAAAGAGACGTGTCAGTCACAAACGTTAAAAAAAGATGATGATAATGATAATAATAATGATGATAATAATAATGATAATAAAAATAACAATTTAAAAAAAACTTTGGGGAGGCTGAAACTGTCTAAACTGCGGTTGACGGCACTGCCAGTGTTAGACATCATTATGTTGTTGTCATGCATAATTGTCAATAAAAACCAAATGTTTGTGTGTGTGTGTGTGTGTGTGTGTGTGTGTGTGTGTGTGTGTGTGTGTGTGTGTGTGTGTGAGTACGCGTGTGCCGTGTGTCCGCAGTGCAACCTAGTCGAATCGGGACAACCAATATGCCGCGCGGCAAATCGAATCGGGAATACACGGAATGGGAATTGAGCGAATCGGATACTACACAGGCGAATCAACGTGACACAGATAAAACAGACCGACAAGGGAGAACATCGAAAACAAAGGAAAAGTCACTGCGCTCCAGCGACAATAATTAAAGTTGTTTGTGTTCTCCGGTGACAAGGTTGGCTGGCGACAATTATAGACCGCTGCATGGAGAGTTAAACTTCCGTGGTGACATGACTTAGAGAGGCGCGTCACGTGATCTCCTCTTACTTTTCTTTTTCTCTCCTTTATTTTTCATTTTGCTGGTCAAGCTAGATGACCTGGACTTCGCGGATGACCTGGCCCTGTTTTCCCACAGTCACCAGCAAATGCAGGACAAGACAACACAGCTGGCAGCCACCTCATCACAAGTCGGCCTCAACATCAAGACCAAGATCCTCAAAATCAACACAGCAAGAGAGGACCCAGTCACTGCAGTGCACGGGAGCAAGCTGGAAGAGGTAGAGGCCTTCACGTACTTGGGCAGCATTATCGACAAGCAGGGTGAGCACAGACGCAGACGTCAGAGCAAGAATCGGTAAAGCGAGGGCAACATATTTGCAACTGAAGAACATCTGGAAGTGTGTCGATTAGCACGAAGACCAGGCTGTTCAACTCCAACGTCAAGTCAGTCCTTCTGTATGGAGCAGAGACATGGAGGACAACAAAGACCACCATCAGGAAAGTGCAGACCTTCATCAACAGCTGCCTGAGAAGGATCCTCCAGATACGCTGGCCCAACACTATCAGCAACGCAGACCTGTGGCAGCGTACCAACCAGCTGCTAGCTGAAGACGAGATTCGGCACAGAAGATGGAGATGGATCGGGCACACCCTGAGGAAGCCAGACAGTAACATCACCAGGCAGGCACTGAAATGGAATCCCCAGGGCAAACGGAAGAGAGGAAGGCCAAGAAACACCTGGCGACGTGACCTCGAGGCAGACACCAAGAAGATGGGGCACACCTGGAGACAATTAGAAAGGGCAGCCCAGGACAGAGGACTCTGGCAGACGGTTGTGAGCGGCCTATGCTCTGGGGGGAGTGATGGGCATAACTGACCGACTGAACTGTCACGTGATCTGTGCTTTCGAGGTTGATTGGCTCTCCGAAATTTCGACGAGCACTGAACAAGCGATCGAGAGAGGCAGAACGTGCGAAACAGGAGGCTTATTCTTTCTTCGTTTTTTTTTTTTTTTTCTTTTTTTTTTCTTCATATATTGTTCTTTCTTTATATTGTGAATGGTTGTAGCAATGAAAGCTATCAACTGAAGAAATGGGGGACAGCGCATGTTTGTTGCTCTTGCAGTACCTATGTCGATCGCATTTGGCACTGCTTGAGATTTCGAGTAAAAGTTAGATGCGCATGCGCAAGATCCAAGATGGCCGCGGAACTCTTCAGTGGTCTTTCGCCAGACGTCTTGATTTTCCAATAAATCACTGGCCTAACACAGCATCCTTCCGTTGGCAAGCTGAGGAAGTACACAAGAGAAGAGCCTTCAGCAATGTGAGTATGAGTGTTATGTCGGCTCTGGTTGGTGTCACCCACGAACTTACACAATGGTGTCATCCTTTTATGAAGATTTTTAGATCAATGGTGTCGTCCCCATTCTCCACATGCCGTTTTCGAAGCGTCCATTCCGATTCGCCATGCAACTAATGGCCAGTATTTCAAGTAGCGATACCCATCGCGGCGATTCTCCTAATGGGAGACCGAAAAACGGAAAAAGGCGAGACTGACGTATTTCATGCACGCACGCTCGCATGCTAGTGGCGAGAGGGCGAGGGTGGGAAGTGTAACTGCATGCGAAAAGAACGGATGCGAGGTGGTAAGAGTTTTTTTTTTTTTTTTTTTTTTTTTTTTTTTAACCTCACGTCAAAGTTGCTCTAAGGGCATCTAGTCTTTACTTGCGAGAATCTCGCCTCTTGCCGCGACTGAGATGTAAAATAGAAACACACCTTCCTAACGACGGTATATCGCAAGATCTTCGCATACTCTGCCTTCTCATTGTTGGCACGGCCGGACTGACTGAACGCAGTAGCATTGCAGACAGTTTTGTCACGCGGGACTGACCTGGCAACGGGTGGTTGTACATTAGTGTAGAGGCAGTGTTATGATCAATATTAATTTAGTACAATAACTCTCAAGAGTCGAAAACAACAGAAAACTGGTCGACTGAAAACAAGTAATAGATATAATTATCAGTCACTTCAAATATACACCAAAACTTGAATCGCTGCGTTAAACTGAACTGGGTCCCAGAATTAAGGATACCATAATTACAAAGATGGATATTTTTTAAGCGGGAGTGGGGTAGGTATACATAGAGATAATTATTTTCTTCCGTGCAACACTTGTATCTTTATAACTGATGCAATTCCTGAAAGGAAAGGGGGACATAGCAAACTTCGGCAATATCCACATTACTTCCCCTGCACTTCTCTGTTTATAAGAATGAAAAGGCTGTAAATTGGTTAATACCATTGTAACATATACTCTACATTTCTTCCCCATCCACTCTTTGACTGGCCTTCTTTGCATCATTCGACACAGGGGAAGAAATGTAGAGTATATTATAACAATGTTATTTAAACAAATTTTACAATTTTTCCGTCTTCGGACCGAAACTGAATGGAAAGAACTCAGGGGAGTGAAGAAGTGTGGGTATTGCCGGAACTTCGCCCTGTTCTACAGTAACCACTTACCTCTCTTTATGACGGCCAACGACTCAACCGGCCAGAAGACAAAAACACCCGCGCAGCTTCCCTGCAATCCACTGCATCAGCACAACACTTTCACCTCTTCATGCTTGACACAGGCTGCTGCAAGCATTGGAAAATATTGCAAACCACGGATGCAAGGCAAGGCAAGGCAAACCATGTATGCGAGAACAACACATTTTTTGTTCGCGACTGATATCAAGTTACTTCCGACTTGCGAATTCGTCAAACGTCGCCGCAGATTTCAAGCAGCAGATTTCTCAACTGATTTTTTTTTTCCTTTTTTTTAATTTATTGATTTTTTTTAAACCACAGTAAGCGTGTAGGTGACCATTAATAATGGCTGTGTCACCAGGTCTAAATAAAGACATGACTGTGTACGTTGTACATGGGGGTGGTTCTGCAGACAAGAGTCTGGATTTGCTCAAGTCGTGAGGACACAAAGCCCACCAGGAAGCTGCTGATGTTGCAGGGTTCGGACAGACGCTGCTGCGGCTATGTAGCGACGTTCTCTGGCTGCTTTAGCCTTGTTGGGGAGCGCCTCTCGGAAGTCAGCTGATTGGTCAGAGCGAATTCAAAGCTGAATTTTGTCGACCAATCAACTGCACGCACGATTGCACTGCCAGAGTCTCGTGCAGTGAACACTTAAATGTCGTCCTATTTCAGGAACAGACGCAGGCATTGTGTGGAGAAAGTGGCGACAATCACAAGAGGAAAAAACAACAGGATATGTCTTTCCGGTGGGCTTGTAACACGGTCTGTAATGAACCACTTTGGTAAAGTGCGGAATGATGAAACTTAAACAAACACTGCTTTGCTCTGATCTGGGTCGTGGATTTCGCGAACTTTGCCAGCGCTGGTGGGTTTTGTTTGGTTTTGGGGGTCAGCGTTTTTTTTTTTTTTTTTTGTTTTGTTTTGTTGGGTTTTTTTTTGGGGGGGTTGTTTGTTTGTTTGTTTGTTTGTTTTTATTGAAATGAAATTAAATGAAATTATGGTGCTTTGAGCCTCGCCGACCACTAAGGCCATCTCAAGACTATCGCCACGTTAATACCTACTGCAAGGGTAAAAAAAACAACAACCAAACAATAAAAACAAGTCACCGCTTTAAGATTTCCACTCAAAGTTTAAAAAACCTTCTGTAGTCTAAAACCTTCAAATCTGATTAAAAATGTTCACTTCTTTCAAGAAGTCCATCAGCGCCCACGGCGGGACATCACAAAACAAGGTCTTCAAAGAAACCGCCGTGTAATGTCTGTGTCTAACGTCATGCAGATCCCAACAGTCAAGGAGCACGTGCTTCACGGTGAGAGGCTCATCACAGGGAATACATCGAGGGGCCTCTTCCCCCTTCGACAAGTAAGAATGAGTTAAAAAAAAAAAAAAAAAAAAAAGTGTGCCCCGCACGCAGTCTACACAGCACAGACTCCTCCTTTTCTGTTCTTCACCCCCGATGGGAGGGTCTCTTTTAGGTCTGGACGGATTTGGAACAGCTTGTTGTCCGTCTAGGTGTTCCACTCCTCATGCCAAGTTCCTTAACATTAGCGTTCACCTTCTACTTCCATGTCCCGGCTCGCGAAGCGGGAAGCAAAACGTCTCAGTACCCAAATCGAATCAAATTATGGTGCTTAAGAGTTAAGAGACTCGCCGGCCTCGCCAACCACTGACTAAAGGCAGCGGCACCCAGTTTCGCTGAATTCACTTGAGATAGAAGAGACAAAACGCGTTGTGTGTGTGTGTGTGTGTTGTGTGTGTGTGTGTGTGTGATGGAGGGGGGGGGGTACGGGGGGGGTGTAGAGGGATCGAGAGGGAATCAGTCACAAACATATCTATTGTCCCGATTCCATTAAAAACACGCACACGTGAAGACATAATAACTTGATAATATTACGTTCTCAATACAGTTTCCAGACAACTGCGCACAGAAGGACGTGCGTGTTTGTATCTCAGTGCGCAATAAGAGGCGCGCACGCATGCACAGACAGTCACACAGACAGACAGACACACACACACACAAATACACACACACACCGTCACACACACACACACACACACACACACACACACACACACACACACACAACGCGGCTTGTCCCTAACATGTGTATGTGTGTGAGCGTGCGCTCGTGTGTGTGTGTGTGTGTGTGTGTGTGCGCGCGCGCGCGTGTGTGTCTATGCCGTATGTGTATATGTGTGTGTGTATGTCTCTGTGTGTGTATGTGTGCGCGCGCGCGTGTGTGTGTGTGTGTGTGTGTGTGTGAGGGAAAGAGAAGGGGGCGGGGGGGAGGACCAGTCACAAGCACATCTATTGTTCCGAACTGCGGACACGTGTAAAGACATATGTTCCTACCGTAGCTTGTAGACAGCTCTGTTCGCATGGTATGCATGTATGTATGTACAGAAATGAAATACGCTGAGAGAAGAATTTGAATTTTTTTTTTATGTAGGCTACAGAGTACGGGCCAGACATAGCTTGAGCACAAAAAAAAGAAAGGACAATCGAGGTCTTTTTTTCGCCAGAACCGCTACACTTTTACTGGTAGGCACACACACACACACACACACACACACACACACACACACACACGCAAAAACTACGGCACGCGCACGTACGAAAGCAGACAGATAAACAGACAGACGAAAACGCGCGCGCGCGCGTTCACACACACACACACACACACACACACACACACACACACACAAAGTGAGAGAGAGAGGCGCGCGCACGGGCACACACACACACACAAAGTGAGAGAGAGAGAGACGCACGCACGCACGCGCGCGCGCGCGCACGCACACACACAAACACACTCACACACACGCAAACACACCGACTGTCACAACAAGCACTAGGACGCACACGGACATAGTGCTACAAATGCGCGCGCGCGCACACACACACACACACACACACACACACACGTGCACTCACACACGCACGTATGGACAAATACGCACGCACGCGCACATACACGCACACACAGCTATACCGCTCTCGCGGCATACACCAAATTAATCATACCAGTGGATCAGCACTGGTTATGAGACCGCCCCCCCCCCCCCCCCCCCCCCCACCCCCCCCCCCGTCCCCCTCTCTCTCTCTCTCTCTCTCTCTGTCTCTCTCTCAGAGTACACAGCCTTGCCGCTGAATAACAACCATGAGAGGTACTGTGAAAATCCGGTTGCAAAGTTTTTGGAGAAGTCTGAATGGGGATGAATACCATTTCATTATATGCATGCCCCTTGTATAACGAGTTTTGAAAAAGGTTTCTTGGTTTGTATGTCAATGTTCACATGAACATTCTGCTAGACGGTGTAGATAAACAACGATCTCGTTCTGTAGCTAAATCATATTTTTCATTCAATTAAGCGCAGACAAGAAGCGATAATTAATTAGTAAAGAATATTTCTTGATACGTTTGTGATAGTACGAACATTCTTTCCAATAAACTGATCAGTATGTCTGTGACATTTCGGGATATGCGTATGCCAAACCTGTTGGGGGGGTGGGGGGGGGGGGGGGGGGGGGGGGGAACCGTTGATGTTGACACATGTAATTTCAGAGTATTGGATGATTCTGAATATTCACAGGAATGTATTTGTATTTGTATTTCTTTTTATCACAACAGATTTCTCTATGTGAAATTCGGGCTGCTCTCCCCTGGGAGAGCGCGTCGCTACACTACAGCGCCACCCATTTTTTGTATTTTTTCCTGCGTGCAGTTTTATTTGTTTTTCCTATCGAAGTGGGGTTTTCTACAGAATTTTGCCAGGAACAACACTTTTGTTGCCGTGGGTTCTTTTACGTGTCAATGTAATGCTGATGTTAGCACATCCCTCAGTCTTCCTCGCATCCCAATGCAATGATGCCCGTGGCCTAAATGCGATAAAACAGTCATTCAATCATTCTGTCAGTACACATAATTATATATTATTTGCCCTTGGTGTCCCACCGCATTCATCAAATAAGATTGCATATGGGGAGACAGGTAGGCTAGATACCCACTACATTTATGAACATTATGCGCATAGAGCTTCAAGAATATGCGCTATAGCAAGAAGTCTTAATAAATAAAATAAATAAACATTGGTAAAATGTATTAAATACTGAATTAAGATAGCGCGTTTACCAATGTCAAGGCTCTGCAGACAAGCTTACGAAATGATGTTAGTACAAGAGGAACCAGGGAAGCAAAACTTGGCATACCTTGTGAAGAAGGCATTGGTAGAAAATGGATTTGGAATAGTATGGTTGTGCCAAAAGCGTAATGTTTGTAAAATGGGTTTGTTCCCGAACTTTAAGATAAACTGATTGCCTAATATAAATAAAAAGTAGCATTCACAATACTGAATGCAGAGAAAAAAAAAAGTTGGTTCTTCCGAACTTAAAGATAGAATGATTGCCTCACATAAACGAGTACTGGCAATGGAATGCAAAGAAAAATATGGATGGTTCTTTCCATTCAATAGTGTATTCAAAACAGAAAATTTTCAAGTATCAATGTCAAACAATCAGTGCAAAACAAACCTAGCCAGATTTAGACTGAGAACACTTGGCTTTGATGCCAATAAAAGATGGTTTAAAACTGGCACATCAACACAATCTCCCTGTCCAATATGTAACTCAGCTACTAATGATGAAACAACATTTTGTGTTTCAGTGTACATCTTATGTTTTTATCAGTTAAAAAATAGATATTCTTTTTAAGTAAATTTGGTTAAAAAAATAAATAAATAATTTTTTTTTTTAAATCTGATAATAGTACTAACGTCGAATAATGAAGATATAAAACCATTGGCTTAATATATTTCGGAAGCGATGAGATTTTCGAAGGAAACAGATAAACAGTAATTTACTTGCCCACATATGAAAAAAACCCAAACAAAATTACTGTGTAGCTGTTAATAGTTTATCAGAAATACAACAACAACTTACTTACTATTGAAGGATCAAAGCGTCAAGCCCCCCCCCCCCTCTCTCTCTCTCTCCCTCTCTCTCTCTCTCTCTCTGTCTGTTTCTGTCTCTCTCTATCTCCCCCTCTCTCTCTCTCACACACAAACGCCCGCGCACACATACACACACACACACACACACACACACACCGAGACACGGATACACCGAGACACGCACACACACACACACACACACACACACACACACACACTGACTGACTGACTGAAACCATTTATTGTCAGATTAACTTTTTGTTGTACTGACATTTTCGCAACCATTTGAATAAATATTAACTGAGCAACACAAAGAAAATCTAATTTGAGAGAGAGAAAAAAAAAGGATATGAATGTAAAAAGAACATCAATTTACTAAATTTCATTAATATCAATATCTCAAAAAATGTTTTAACGCACACACATACTCACATACGTGTACCCCCCACCCACTCCCTACATACATCCATGCATGCACACAGACGCCCATTCAAACTCCCCCACCTCATCCCCCTACCCCAAGTACGCTTGTATAGTCAACACACACACACACACACACACACACACACACACACACACACACAAGCGTCCACACTCTAACACAAACAGGGATATAATGCGCGCGCACACACACAGACGCAGACACACACACTAACACTAACACCAACACACACACTAACAGTCTTTTGGAAAGAAAAAAAGCACTCATCATTAAAGTCGGCCTTGGACACAAAAAAAGGGCTATGGATGGAGTTGCTGTCATGAGACCCATTAGTTGTATCCTTCAGCACGTCAGTTCACCTATAAACTGTCCCAAGTACTGTAAAGTTATGTTTTCAAGCCTTCAATATGACAGTGCACATCCCTGCAGTCACAAGTGACTCATCAGTACAGTGTCCGCATTCCTAAAGCAAGCTCACACATTGCCCGGGCACACAATGAGCACATGCACGAACGCACACACTACTAATGCACGCACGAACGCACGTTGGCAGGCACATGCACACACACACACACGCATGCACGCACACACACACGCACACACATACACACACACACACACACACACACATACACACAAACTAAAACAACAAGCACACACACACACACACACACACGAAAGTATGCACGTACATGCACACACACCCACCCACACACACACACACACACACACACACACACACACTGAGAACTGAGTAAGAACATAACACGATATCTTGACTAACTTTGTTAAAGGTGATAGCATATCCATGCAAGACAGTTATTCAATGAATTACGGACTCTGAAGAACTATATGAGGAAAAGAAGCCTAATGCTTCTTTACGCTTCATAAATATACAGCCCTAATCAATGAATATGCACGGAGCAGAATTAAGAACCTTGCTGGACCTCAGGAACCTCTCCTTTCAACTGTGAAGAGACGCAGGCTGATATGGTTTGGGCACAACACTCGACACACCAGTCTGTCCAAAACAATCATGCAAGGCACCATCGAGGACGGGAGAAGAAGAGGAAGACAGCGGAAGAACTGGCATGAGAACATCAAACAATGGACCGGACTCCATACACGTGAGCTGCTGCCGGCGGCTGTTGACAGAAACAGATGGAGAAGGGAGGTTGCGTCTGCGGTCCTCAAGTTTCCCCCAACGACTACTCTGTAGTTGTGGGCCTGAGTGAGCGAGTGAGAATCAAAGACTTCCCGCAAACGCTAACACAGCATTTCAGAACTTTATATCGCATATGTTTTGCATGACTCAGGTTTGGGACTTAGATGGTTTTATTCGAATGAAGGCTATGGTCCCTGAAGA
>NC_134878.1:29887810-29890310 GCF_041734735.1 Babylonia areolata
CACACACACACACACGTGTGTGTGTGTGTGTGTGTGTGTGTGTGAATGAATAATATACTATTTACATGTCTGTGATAAGAAACCGATCATTTGTGCTGAGTGTTATCTCAGGAAGGTGACAGCCCTTCACTGACACGCATTCCCGTCAGCTGCAATCAACTCCACTGGGGTTTAAGATCTTACTGAGCTGAGTGACACATACTTTCTTATTTGGCTGTAAATTCACCTGAGACGTTCTCAAAGCAAAAAGGTGATTGATAGACTAAACTGTAGCCAGTTCGTCAAGCCCACAAACAAAGACTGACACAGTTCAGTCAGGCCTCACCAAACTTCACGGAGAACGATTTGAGAGTGATCAACTTCGCAGGGTGTCTGCATTTCTCGGACCTGGCTGACGTGTCATCATATATTACGATAGGGAGAGTAGGGACAAGTCATGCCATGAGCGACCTCAAACTATTCTCGTATAAATTGAAAAATGAATTGAAAACTGCCCCCCCACCCCCTAAAAAAAAAAAAAAAAAAAAAAAAAATCCTGGCCCTTCTAGCCAATGTTAAATACCGTTATGCGCAATTTGTCATACCGGTATGATAATTCTCAGAGTGTGGAATGTTTGTGTCTTAGCCCAATCCCCCCCCCCCCCCCCCTCTTTTTTTTCAGTCATGAATTGTGGCCCGTTCTGTCAAGGGATTTGAGACAGATATGTGAGGGCAGGGAGAAAGGTGGGTGAAGGGAGCGAGGGGAGAGAGGTATTGGGGGGTGTGGGAGGGGGGTGTGGGGGCATAGGAGGTTAGAAAGTTCGCCTGACAGAGTTCACAAACTACTGGGCTTTGAGGTTCGTAACAGCGGACAGGTTTATTGGCGACTGACACAATGGGGGGAGCACAATATGTTAACTGTGTTGTAAAAACAATGTGACCTCCCTCCACCCTCCCTTCATTCAAACGCATATGTAGGCTCCCCCCCCCCCTCTTCTCTCTCTCTCTCTCTCTCTCTCGTCTCTACTCATTTAGTGATGAATAACCTTTTGTTTAATAAGGACAGACATCTCAGGTTCATTTTGTCAGGATTTAGACTTGGTATATCCGAATTAAATACCCACAGATACCGTTATTAAAAATGTACCAGGTTCTGACTTCTTACGTCCATTGTGTAAAGAATCGATTGAAGACGAAGTGCATTTTGTTCTGAAATGACCCGTTTTGTGTGATCTTCGTGAAAAACTTATCCCAAAGAAGTATTATACATATCCATGTTTATTTCGATTAACTTGCTGATGGCATCTACGGATGACGGAGTTATAAGTAATTTGGCATTGTATTTATATAAAGCTTTTATTTTAAAAGATATAGTTATGTCATGATTTACTGCTATAGATCTGGTGACATGCAAAAATGTTGATATCGCGCCTTGTTCATATGGGGCTATGGCCTTATTAAATGAACGGTCTGAATCTGAATCTGAATCAGAATCTCTCTCTCTATGTGACGTCCCCCTCATTCAAACACATATGTAGGCGCGCCTCTCTCTGTGTCTGTCTGTCTGTTACAGATAAATGAATGAGCCAGTAAATATATAAAGAAACTATACTTTAAAGGGTTTTGTGATTCATTCATACAGAAACAACAACAAAAACAACAATAACAACAAGAGAGGCAAGGCCTTCAAGACTCACTTGTGATACACTTAAAAAAGAAATCTAATCGTTAAAATATGTTCTGTATTTGTTATTATAAAGCTTCGGGTTAAAAGAAAAAGAAAAAAAGAGAGAAAAAAGTCCTAACGGCAGATTCGAACCCCGCGTATTCGGGTGAGAAGAAACTGTCTTACCCATTAAACTATCGTTGCTCCTTTGTTTACACAAGTAAGTAAAAAAAAAAAAAAAATAAAAAAAGACCAGACTATTTTGAAAGCATCAGTTGTTACTTATTATCATCAGCATCAGCAGCAGCAGTAGCATCATCATCATCATCATCATCATGATCATCAACAGCAGCAGCAGCAGCAGTAGTAGCATCATCATCATTATCATCATCATCAACAGCAGCAGCAGTAGTAGCATCATCATCATCATCATCAACAGCAGCAGCAACAGCAGTAGTAACATCTTCATTAACATCAGCATCATCATCATCATCATCATCATTAGTATCGTCATCAGCAGCAGCAGCACAAGCATCATCATCATCAACAGCAGCAGCAGTAGTAGCATCATCATCAACAGCAGCAGCAGCAGCAGCAGTAGTAGCATCTTCATCAACATCAGCATCATCATCATCATCATTAGTATCGTCATCAGCAGCAGCAGCAGTAGCATCATCATCAGCAGCAGCAGCAGCAGCAGTAGTAGCATCATCATCATCATCATCATCAGCAGCAGCAGCAGCAGCAGCAGCAGTAGTAGCATCATCATCATCATCATCAACAGCAGCAGCAGCAGCAGCAGCATGTCCTTCAACTCGGGAATAGTCGAGGATACATGGTGGCTGAAGAGATCGA
>NC_134878.1:29900310-29905310 GCF_041734735.1 Babylonia areolata
GCTGAGTCTGTATGGGTCCTCCCAGACGCTGTCTCTGGACGACAGGAGAACGCTGGAGAGCAGTGGGGCTATCCCCAGGCGGTGGAAACGTCAGGACAGTGCGGCAGACGCCAGCAGCAGCAAACCCTCTGGAGAAGGCTCGGCCGATCAGGGAGGAGACGATGCCGGGTCCATGCCGGGCTTGAAGCGTTACTCGTTCAGTGACCTGCAGCCGTCCTCCTCCTCCTCCTCCTCCTCGGGCCATTACTCGGCCAGCTGCTGTGACCTGGTGCCCGGGCTGTGCGGATCCCAGGGCACGTGCGCCCTCAAGGTCACCGACTGCGTCAGCTTCTGCATCTGCGTGCGGAGCCCCGACCTCCCGTGGTGCGGGGAGGAGCTGCAGCGGCTTCACGACGTCCTCCGACGGCGAGGGCTGAGCGACGGCCGTCCCTCAGAGCCCGGCGACGCGGGCCCTGGTGCCGGGAGTGAAGGAGGGGACTCGGATTCCCCTTTCTCCGGACCGCTTGGCATCAGTGGACATCAGCTGGCCACGGAGGGTCCGCTGTCCCTCGCCGGGCTATCCCTGGACGGGGCGGCCTTTGCCGGTCCGGATCTGGGGACTTCCGGCGGGGCTGGTGGGGAGGAGGCCGGTTCTTCCACAGACCACGTCATGTCTCCCGCACAGCTGGCGTCATCGCTGACTGCCGCCCTGGGGGACGGCGCCTCATCAGGTCAAGATGACGTCACAGGGGACTCGCATTCCGCAAGGGATCAGCGAGCTCCGCCGAAAGCAGCCATGATGGTGAACGGAGGAGGAGAAGAAGGAGACGGAGGAGAAGGAGGAGGAGAAAGGAACAAATCTAGCTCCACTCCTCTTCACGAAGAATCCAGCCTCGTCCACAACAGAACCGCTGAACATAATCCCCGTCTGTCCAGCACGAGCGGGCACGACGACCTCAACACCACCAACACCACCAACACCGCCGCCGCCACCACCGTCACCACCACAGCTGGCGGCCGGTTCTTCGCACCCTGGTGGCCGACGGACGACTACTCGTGCGGCAGCGAGTGCGAGCTGAACGGGGGCCGCTGTGTGTTCGAGTTCAACCAGACGCACACGCAGGTGTGCGTCTACGACGTGCAGCCCTGCCGCGCCTTCAACTGCGTGCACGGCGCGTGCGTGGCGCGCAACGACACCATCCGGTGCGAGTGCGAGGAGGGCTGGGGCGGGGTGTTCTGCTCCAAGGAGTGCCCGCTGGACTGCGGACCGCACGGCAGCTGCGTCATCATCCGAGGGGAGGTCATCTGCCGCTGCGACGTCAACTACACCGGCGCCCGCTGCGGCGAGCTCAAGCCCACCCCTCCGCCCTGGACTGGTGAGAGTTCGAAGAAAGAAAGAAAGGGAGGGAGGGAGAGGCGGGAGAAATGTGGGGTGCGTGGGGGGGGGGGGGGGGCAGAAAGAGAGGGGGTAGTGAGAGAGAGAGAGCGAAGAGAGAGAAAGAGGGAGGGAGCAGGAGAGAGAGAGAGAAAGGGAAAGAGAACGAAAAAAATCATTTTCCATGGTATTAACCACCATATCAAGAATGCTTTTTTTCCCACCCAGCCCTGGGGTACAAAAGCACAAGAAAAAAATAGAGAGAAAATTGAAAAAAGAAAATAGGAAAAGAAAGGTGGAGCCAGTGTGAAGAGCGTAAGAAGAAAAGATGAAATCAGAGAAAGACAGACAAAAAAGATAGCAAGAGAATGAATGAATGGTTTATTCAGTTATGGGCCATTGCTCCTCATGAAAGGGTGTCAGGATACACATTTGAGATGGAAAAAAATCAAAGTCATATCATACTTTCTCTAGCGATGTACACTCAGCTAAGCAGTACATCATACAGATAAATAACACATGCGAATCTAACTGCACTCAGAAAAGTTATAGTGTACATGTGGAGAGACAGAGAGAGAGACTTTGATGTCATTGGCCATGAGGACCTATGACATGGGTGAATGTGTCAGTATATTTTCATTGCATAACAAGACATTAGAATAAACGAATGAACATTTGAAGCATATATATTAAAGAACTCCAACAAGGACAACCGATTGTCAGCAACAACTCAGTCTCCATTTATATATTGGTCAAAGGCCTTGTCAATAAAACATTCGTATTCTTATTCCATATTCTCTGCTGCATCCCATCCCTCCTCTCAATAAGTACTGTTCTCCATGATCCACGCCTCTCTCTGTCCTAATGCATACAGAAATATTTATTTATTTTTATTGAGACATCTTGCTATAGCGCATATTCTTGAAGCTGTATGCGCTTTCAACATCATCTCAGAAAGAAAAGATCTGAGCACATCACTCCTCTTTTGCAACATCTCCACTGGCTACCTGTCTCACACAGAATAAAGTACAAGATCAGCACTATGTTATAAAGGTATTCCAAATCTGTCCCTTCCTATCTCTGTGGCTGCCTTCACCTCTATACACCATCTCGCTCTCTACGATCGGCTTCGGATCCACTCAGTTTACGCATACCCAGATTCAAACACTTGACTGTTGGCTGCCGTTTTTTTCTCTGTCTCTGGACCTTGCAGTTGGAATGAACTTCCTCTTTCTCTTCGTCAGGTCTCCGCACTCAGCTCTTTCAAGTCTGGTCTTAAAACCCACCTCTTCCCAAAATAGCCTCCCTTCCCTGCCTCTTGTCTTCAGTTTTTCCAGTTTTAGAGTTATGCATACGTGTGATTGACTGGTACGAAAGCGCATTGATTTGTCTGTGCACAAGAGTCAGCGCTATATAAATATAATAATCATTATTATTATTCATCCCTTCACAATAACAGTCGTAAAACCTGCCGATGAAAGGTGTCTGCAGTGAGGTGACAAGGAGTGAAGATGGTAATGTGTTTGTAAGGGGCCGTCTGGTGCTGGGGAGAGGGCGGATTATGGGAGAGTGGGCATAGAGTGAGGGGGAGGGGGGACCGGGGGGGGGGGGGGAGACACACACACAGGTGTGGTGGTCAAGGCCACTCACATTCACAGCAACCTGACCTTGGTGACGTTCCTTGGACATTTGTATACATGTGCATTTTGTCAAACACACACACACACACACACACACACACACACGAAGGTAGGCATCCTTCAGTCTCGGAAGACTGTGTAGTTTTGCTCTAGGTGTTTATTCTGGTACAGCGTCGGGTGTGGCTGGCCAGTCCGACGTGGGAATGACAGTCCCTGTGGCAGAGGGCACAGATGAAGTCTGACGCTGGTCTGTCTGCCTGGGCTGCAGTTTTTCTTCGCATTCTCTTTTCCTCGTGCTGCTGAGCGAGTGTCTCTTCGAACTTGGAAAGACCTTTCTGCACAGTCTGTTTCCAGGCTGACCGTTCGAGAGCTGTTGCTTCCCAGTTGTTCTGGTCGATGTTCAAAGCTTTTAGGTCCCTCTTGCACACGTCTTTGAATCGCAGCTGTGGTCTGCCTGTGGGACGTTTTCCCTGCACAAGTTCTCCGTAGAGGAGGTCTTTAGGGATCCGTCCGTCGTCCATGCGCACGACATGGCCGAGCCAGCGCATACGTCTGTTTCAGCAGCGTGTACATGCTGGTGCATCCAGCTCTTTACAGGACAGTGTTGTTTGGGACCTTGTCCTGTCAGGTGATGTTCAGAATGCGCCGGAGGCTACGCATGTGAAAAGCATTGAGCTTTCGCTCTTGTCGGGCACACAAAGTCCAGGACTCGCTGCCATACAGGAGGGTGCTCACGACGCAGGCTCTGTAGACCTGGATCTTTGTGTGCTCAGTTAGCTTGCTGTTGTTCCATGCTCTCTTTGTCAGTCTGGTCATGGTGGTAGCTGCCTTGCCGATGCGCCTGTTGAGCTCTGTGTCAAGTGAGAGGGTGTCTGAGATAGTTGAGCCCAGATAAACGAAGTCATGGACGACATCCAGTTCATGGTCATTGATGCTGATGGCTGGGGGAGAGTCAACATCTTGTCCCATGACCTGTGTTTTCTTCAAGCTAATGGTAAGCCCGAAGTCTTGGCAGGCATCGCTGAAGCGAGTCATGAGCTGCTGTAGCTCCTCGGCTGAGTGGGCGGTTACTGCTGCGTCGCCTGCAAAGAGGAAGTCACGCAGGCACCTCAGCTGAACTGTAGTCTTGGCTCTTAGTCTGGAGAGGTTGAAGAGCTTTCCATCTGTCCTGGTTCGGAGGTAAATACCTTCAGCTACAGGACCAAATGCGTGTTTCAGCATCACAGCAAAGAAGATTCCAAACAGGGTGGGAGCCAGGACGCAACCCTGTTTCACTCCGCACACACACACACACACACACACACACACACACACACACACACGCGCACGCACACACACACATGCATACACACACACGCACGCACGCACACACGCATACACACACACGCACACACACACACACACAGACACACACACACACACACACACACACACACACACACACACAGCCATCACACACGTTTGCCATAAGTGCAACAGTACATAGAACTTCCTACGTGCCAATAGACTGCTGGGACACTCTCTCTCTCTCTATCTCTCTCTCTCCGCCATCCCACCATTATTCTTTTCACCTATTTTATAACCTATCACATACCCCCATCCCCTAACCTCCGCTTCCCTTTCGCATACCTTCCCTCCCCCCCCCACTCCTCCACTACCCCCTTTCTGCCCCCCCCCCCAACCTCCCAGCCCCCACCTCTCCAGCTGAGTTCAGAAGGAGGTGAGGTGACCAGTGAGGGGGCAGGTTGGCGTGATGGACGGTGTGTGTTGGGTCAGGACTGTACTTCTGGATCCAGAGGCTTCGAGTACCTGTCAGTGCCACAGGCTTTGGCTCGTCCATCACGCCCGTCGTCACGCTGTGTGTGTGTGTGTGTGTGTGTGTGTGTGTGTGTGTGTGTGTGTGTTGTGGAGGAGGGGTGCGGGTGTGGAGGAAGATGGGTGGAGTTTGGAGGGATATTTTGGCTGGGGGGAGGGTAGCGGGGGGATGGGATGTGGGGGTTATGGGT
>NC_134878.1:29910310-29912810 GCF_041734735.1 Babylonia areolata
GAGAGAGAGAGAGAGCAATGAATGAGAGAGAGAGTCCCTCCACTCGCCACCCAAGGGCCGTTGTCTGTCCAGGCTGACAAGTAACATGAGCACAAACGAAGTTAGGCACCCAGGTCACACACATGTGACAGTCACGACCTGGTACAACACAATGTGTACTTGAACACCCCTGCCCAATCCACACACACACATGAACGCACGCACGCACACACACACACACACACACACACACACACACACACACACACACACACACGCACGCACGCACGCACGCACACACACACACATACACACACAGACACGCACGCAAGCACGCGCGCGCGCGCGCGCACACACACACACACACACACACACACACACACACACACACACACACACACACACACCACTTCCTCCTCTATCCTTCCACACAATCTGTTTTATCTCCTCCGCCTCCTGATCTACTTCTGTTTGCCTCGAGGATCTCTGTATACATGTCTTCCTGGCTTTCGTTTTAACTTCTGAAAACTTGCGCGTTCGGCGAGTAAGTAAGTGAAGTGAGAGAAATAGAGACCGACATACATAGAGACAAATACATGGAGACAGTGATTTATGTCCTGCATGCATTGCACGGAGAAACACGACAGTGTGCATTTAAACTCCTCGTTGACCCTGCAACCCAGAACGCCCCCCCAGACCACCCCATACCCTAAAGCCTGCACCTCACAAGCCTCATCCCTGACACCACGCCCAACACCCCTAAGCCTGCAACCCACACCCCACACATGTACACCCCACACTTCACCGCACACTCATACTCTGTAACACACACAATAGATCAGCAAATAGTAAGGAATGGTAACTCTCTCCATTCACAAGGTACGCAGCTGCAAGTCAATGCTGCTTCTGCTACCGATTCAGCTTGCACACGGGTAAATAAAAGGTACATTGGAGCAAACCCAGACACTCTGTCTTTTTAAAAAAAGAAAAAAAGAAAAAAAGGAAGCGCCAGGCCTGTCCTTATACCGATCATTTGACATGTGCACACAACAGCAATGACAGAAGAAATGTGCAAACACAAATTAGCTTTTATTCAAGACTGGTATAGCCTCTTTGATCCCAAAAAAGCCACACAGAGCACAGAACAAATACATGGTTGCCTCGGTGGTTTTTCGAATTGAAATTGTACCATGTGAATAGAGAGAGTTACCACTCTACCATTCGTTAACCATTTGGTTCTCCTGGCCTCGTTGTTTATTAATTTCTATGCACAACAGCCCACACTCCCACAATACTTCACCCCACACTCCCACACTCTGCACCGTACGCCCCTACACCCCTGTACCAAGAATGCCCGCAGACCACCCCACACACCACACCATACACCCGACATCCCATGCTCCTGCACCCCACACCCTTTCGTCCAGAATACCCTCAGTCCATCCCCACACGCTATATTGTATTGTATTATTGTATTACTCTTTTTTGTCACAACAGATTTCTCTGTGAGAAATTCGGACTGCTCTCCCCATGGAGAGCGCGTCGCTACATTAAGGGCGCCACCAATTTTTTTGTATTTTTTCCTGCCTGTAGTTTTTATCTTTTCCTATCGAAGTGGATTTCTACAGAATTTTGCCAGGGACAACCCTTTTGTTACCATGGGTTCTTTTACGTGCGCTAAGTGCATGCTGCACACGAGACCTCGGTTTATCGTCTCATCCGAATGACTAGCGTCCAGACCAGCGCTTAAGGTCTAGTGGAGGGGGAGATAATACTGGTGACTGTGCCATTATTCGAACCAGTGTCCTCAGATTCTATCGCTTCCTACGCGGACGCGTTACCTCTGGGCCATCACTCCCAGCCGCCAAAGCTCTTCAGGCATCAGCGCCGCCACCATTCCATCAGACAACCTTGACCCCTGACCCTACATGTGACCTGCAAGCGGGCTGACCTCTGCCACGCACTTGTGATATATTCCCTCTGCCCAAAGCCGCGTCCTCTTGCCTGTTAATGTATTATATTCTGCGTTCTAGTCTCTGCCCCAGTCCTCCGGTAAACACAGCTTCAGTTTAGTGTCTTGGGGCCCTGCGACTGTCCTCCACTGGAGGGTCATATGGGTTGGGTAAGCCCTGAACATCCTGTTTCGTTTTTCTTGTCTTGTCTTCTGAAACCGTTCTCTCCTTTGTCTTCTGGCGGTTGCTGAGGGTCATCTGTCTGTATAGATATGTGTCCCCGTAAATTTAGTCTTTGTCGTTACAGTTGTTTTTGGGAAGAGCGGGGTTGGGGTTGGGTGGGGGGGGATGCTGGCAGACTGCTCACCTCTGACGCATTGGTTAGAGTTGAAGTGTTGTCGGCGTTGAAGCGAGCAATCGCTGCCTTGTCATGGTATTGTATTGTATTGCACTGTATTGTATTGCATTGTATGCATTGCATTGCACTGCTTTGTGTTGTATTGCGTTATATTGTGTTGCATTCTGTTGCATTGTATTGTCTTGTGTGGTATTGCACTGGACGGAATCAT
>NC_134878.1:29917810-30012810 GCF_041734735.1 Babylonia areolata
CGTTGCGTTACAATACTCTGCTCCACCCTACAATGTAGAAGATATTTCCCCATATGAGTGCACGATTCTGTTAACTTACTTCTGTTAACTTATTGTGGCGAAACGTTTAATTAACCCTTTCACCGCCAGTCAATTTAGAGTGAAAAATTCCCTTGTGCTTTCAACACGAAAATATGGTGTCTGAGTATAGCTGTGGATTCCCCCTGTGATGTGAAGAAAATATGGTCTATCCTACCACCGAACATAAAGAGCAGTAGGTTCATGGAAAACAGACCCATGATCTGGTCACCCTTCAGTGACATGGGTCCTCTACCAAGCTGCTGCATAAATGCGTGTTTGGCAGTGAAAGGGTTAAAGTTCCCACAGCCCTTTACGACCATCGTAGCAGTGAATTCATATCCACTATGTCCAGGGTACAGCGAGGTACAGTGATCTCATCCCCACCGTTTTTAACCCTTCCGAACCGAAGTCGGGTACCCGTTCATACCTGGGTTGGAGTGAGGAATTCGGAGAAAAGTGCCTTTCCCAAGGACACAACACCATGCCGAAACGGGGCTTTGATCCGGGATCACCGACACACACAAACTGTACGACAGAGATTTAAATTATAGTGTTAATTGATGAGAGAGAGAGAGAGCCACTGTCAAAGAAAGGCTTTTAAAAAGAGGAAGAAAAGAAGCAAACGAAAATGCGAAATATCCTATTAAGTATTATGAACAGGGGTTGGTTGCATTGGCGATTTTTAACAGTTCTAAGTTTGCTTAAGGTTTGGACAGAGTGGCAACTGTCTCCATTTACAAGGTACACAACTTCAATTCAGAGCTGCTAATGCTCCCAGCGCCATTTAAAAAAATTTTTTAATCCCATCAGACTACTCTAATTCCATTAGGCTTAGGACAGTTCTTAACTTCACAGGCAAGTCAGTTTGCGTTCCAAGGAGGTGTCGAAACCTGTGGACTGGTCCATACGCGCCACACTACATCAGACAAATTTTAATAGACGCAGGGTATGACTGTGTTTGGGATGCTCAATTCTTCTTGGAGAAGGAATCTTTCTGCAAGAATGTCAACATTGCTTTAAGAGATAGTTTTCAAAATCTATGGAGATATGCTCTAGAGGCGAGTAGTAAATGTTTGCTTTATCGAAATTTCAAAAGTGGATTTGGTAGAGAAAAATATATGTCAAATGCCTGATAATTACGTTATCAGCCTCTTCAGATTTCGAAGTAGTAATCATAAGCTGGAAATAGAAACAGGGAGACACAAAGGCATACCACGAGAGTTACGGCTTTGTAAGGTTTGTAACATGTCTGTGATTGGGGATGAGTTTCATTTTATAATGGAATGTCCCAGTTATGATCAGTTACGAAATAGATATGTTCCTAAAAATATGTTCCTCCAAAATCGGTTTTTAATTTTTGTAATATGCTCAAAGGAAGATGATTAGATTTGCAAATGTTGCCTAATTATACTTTTGGAGTTAAAAGACATTTGTGTTTTCTCAACTTTTATGTGACATTGTTGTGTATTTGGAAATGTTTGCTCTGGGCATGAAAAGATTATTTTGCAGTAATCCTCCATACTCCAATAGGAGTGAAAGGATAATTAAAACTTGAAACTTGCGTTAAAAAAAACAAACAACAACAAGAAAATGATCAGATGCCTGGCCTTCTCATAAACCCTCAGCGCTGGTCAGGTCTCGAGAGCCTACATAGGTTTGTGTGAATCATTAACATGAAATGAATGAAATAAATAATATTAGTCATTACTTCTGAATATATTGAATTAACGATAAAACAGACTGAACAGATAAGTAATTACTTTAAGATATATTATTGAAATGAAAGACAGAGGCATGCGCGCTTGCTTGCACACACACACACACACAGAGTGAGAGAGAGAGTGAGAGAGAGAGAGAGAAGGGGGTGGGGGAGAGACACTTGGCACTTGAAACATTTCTTGTCATTGTGAAGTAAGGTCATTTTAACAAGACAAACAACTCTTTTTTTTTCTTTTTTTTCAACTTGAAACAGTTCTTGTCATTGCCAGGAAAGGTTTTTGTTTGTTTGTTTGTTTGTTTTTTTAACAAGGGAAACAACAACAATTTAACCCTCCCCCCCCTCTCCCCCCCCCCCCCCACTCCCCACACACACTTGGTTTTTTTTTGTTTTTTGTTGTTGTTTTTAACTGAAACAGTGTACGAGAAAACTCAGCGCTGCCAGGGTCGCCCAAGCACCGCTGCAATCCAAACAAGATTCCCATTTGTAACAACACGGAGGAATGTGACAGGTGACATACATAGTGCTGCTGTGTTTGGCATTGGCCAACCATTGCCGTGTTCAGGATGACTGTTTATGCTCATGTCGTGACTGTACATCGCACGGTTCGTGACTCTGTGTGTGTGTGTGCGTGTGTGTGTGTGTGTGTGTGTGTGTGTGTGTGTGTGTGTGTGAGGGAGAGAGGGGTCGGGAGGGGAGGGGTTGTTGGTGTTGGTGGTGGTGGTGGTGGTGGTGTGTGTGTGTGTGTGTGTGTGTGTGTGTGTGTGTGTGTTGCGTGAATTTGTAAATGTGTGTTTATATGTATGCTCGCGAATGTGTGTGTGTGTGTGTATGAAAATGTGTGTGTACGTGTGTGTGCTCTGTGCATGTGTGTGTGTGTGTGTTAAACTTTAACATATTCATTTTCTCTTGAAATACCTAGTCTGGTGACACCAAATTTGTCTTAAATATAATGGGGGAAAAATCAGTTCTGTTCACACATTCTGTTTATAATGACGATGCAATTCTGTGAAGGGCACGAAAAACGTCAAGTAGCCAGAAATGTTTCCAGAGTCACTGAGGTTACTGTTTCATTTTCATTTCTTGTTAACAAAACTGAGCTCTTTCATCTGATACACTGACACACTGATAAACAGCAATCATATTGTCGTTTATAGTTCAAAATGGAAATACTTCTGCTTTTGAATGGAAGTTACGTAGTAGAATAACTTCATATCTGATATGAGGAGCTGAATTCTACCAAGAGATGGATAATCAATCAGATTGTACTTTCTTTTTGTTGTTGTTAAACGGATCTGAGATAGGCACTGAAAAGCGCGCGCACGTGTGTGTGTGTGTGTGTGTGTGTGTGTGTGTTTTAACTCGGTGTGAGGATCTTCCATTGTCTGGTCTTGTCCATGTGTTCGAATGTTGGCAAAAGTAGTGTCGTAGTGTATTTCATATATACCCTTAATCACCTCATGTACTGATCGCAACAAAAGTTTGCGATATTGAAAGGAGGCGGAGGAAGCCTCTAGTTTTTTATTCAGAGAATGATTTGCACGAAGGCCTTGTTACAACTTAATCATAGTAATATCGATGAACAACCATTAGAATCAATAGATTCACTCGCACATACACACGCGTGGAATGGTCCTGATTCACTGTCAAAGTTGATTCGCACTAAGCATACGCGTCTGATGTTATAATGTTAAACCCCTCTTCAGTTCTCATGGTTTCTAAATTTATAGATCAGCACAATCAACTGGTAAAAAAAAAAGAAGAAAAAAAAGATGTCTTAATTTTTGAAAATGAGTGCGCGTGTTCACGGATTCCGACTACGAGAAGCGTTTTTTCCCCCCACTTCATTCCGATGATGTAGTGCATGGAGACCTCTAGAGGTACATGAAGTAAACTTCTTGCCTTGCCTTGAGACATTCGAACAGGCTTGAATGTTACAATCCGTATGCTCCCCGAAGTTTGCTGCGACGATGGTCAAACTGGCCTCTGCAACGTATTGATTCTGACCTGATCCTGATCAATATGCATACTTGTTAAGTCACGGAGAAGACACACGTCCGATCCGTCGATCTGGAGTGATCTGATTTATTATAATCGACTTTTTGTTACCATCATTTTCTTCATCATCATCTTCTTCTTCGTTCGTGGACTGCAACTCCCACGTTCACTCGCATGTTCACGAGTGTGATTTTACGTGTATGACCGTTTTTACCCCCGCCATGTAGCCAGCCATACTCCGTTTTCGGGTTGTTGTTTTTTTTGTGTGTGTGTGTGTGTGTGTGTTTTTTTGGGGGGGGCGGGGGGGTGTTTCTTTTTTTTTTTTTTTTTTTTTTTTTTTTTTGTTGTTGTTTTTTAAATAATCAAAACCGGGAGTTGTGATGAAGACAGGGTAAGTTTGAAACTGATAGATCTGTGTCGCAACGCCGATCAGTGAGTGCTGCCTAAGATGGAAATGTTCCGTTTCCCAGACACCCGTTTCTGATGGAGATCCAAAATATGATGTGGGTATAGATATGGTAAGTACTTGTAACCTAACCCAACACCGCCACTCCGCGTTTGAAGTTTTATTGTTGTTGTTCAGACGGAGCCACGTGTGAATCATGAAGGCATTGCCTCTTGTTTTCTGTGTTTTAGGGTGATTTTTTTTTTTTTTTAATTCTCTCTCTCTGAAATTGTGAAAGGAAATTTTTTTCCCCCTTTTTAACAAGGATGGGAAACAACAAAGTTGTGCGCAGGTGGCATCAATCTGTCTTTTCTCCCTTGAGCTTGGATCTTATTATTAGAAACGGATGGGGATTGGGGTTGACAACAACATTAATTCTCTCTTCCGTCTTTTCATTTCTCTCTCTGAAAGATATTAGGTGTTTTTTTCTTGTCCCTCTCCCTCTTTCCTTCCCTGCCTCCCTTCCACCCTCTGTGTGTGTGTGTGTGTGTGTGTGTGTCTGTGTGTGTGTGTGTGAGCGTGCCGTTCGTGCGTGCGTGCATGTTGCGTGTGTCTGTATCTATGTCGGGTCTGTATCAATGTTTAGAAAAAAAAAAAAAATCCCATGTATTAATATCTTAAACGTTTTCCTTCATTCCCATAAATGGTCCACCTTCTTGAAAATATTGATACTACTTATAATAATGATAATAATCATCATCATCATCAGGAGGTAGGAGGTGTGTGTGGGGGGGGTGGGGCCGGGGGGGTTGCAGGTGGGGGGAGGGGCTGTGTGCAGGTGACACCCATCCATCTTGTCTTCCTTGGGCTCAAGTCATATTTTGATACCCTGGGCTTTTGGGGTTGACATTTGACTGCTCTCTCTTACACTCCACCCTCCATCCCAACACCTCCCCTTCTCTCTCTCTCTCTCTCTGAAAACTCGCTGCGCAATACTATTTTGAAAACAGTGTAAACATTACTGACAACTCAACACATCCCTCCCATCTCTACCCCAACACCCCCTTTCCCCCTCACCCACTCCTTCGATCCCTCCACACACACACACACACACACACATACATACACACAACGACACACACAAACACCTAAAGACGGTCGGGACAAGAGGGTGGGCGTGGGGGGTGGGGGGGAGAGCGAGTGAAGAGAAATATTCTATAGTTTTAAGATATCCAACGTAGTTGGCGAACAAAAATATAAGGCAAAAAGCCAGTCACAAGTCAGTGTGGGTGAAGAGGGGCGGGGAGGGGGTGGGGGGCGGATGCGAAAGATGGAGAAGAGATGGATGTGGCAGATGAAGCAACACAAGGAACCGTAAAGAGGTAGGGGAGGGGATGGGGGGGGGGGGGGGGGGGGGGGGGGGGAGAGGGGAGAAGAGAAGCTTCAAATCGTCGTTGCCCAGTAGGGTAAGGGGTCGCGTTGTAGCGATACTAAGTCGGTTGACAGGTTTGTCAGGCTACACGACGGCCCTGTCCTGTCGCTTGCTGGTTGTAGGGGAGAATGCCTCCCCCTGTTTGGCACGCCGCATTGGGGTGGGTGGGGTCGGGCCACACACACGCACGCAACGCGCGCGCACGCACACACACACACACACACACACACACACACACACACACACACACACACACTCTCCATCTTTGTTGCTTTTATAAAATAATAAATCCTTTCATATCGACCACCGTGTTCTTGTGCAAAAGCGCATTCAGGTATGAATAAATCGCTGTATCCGCAACTTTTTCACGGTGTTTCTTTTTGACTCCGAGTCCGACTGTCTACCTGTCATCTGCCACTCCCCTCACCAGCCCCCCCTCACTCTCTCTGCTTTTCGTGTATCAAACACCTCACACCAGCCCCCCCCCCCCCTCTCTCTCTCTCTCACTGTGTGTGTGTGTGTGTGTGTGTGTGTGTGTGTGTGTCTCCGTCGTCAGCTGACAATCTGCTACAAGTTGACAGGAAACACAGTTAACTTTATTAGTTGTATCAGTTGTGTGGGAACCGGCGTGGGTACGTGTAAGGATGGAATGCAGAAGACAAACGCAAGCGTAAGTTCAGTTCGTACCTTGCGTATTTCGTGGGTACATAAATTTATTTCCGAGGTGAGGGCATTTCGCTGCTTAAAAACAAAATCTCCGTTACAATAAGGTTTACAAATACGATTTTCGCGCGCGCGCGCGCGCACACACACACACACATACCTTCACAAGCACGCACGCAGACACGAACATGCGCACTGACACAAACATATACACATATAAGCGTTCTCACGCGCGCGCGAGCGCACTCTCTCTCTCTCTCTCTCTCTCTCTCTCTCTCTGTCTCTCTCACACACACACACACACACACACACACACACACACACACACTTGTGAAAAAAAAGTACTGTGACATGTGCAGATCCGTGGAATACAGGTGTGCCTTCATTAAGGAGAAACTGAAAAGGAATGCTGTCAGATTTGTTTTACAAGCAGAACGCACGAGGAGAATGAGGGACTTTGACTGACAGACAAATCAAGACTCTACCACGAGGCGCACACAGGGCACATGATATTTCTAACGCACTGACAAAGACAGTGAAATTCCCCCGACCCGCCTCTCACACACACCCTTCCAATATTATGTTTTTTTCTTTCTCCAGTTACTGACACTCACCCTCACCATTTTAGATTTTGTACTCTATCTTTTCCACATTCTGTTCCCTCTCTCTGTCTGTCTGTCTGACTGTCTCTCTTTCTCTCTTCCTTTCTTAGTCCCCTCCCCCTCCTCCCCTCCACCTCAACCGCCCCCTTTTCATTCGAATATACAGAAATGTCGATTTCTAATTAATACTAACAATCATCATTATGATAGGAATGATAATAATCCAAATAATAATAATAATAATATCATTTATTTTCAGTCTAATATCATCATCTTAGATGAACAAACTATAAATCAATAAACGAAACGAAACTGAACATTAATGGCATTCCGGCTGGACGTCATTATCATCATCATCATCATCATAATAATGATAATAATGACTGATAATTATTATTAAGAAGATGAAGAAACTAACAGTAATAATAATAATAATAATAATAATAACAATAATAAAGAAAATATATTATGAAGAAAAAAAATAATGGTAATACTACTAATGATAAACGCCATTGTGATACCATAGAGGCGAATGTGAACATTGGCGGTATGAGTTAATTCAGTGTAAGCAGCGATGGTCTCGATTGCATTTCCTACTTTTTACCGGAACCTTCTTTTAACTCACTGTAAGCAGCGATGGTCTAGATTGCATTTCCTACTTTTTACCGGAACCTTCTTTTAACTCACTGTAAGCAGCGATGGTCTAGATTGCATTTCCTACTTTTTACCGGAACCTTCTTAAGTGGTGTACGTGATCGATTTTGCTGAACAAAAGAACTGCAGTCCCAAGAAGAAAGAGTTCAAGTAAAAAATGATGGCACTTGACCTGTGTATAAGCCCTGTTTATATCTCAGTGAGATGACAGCCCTTCACTGACAAGCACGCTTGTCAGCAGCAGTCAAGAAGTCAACGGGAAATTTCAGGGCTAGTCCCCACGCCCACTGTTATATAGCGTGATCGTGAAGATGAAAATTTTAATAGGGCGTGTTCGGAAAACAGAGGAATGGTTTGTTAAACTCAGATGTAGGCTACCTATTGCGTCGGAGAGTCTGCCGTCCCAAAGTAAAATAAAAGGATGATAGGTTGTTAACTTTTTTTTCTCTTTTTTTTTTAATAGACGCATAAAGATTTAATCGCTCTTGTATTTCACGCGCAAAAGCTCACATACGCAGAAGCACAAGTAAGGGCATCATTGCATTCATGCATGCAAATAGCATTCTGGAATTGATATAAACGTTTTTCCTATATTAATGCCTGTCTCTGGCTCGCTCTCTCTTGTTCGCACAAACGTCTGCATCCCCTCCCCCCACCCCATTCCCTCCTCCAGAGAGAGAGAGAGAGAGAGGAGCACTAAACATATAAGATATATTCCAAACATACCCAACCGCAGACAACAAAACTAATCCAAACAAATGGCAAGCAAGACTTGGGCGGGGTGCTTCGCGCCAGGGCTTGCCTGGGAACAGTTTTATGACGTAAGGTCAAACGTCATGCTTTGCGCTGATGATGCATTTTGATTAATACCGTCACCCCCCCACCCCCGTCACCATGACAACTGTGTTAAAGAGGATAGCGTCGGGGAGTATTCACGGTTGGCCACACAAACGGAGGGAGACAGGAGGAATGCCCATAACGTCCGCCTGGTAGCAAAAACACAAACCGCTGGAGTCAGGTGGGGTGACAGGGCTGTGCTTGTTGGGTGATGAATGCTTCAAGTTGAACCTGATGACGCGGCCTACTGTCCAAGTTAGAAATTGGGTTGCTTGCATGTTGTTGTTTTTAGCGCAGACACACACACACACACACATGATACGCGCGCGCGCACACACACACACACACACACACACACACACACACACACACACACACACACACACATACATATTCTTAACTATCTACCTGCATGCCTACCAGCCTGCTTGCCTACATACCCTATATACATAGGCTAAGCACACACACACACACGCACACACACTTATTATATATAGAGAGAAAGAGAGAGACATACATACATACATGTATACATACATATTCTTAAGTACCTACCTGCATGCCTACCAACCTGCTTGCCTACATACCCTATATACATAGGCTACGTACACACACACACACACACACACACACACACACACACACAGAGCTACCAAGGGAGGGAGAGGGTTCTGCAAAACGTATACCTATAATTATACTAATCCAGATGGGGGGATGGGGGGGGATGTAGACTGTCAGTTTCGCCTGATGTGACCAACCATCGGCAGTGTCTGCCCCCCCCCCCCCCCCTTCCCCCTTTTCCCCTCTCCGCACATATGGCAACCAAAACTAATTTTGTGTGTGCTTTTTTAATGCTAGTCACATGACAAAGAACAACCACCAACCACCAATCCCTCTCTTTCTCTCTCCTGATACATACAGAGAAAATTCCTCTTCTACCACCCGCGGCATACAACCAGTCAATCACTTGATCTCCAAAAACATACAAATATATTCATATTTCAAACTGTTTCACCAGTTTATCTCCGATTCGAATAGATTTTAACTTAGAAAGTATTGTGAAGAACGGGTATAGCACGATTCCATTCGTAAAATGTGTGTTGGGTGTATTTGACTGACCAAATATTCAAAGTTGAATGGATTGGCCAATGATCTGTCAGAATTTCTCCTCTCCCCTCTGCTTCCCCTCCCCTCTGCTCCCCCTCCCCCCACCATTCTTCTAAATTTCTTCTCCCCCCCACCCCCTTTCGTGTTTCTCTTCTATCAGGCCGATTCCTCTGGTGACTATAAATTTAATCTCGTGTTAATATTGATATCAGCATTATGTTACTATATTATGTATTGATTCGTTTTATTTCATTATTTCATTTCTTACTGTTTATGAATGTTATTTGATACAATTGATAATATGAAGTTCATCAGCCGTCATGTTAAAATTGAAGTGCAACGTTATGAGCACAGTGTAAGCTTTGAGCTTGCTGATGCTTTTTTGTCTTTGCATTGTAATCAAGTGTACTGTTGAACAATTAAAGAGTATTTAAACCAGTTAATCACTGTGTTTGATCGCATGGTCAATAAGTAGGCCAAAATTAACATGCCGATGCGTGCGGAACTCGCATGTTTTAAAGTATGGATCATAATAAAACCAGCATGAACTGCACGTCATACGTACTAACACAGCATAAACTATATTTTCATTACATGATAGCAAACCAGCTCAAACCAGCAAATACAATTTCATGCATAATAACAAACCAGCGCGAACTATATATTCCATACATAACAAACCATCATAATGATACAATTTCATACATAATAGAAAACCAGCTTATACCATTTCATACAAAATAACAACCCAGTATGAACTATTTATGCATGTAACAAACCATACATAACAAACCATCATAATGATACAATTTCATACATAATAGAAAACCAGCTTATACCATTTCATACAAAATAACAACCCAGTATGAACTATTTATGCATGTAACAAACCATAATGATACCGTTTCATACTTTATAGCAAACCAGCTTATACCATTTCATACATAATAACAACCCAGCATGAACTATCCATACATATAACAAACCATCATAATGATACCATTTCATACACAATAGAAAACCAGCTTATACCATTTCATACGTAATAATAATCCAGCATGAACTATCCATACATATAACAAACCATCATAATGATACTATTTCATACATAATAGCAAACCATCTCATACCATTTCATACATAATAACTCAGTGTGAACTATCCATAAATATAGCAAACCATCATAATGATACCATTTCATACATAATAGCAAACCAGCTCATACCATTTCATACATAATAGCAGCAACTCAGCGTGAACTATCCATACCAAACAAACCATCATAATGATACCTTTTCATATATAATAGCAAACCAACAAGCTGCCTACCTGGGTAGAGCCAACTGACGGCTGCCATTGGGCACTCGTCATTCGTTTCCTGTGTCATTCAATCAGATTTCAGACACGCACATATACACACTCAGGCAGCCATGAATTCACTGACCCGCTGGCTATGATAGGCTATGGGACCTTGATCGTTTAACCTATATACTATTTCAAGCGTGATAAATAACCAGCGTATACTATTTCATGCGTAATAACAAAAAAAAAGAGTACTATTTCATGCCTGATAACACACCAGCGTGTATTTAGTTTCAGAATTTGTAGGTTGTATTTTTGATTGTGTACTGTTTATGATTGTGTGCTATGACTTGTGTGTGTGCGTCCGCGCGTGCTTGTGTATGTGTTGTGTGTGTGTGTGTGTGTGTGTGTGTTGGTGAATAATTTGATAATGTTTGGTATCTTGTGTTCAGTTTTTTTCTTTTTGATATTCACGTGTGTGTTCTATTTGTAAACGCCTAGGGCTTATTTTCAAGATTATGCGTAGCGGATAGTAATAATAATAATAATAATAATAAATGTAATAGTAATAATAATAATAATAATACCATATGCATATTGACAAACCAGCTCATTTCATTCACTTAACGAACGGGACAGTGGGGAATAAAACGAGCCGATGGTTGTGCTGTGTGTGCGACAGATGGCAAGGAGTTCGACGCCTTCATCAGTTACCGCTCGCGGTCACGTGACGAGATGTTCGTGCTGCACGAGCTGTACCCGCACCTCGAGCGCCACCTGGACTTCAAGCTGTGCATGCACTTCCGGGACTTCCCTCCTGGGGAGAGTGAGTTCCCTTTTTTTTCTCTTCTCTCTCTCTCTCTCTCTCTCTCTCTCTCTCTCTCTCTCTCTCGCTCGCTCGCTCTCTCTCTCCCCTTTTCTTTTATTTTATTATAAATATTTTTAATTTTCTTAATTTTTTTACTTACTTGCTACTCGTGGAACTTACGCATGCGCTAAGACATAAGGCGCGGCTGTGTGTGTGTGTGTGTGTGTGTGTGTGTGTGTGACGGATTAAAAGTTCAGTCTTGGTACGACGATGATCTATCTCTGTCTTCTTTCGGTACAGCCTCCAAGGGAGGGGGGGTGGGGTGGGGTTGGAGGTGGGGGGGAGACAACTCCTTCTTCTCTTTGGTGCGGTGACTTTCTGTCTGACTCTTCTGACACATGGGATGAGTTACGTCCCTTCTGTTGTCACATTTATTTTTCTTTGCGGTGGAGGATCAGGCCTCCCCCCCCCCTCCACACACACACCTCCGTCCCCCCTCCCCCAGGCCCTTCTCTCTTCTCCTCAAAGCCACTCTTTTGTCCTCCCTGTGTCTTTCTCCCTCCCCCTCTCTCTCTCCATCCCTCCCCCCTCCCTCTCTCTCTCTCTCTCTCCCTCTCTCGCTCTCATTTGTCCAGTTGATGTGTTGTATAAACGACTGTTTTGTAACGAAGCCGCAAAGAGTTACAGGAGATGCAGCCATGTATATCATTTTCTATTCATTGGAACACCGAGGTTTGACTGCCGGTTTACCATTTTCTGTCATTTTCTTTACAAGCCACTACATTGTTAACGTGCACCTATGCCCGGAGGCCCAAACATTAAAATGTGTTAATCTTGAATCTTGTGATTCGCTCTCTATCTGTCTCTGTCTGTCTACGTGACCCCCTCTCTATCTCTTTCTCTCTCTCGATGTCTGTCTCTCTCTCCTTGTTTCACGTTTCACACACACACAGACGTACAGACACGTACACATGCCTACACACACGCGCGCGCGTGCGCGCAAACTCACATACACTTGCACGCATATAAATAGACATGGTGATTTTGTAAGTGTGAAGACCCTGCATGAACTCCCTTCTACACACCCACGTGCCTCACTCTTGTACACCCATATACCTCACTCTTGCACACCCATACACCTCTTACAGACCTGTATATCTTACTCTTATACATTCATGCACCCAAACACCTCTATCGTGCATACCCATGTACCTCACTCTTGCAGACCTATGTTCCTCATTCTTGTACATCCATATTCCTCACACTTGCACACACACAAGCACACATAATTATACCTCACTCCGTGCAAACCTGTATACCTTGCTCTCATACATTCATGCACCCATACACCTCACACTTCCACACCCATATTCCTCACTCTTGCACACACACACACACACACACACACACACACACACACACACACACACACACAAAACACCCATATATCTCACACTTGCAAACCTGTATACCTTACTCTTATACATTCATGCATCCATATACCTCACTCTTGTACACCCATACACCTAACTCTTGCACACCCATACATATCACTCTTGTACACCCATATACCTCACTCTTGTACACCCATATACCTCACTCTTGCACACCCATACACATCACTCTTGTACACCCATATACCTCACTCTTGCACACCCATATACCTCACTTGCACACCCATACACATCACTCTTGTACACCCATATATCTCACTCTTGCACACCCATATACCTCACTCTTGTAAACCAATACACCTCTCTCTTGCACACCCATATACCTCTCTATTGCACACCCATACACATCACTCTTGCACACCCATACACCTCACTCTTGCACACCCATACACCTCACTCTTGCACACCCATACACATCACTCTTGCACACACACACCAATACACATCACTCTTGCACATCCATACACATCACTCTTGCACACTCATACACATCACTCTTGCACACCCATATACCTCACTCTTGCACACCCATACACCTCACTCTTGCACACCCATACACATCACTCTTGTACACCCATATACCTCACTCTTGCACACCCATATACCTCACTCTTGTACACCCATACACATCTTGCACACCCATACACATCACTCTTGCACACTCATACACATCACTCTTGCACACCCATATACCTCACTCTTGCACACCCATACACCTCTCTCTTGCACACCCATATACCTCACTCTTGCACACCCATACACCTCACTCTTGCACACCCATATACCTCACTCTTGCACACCCATATACCTCACTCTTGTACACCCATACACATCACTCTTGCACACCCATACACATCACTCTTGCACACTCATACACATCACTCTTACACACCCATATACCTCACTGTTGCACACCCATACACCTCTCTCTTGCACACCCATACACCTCTCTCTTGCACACCCATATACCTCACTCTTGCACGCCCATACACCTCACTCTTGCACACCCATACACTTCACTCTTGCACACCCATACACATCACTCTTGTACACCCATATACCTCACTCTTGCACACCCATACGCCTCACTTGCACACCCATACACATCACTCTTGCACACCCATACACATCACTCTTGCACACACACAAAAGCACCCATATACCTCACTCTTGTAACCTTACTCTTATACATTCATGCACCCATGTACCTCATTTGCACGTCCGTTTTCATCACTCTTGCACACACACTCAAGCACCCATCTACCTCACTCTTGCAAACCTGTATATCTCAATCTCACACACCCATGCACCCAAATACCTCACTCTTGCACACACATTATGTACCAGTTTACCTCACCTATCACATTCCAGCACGCCTCATTATTTTGTAGTCTGTTCGTCTCCCGGAATATATTAACCACGCATGCGGACAAGTCGTGGTGCGCGCTGTTTAATGCAATTCATGCCACACCTAGCCACGGCAATGTGTGACTGTTGTTGTTGTTTATTCAAATAAGATGACCCTTTCAAGGCTTTGGTTCTTCAAAACACGGGACATTTCTCATTTTCAAAAACAAAAAAAGTGTCGCGAATACAACGAAAACACCAAAAAGAAACAAAATAATTTTAAGTTCGCAGTTTGCGTGCTTAATGTTCTCGGAAACTTGCAAGCAATTTTCTCAGAAACTTGCGAACAGTTCATAAATTGCATACAGATGAATAATAGATTTTTGTTAAGATGGAAATTTTTGATCGGGGACAAGTCTAAGCTGATTTGATTTACCTGAATTTTGGCCAGCAAATTGTGCCGTGTTCACCGTTTACGCATAGACGGTCCTCTGTTCGGCTGATCTCAGTACTGAATTGCTAGTTGGTCATTATTTAACGTCTATTTCACAGAAGTGATTTTAAACGGTATACTGAATTGTGTGTGTGTGTGTGTGTGTGTTTGCGTGCATGTGCGTGCGTGCGTGTGTGTGCACGTGCGCGTGTTGCAGCCATCGCCGACAACATCATCCAGGCCATTGAGAACAGCCGACGGACCATTCTGGTGCTGTCGCCGGCCTACGTGCAGAGCGAGTGGTGCCGCCTCGAGTACCAGAAGGCGCAGCACGAGATGCTCAAGCTGCGGCACAAGATCATCCCCATCCTCATCGAGGACCTCAGTCAGCTGGGGCCCGTGGACCGCAACCTCCGCGCCATCCTGGACACCGTCACCTACATCCAGTGGCCCGGCAGCCACGACTCCAAGCGCCTGGACAAGTTCTGGAAGCTCCTCAAGCTGAGCATGCCGAAGAAGAAGAGCGACCTCACGCGCTCCCTCAGCTCCGCGGAGAGCTGCGGCAGTGACCGGCCCTTGACGGCCGTGTCCCTGTCCTGCTTCAGTCAGGTGGTCTGCAGCATGTCGGACGGCGCCCTGCAGCCTCAGCGAAGTCTGTCCCTCTCCTCCAGTCTGGAGGAGGCGACGGAAGAGGTGGAGGTGGGTGGGGAGCAGCAGGCTGCTGCTCATGCCAGCGACGGCCACGACAGCCACCCAACGACGGTCACGTGCTGTGACAGTGACCAGAGCACGGACAGCGGGTGTCCGAGGGACAGAACAACATCCTGCGCTTCCTCGTCGTCCTCCTCTGGCGAGGAGACCCCCCCGGTCCCCTGCGACATGACGTCACCGCTGGGCAGGGCCCTGCAGGATGAGGCGGTGCGGCACGTCACCAGTGACGACCACATCGTGGAAATCCGGGAGTTCCCCGGGGACCAGGTGAGAGTGACGCCGTGGCTGCCTGCCAGAATCACCACCAGGTGCTAGCGGCTGGTGGTGTTTGGTTGTAAAGGACCTCATTTCGTGTTGAGACTGTGTGCCTTCTGAACTGGAACGCCGTTTAACACCGCAGGGTTGATGGTGAATAGGATTTGGAATGTGCTCAGCTAGACTTTCCAATCGCTGGTTGAACTACAGTGTGTTCTAATACTGGAACTTCCAAACCAACAGACGGTGTGCAGTATACGGTGTGTTCTAAAAACGGAACATCCACTGAAGAACTTACGACAGACACATGACGGTTAGAATACAATGTGTTCTTAACTGGAACGTCAGAGACTGTACGGCAGACAACGGTTAGAATCTCCCAATACTGTTCGACAGACGACTGACGAATAGAATACAGTGCAAACTGGAACTTCCGAACTTGAACGACAAACAATTAAGAATAAAATGAACTGATTCTGGACTGGAACTACCAATACGACAGACGGTGATCAGAGTACAGGGTGTTCTAAAACTGGAACATCAAAATTCTGAAGACAAACGAATATTTGCGGTGATTCAAATGTGACTATTTCCTACTTTTGTTACATGTTTTTGTTTTCTTGTTGTTGTTTACTCACTGATACAAGTCAGTGTTTTGATCGCATGTGGTTTTGAGTCTGTGACAGACCATGAGTAGAACAGTGGACAAGACTGCTTACAGTGTTACTGCTGTCTTACTTATCACACATATCCATTTGTTTTTGCAGCTCATAGAAAATTGAAACTTGTTAGATCGCGCGCGCGCACACGCTCGAATGTATGTGTGTGTGTGTGAGAGAGAGAGAGAGAGAGAGAGAGAGAGAGAGAGCAGTTCCTTCGTGTAACCACTTGCCCGATTTCAGTGCAGCATGGACAGATGAGCATCATTCAAACTCATGGATCATCATCATCATCATTACCTTCATTAACGTCACAGGGTAAAGAAAAAGAAAGGAGAATAAGACCAAAAAAAAAAAAAAAAAAGTGTCAGCATTTGTGAATATTGCTTGAACATTTGACCTACCGACCTACCTACGCTCACCAAAGTCTGATCTTGAGAGGTTAAAGTCATGCGGGTTCTGACGTCTTCAGGTCTTTTTGAGACAGGTTTTTTTTCTTGGGCGGATCGAGGGGGATATGGGGGAGGGGGTAGCCTACTTTAATGAATTTAGCAACAATGGTACAAACATTAATCAATCCACATCAGTCGATTTACAAATTTAACGCAGGAAGTAAGGGGGCAGGTGGAGTGAGGAGGGGGGGGGGGGGGGGGGAGGAGAAAGGTGCAGTGGTTATGCGTTAACTTTTCATCCAGTGTTCACCAGTGTGTGATATCAAAGTTCGAAGCCCCGTTTCGGCACGGGCGATATGTTCTCTGCAGGGCAGGAACTTGAAAAACTTGACTCTGATTTTCTCCGTCACTCCACCCGGCCATGTGTGAATGGGTGGGTACCCGACTTCAGTTGGTGAAGGAATTACAAGCGATGGCCCGGGTGAGAGGACCAGGCCCCGCCTTCCTATGCTAGAGCCCATGACACGGTGAATATGAGTTCGCACCCCGATGGTCGCAAAAAGGCAGTGGTCCCCTTTAACCTTTTAGAGGAGAAAGGGGAGATTAGGAAAAGAAAAATAAAACAAACAAAAAACAAAACAAAACAAAACAAAAAAGGAAACACGGCAGCAATGAAATTGATAATCTTGTTGGGTTACATATTTGTGATTACTTTTTTTAATCTGTACAAAATAGAAAAGTGATACGGTGTACATTTTATTCAATGCATCTCAGGTGTGAGAACGTTTGGGTCTGACTGAATGCACTGTACATATATATAATTTTGCTATTTTGCATACTTTTGTATATAAGCCTATGTTATGTATTGAGATTTAGTCACTTCAGTTTTTTTGAGATGGCCATTTCAATCATTTATAGCTGAGGGTGGGGGTGGAGAGAGAGGGGTCGGCGCTACACTTTTCCAGTATGGTGACGATTTTGACACATCAGTTGTATAGCTGCACGTTTCTTTACACACCATATTCTGGCTCAACAGAAGCACATTGACAAGTGACAACGAACATACAAGAACTCGATTTAAAACAACAACAACAACACACCACACACACACACACAAAAAGCACAAAAAAACCCAACCAAAGAAACAAACAAACAAAAAAAACCGAAAGCTTCTGTCATCTTTCAAACTCCTGTGAACGCAAACGATTCGCATGCCATGTGCTTAACATGATACCATTATCATTATTGTTAGTAGTATCCTTTTGGACTATAGTAATGTTATAACCTATGTTTGAAATGTTTTGACAGAGAACAATTGTATGGATATTTAAGTAACTTCTTTTTCAGTTGAGCATTTGAAATCAGGTCTTCTAAACATCTCTCTCTCACACATAAACGCGCGTGTGCGCACGCGCACACACACACAAAATAACGTCGCCAAAAATTCACAGATGTCAGATTGAAGGGGACACACACTCTCTCTCTCTCTCTCTCTCTTTCAGAGGAGTATGTTGACTTCAGGACTCATAAAGAACAAGAAATCCCTAACGTAGCATCACACTTTGACCTTAGTGTCTTCAAAAGGCAGAAAAAAAAACACAAAAAACAAACTCCGAGAGATAAGAACACTTTGCTCTCAGGGTTTGCTCAGCAAAGTTAATGTATTGTGAATGTTAAGCATGTGTTTCAATGTAATAAAAGCTGTTGAAATTACTTTTCAAACCACCATAATTGTGTTCATGATTTCTGGTCAAATTTCAAGCAAGTGAGCTTTAGTCTATACATGTATAAAGTGCCAGTGCCAGTGGATTTATGGTGTAGGCACCTTTTTGTTACTGTTGTTTTTGTTTGTGGCCATACAGGACAAAATAAAAATGTCTGAAATTTCATAATGAAATTTCTGTCTATATTAGAGCATGAATTTTGTGCCAGAATGGGTAAAAACTGAATGCTGTCAGGGTGAGTACTTGTGTTCTTAGGCTGCAATTTTATGCTGGTTATATCCTTGTTTTCTCATCAGCTGATATTGATTACTCACTTTTATTATTATTATTCTCATTCAGTTTTTTAGAGTTAAACTGTATCATCATTTAATTTGTTTTGTTACCATTTTTATCATCCATCAAGTTCATTTTATTGTCCTTCAGTTGACTGTTTACATTGTATCATCACCATTTCATGTTTGTTTCGTTATCATCATGTTTTATTATCAGGTTGTTTTGTTCTCATCTGGTGTTTTTGTGTCGTTGTCTTTATTTACTTTCATTGTTTTGTGATTGTTCAGTTTTGTTTTAAAACTATTTTTTTTCGTGTTGGTTTATGCCATTCTCCCCACTACGTTTTACGATGACATTGTTTTATCTTAACAGTTTTCTGCTGCTTGTTTTTCGACATTCAGTTTTACTGTTAGTTTCTCCTCATTCAGTTTTCAGTCCTTGCCATCAGTTGGTTTATAATTAGATTGTTTGGAAGTTAGTCCTTTTTTGTCAGAAAATAAATGGGGCCTATGAATATACTTAATGCCATTTCCAATCAGACATGCACACAAAACAGGCCTGTGTTGAGATTGTGCTATGGAAGAAAAAGCAATAAAAAATATTTAAAAAAAACAACCCAAAACACCCACATAAAAGCACGTAGCTTCTCAATCTCTGAGTGACTCACTGAGTGTGTGTGTGTGTGCGTGTTGTTTTTGTGTTCATTAAAGTTGATGTGGTGCAGCATGTATGAATCAGTCTGCATTCTTTGATATTTGCTTGAAACCCTAACTGAAACGTTACCCAGTCACAGTGCACAACACACACAAAAAAACAGATCCTTGACACTGGGAGAAGCCTGCCTGTAAATCAAAACTCAATCCCTTCTTGTCAAACCGTCCAGCCAACAACTTTCATGTGCTGCGAGATAAAGCTACATGTTTTGAAGTCAACATTTCAGATTCACAGGAGGAATGGGACCAGGGTGGAAAGGAGGGGGGGAGGGGGTGTGTGGATTAAGCGTAACATCAACTGTTTGTATTTGGGCATGTTGAATTCTTGTCAAGTCTCTTTCATCTGCTACCACCTCTCTCCCCAACCACGTTCACACCCACTTGCCTTGTTCCCCCCACCCAACCCATCTTCTTTCGGGCACGATAGCCGAGTGGTTAAAGTGTTGGACTTTCTATCAGAGGGTCCGGGGTTCCGATCGCGGTAACGGCGCTTGTCAGGTAAAGAGTGGAGATTTTTCCGATCTCCCAAGTCAACATACGTGCAGACCTGCAAGTGACTGAACCCCCTTCGTGTGTATACGCACGCAGAAGATCAAATATGCACATTAAAGATCCTGTAACTTATGTCAGTGTTCGGTGGGTATGGTTATGGGGACACGAAAATACCCAACATACATGAGCCATGACAGTCATCGGCAAGTTGATGTTGGTAAGGTAACGGAAAGAAGAAGAAAAAATTCACTAAACTGAGGCAATCTTTGCTCTGGGCAAGTATGCAAACTGGGTAATGAGCAACGTGTAATAAGGAGGGAGGGAAAAGATCTTTGTTTTTTCTAATGCTTTTTAAGAGGGAGGGAGGGAGGGATGTGGGGACCCACAAAGATCCAAAAGGCATGAGAATGTTAACTATCAGGCACTTTAAAACCATTTGCAGACACGAAGTCTTTGACATGCAACCAACAGACTTGCAGGTATCTGGTGAACCAGTTCTTTTATGCTGTACCCCTCTGACTATAGGGTTAAAGTAGAAGACAATGTCTGACCTTCAGAAGGATCTGGCAACCTAATCATCTGCTCTGGAAAAGTGTTTGTGTGTCTGCCTTTGTGTTGTGACCATTGCCCATGTTACGAGGCAGTATAGGTCCCCACTGGGCATCATTAGGAAATACAGTCTATATTCCTTGTGAATCCCAACATGCAAGCCACTCTCTCTCTCTCTCATCAAAAACAAAGAAGCCAATCAACCAGTTCAAAACAGGCAAGATTGGTTTTAATGATCACTGCTCAAACACCACAACGCCAAATCAATGTTCTTTTCTTCATAGTCACCAAACTTACCGACCTTGTCAAAGCAAAGGAATGAGAAGAAATTTCCAACAGAAAATCACAAAAAAAAGCAAAAAAAAAGCCAAACTATGAAACACACCAGATCAACAGAGTCCTGGCTACGAAAACAGTTACAACCAAACAATAACCCCACCTGCATATCTCATTTTGGAAATAACAAGCTGTCCTTTGTCTCTTACATAAGAATGTCATGTTTAAATTCACAACACATAACTCATGAAAGGGAGAGAAGCGGGGAAGGAAGAGAGAGGGAGAATGGAAAAGAAAGGAGCATAAAAAGCAGAGGAAGATAGAGAGAGAGAGAGAGAGTGACAGAGAATTTAAGTGCAAGCAAGACAGACATGAAACACAGAGGAAAACCCCATCTTTCGGAATCAAAGAATACTCAGGAAGCACGCCTCTACTGCTGTTTGAGTAACAAAAACCGCACATGACAGCCATTGACAAGAGCCAAAAATGTATGACAAGCGTGTGTGTGTTTTGCAAGCTTTCATTGTGTCAAATTACATGAATGTATCAGAAGATAAAACCGCCTCCATAGAAACTGACTTTTCTGAATAACGCTCTCCTGCCTGACAGCCTGCCACAGAGATCAGCCATGCAAAGACATGTCCTATCACTCAAAAAAAAATTGCTTCTCAGCTTGGCACATTCTGTGCAGCCAAATACTTCCTGAGGAGGGCTGAACTCTTAATTACTCATCCTACTTTGTAAATGGCAGTCAGTCAACTGCTTTTATGCCCAAATAAACATTCATTTTTTACAAGCATCCCTTTTTCAGATTTTTTTTCAGGTGGGGCAGAGGGGTGTGTGGGGATTTGGGGGAGTCTGAAATAACAAAACACTCCTCATATATCCACTTAGTGATACAGTTTTTGAGAAAACTTATGGGTGACAAGTATGAAATTCAGAGGTCAAGAAGAAATGAAGAGATCAATAAAAGTCTTCTTTTTCGGAGCAAATTTACTTCTTTTTCAAATGGAAATATTTTTGATGTCAGAGGGAAAGAAATGTAAATGAAAGAATATCAGACTTGATCATGTCAAAGGTAACACAAAGGAAACACTAAGTCCATTTTTTTTTTTTTTTTTTTTATTAAACACACAAAACAAATGAACCAGGTCAAATTCAAGAATCCACAGTCGAAGTTTCACAGGGTAACATCAAGCTAAGGGTTTGGAAGTTTCGACTGTCCTCTGAAAATTTTTTTTTTTCATATTCATCCCCCCCCCACCCGCCCCCCACCCTCCCCTGAAATACTGTGACAATCATTATTTGCATGACTGATTCATGAATGAGAATGGCTGTCAAAACAAAAAAACAACAACAAAAAAACCCAAAGAAAGCAGCATACTTTAAACAAAATCTAATGAATATGCATTTTACACTTCTGCAACATCTGTACATACATTTAAATCATGCAAAACTTATATTCATTTAAATACCGATTCTTCACAATCTCTGTGATAGTAAGCAAAAAATCTCAATCTAGATGATCACAAGCAAAAGTATTTTTTCAATCATATAAAAATAGGAAACAAAACACAACTAAATAATCTCTGATATGGAGTAAGATATCATTTTAAGCTAAATACAGACAGGGAAAAACGTTATCAACTATCAAACTGAATAAATGGTGAGGGGGATCTTGGAAAAAGTGGACAGGTAAACTATTATCTAATAAATGGAAATAGAGGCTGTGGGTGGTGGCAGGGGGGGGCGGGGAGGCAATTAACACATAAGAGGGAGAAAAACGCAATAAACTCACAAATTGAATAAAATCGGAATACTAAAACCTACAAGAGACCTGAGACAGTAAGGGAGGGCTGGGTATTATGAAATACAAGGCTGAAACCAAGTAAGACTAACAGGAAACAACGCCAAATTATGTGAGTGCGTGTATGTGTATGCATGTAAGTTTTAAAAAGATAAATGTTTATGATACTGCAAGATTTCTGCAGACAAATATGCAGGAAACTGAAATGCACTTCTTTTCAAGCACATTCTATTTCATATACGGCGTTTTTTATGTACTGTGAACAGCACACTACCAATACTATGGGTGACAGCTGATCCAGGAATTGGTTTTCCTGCACAATGACAAAATTGAAAAAAACAACAACAAAAAACAACAACAGTAATACAGTTTGTTGCATTTCAAAGATACCGAGTATTAACATTCAAATCAAATAAAAGCTGAAAAAGAAGAAAAATGAGGCAATAAACAATCTACATGTACCCTCTGTTACAGTGTTCAAATACGGATAAGCAAAACAACCCGAGTACACCACAGATGTCAACATAACCCCATACCCAAAGAATAAACAATATAAAAAAAGTTTAAAAAAATAAGTAAACATAATTCAACAAAAGCAACTAATTCAGATACCAGAGTTGGAACAAGTCTACCACATCCCAAACTCCTGAACTTGTCAATCTAAAAAGTAAACACACAAAGAACTCTAATAACAAAACTGAAGGTAAAAATACAATTCATCACGTGCGACTAGTCCTGACACCTAAAAACTGTTCAAACAAGTCTGCCATATCCTACACAAACTTGTCAATGAAAGTAAAAAAAAAAAAAAAAAACGCAAAGAGCAAAAACAGCTAACCACACTAAACATATTTCCCTTTGAATCTTTAAAGTATTGTCAGGACTGACTTTGGTGTAGTTGTGATTCATGTCTGCCATTTTTTTGCCAGGCTGAGAAAAAGAAAAGGTGAATAAACCAAAGGTACAACAACTTGAATATCCTACAGACTGAAGAACAAGATGAAAACACGGCAGAAGGCGAAACAGAGGCGGCAGACATGTTATCCTCAAAGGTGGCTCTGAACTTGTTCAAGGACATCTTACATTACAATATCCACAGCATTACTCAAGATACAGTTTCACATAGTGACATACGCAATGATTTCTTACTTTTCTTTTGGTTTCATGCTGGCTTTCTTCCCTTTCTTTTCTTTTCTCTCTTTTTGTTTCATGTCCAAACTGGTGCATCAGTGAAGCCTAATATCAGATATCAATGTGCCGCCAGAAATTACACCCTGCATTTACTAAGTAATGCTTTGTGTGGAATAAAGAAAGAAAAACAACAAAAACAGCATTAATCCAGTCATCAAATTTCTCAATAGTAATAGCACAAAAGAAACTGACAAATCTTCTGTTCACTATCATTTACTCCGAAACAGGACAGTTAATCATGGGCAATTAGTAAAACAATGGGAACAAAAAACAAACAAAAAAAACAAAAAACCCAAAAACAGTCTTTTTAAATGAGTGAGTAAAAGGATGGCATAGGGTTGAAGCATGTGGGATTTGGGAGGAGGTTAGGGGGTGGAGGTGGGGGTGGGGGTGAAAACGAACATCAACATGTGAAGATGGAATGACAAAAAACAAAAACAAAAAAACAACAAAAAAACAAAAACAACAACAAAAAAACAAAACACACACCCACAAAGAACATAAGAAATCTTTCCCAAAATAAACTGCTAGGCCACATGAAGATAGATATTGGGACCAGAAAGACCAACACAAACCCAAGCTAGGACAACCCATCTTGCTATACCTGGCTCTTCACTCAGAATCCACATACAATGCATTAAACACATCATAACAACATATCACGTTTGCAACTCTGTAACAGGCATATTTACACAATGATGATTCAATCTTATTCAATGTCTTTTACATACCATCAATTTTACATTCCAAACCGTTCTCTAGATTATCTGCATATGTGCACTGTCAATATGTATTTGTCAAGCAATACTAAAAAATCTTATAATCTTTATATCTTGTATTCATCTAAGCTATAATCTTTCTTTATCTAAACCTTTAATCTTTATACCTTTTTTCTATTAAAATCTAATCTGCTCTCTAAACAGTCTTTATGGGCATAACTAACATTACAAACTTAACAGATTACATCTGGATGTAACCAACTGACCGACTTTTTGATCAGGATTTGACACAAACCTAAATATTCTCTCTTTTTTCCCCTGACACTTTTCTAAAACAATACAGCAAAAAAAGCCTTGTTACAAAACCGGCTCTCAGCTCTGAAAAAAACAAAACAAAAAAAACACAAACCCCAGTGAACATGTGACTGTGAGACAGACTGTAAGACTGCATCTTTTATCTTCAGCCTTCCCTTTCTGTCAACTGACGAAGACAATGAGTGGCATGTTCTCTGTTCACGCTGTCTCCTCCAGTGCTGTTTGCTTTTAATTTACAACAGCTTCCATCATCTCACAACACAGACACTCCCTTCAGTAACGATCAGACTAACGCTTTAACTAGTGTCCCTGTCAAAGGTCCTAGCCCGTCTCGTCACTGTCTATCTGTGATGTGATGGTTAGTTCTTTCCGAGGCAGCATGAGAAGTTGCAGTTTCACCTGTATCGTAGTTGGGATTCAGTATCAGTCATCTACTACTTCCTTTTCTTCTTTTTTTTTAACTGGAGGGTGTTACATTTCCTGATGGGTCTGTGTTTCAGTGTAGGTCACAGTGTGTTGGTGTTCTGTTCCTGTGGCCAGACTGTCTCCACCACCATTTGTGACAGATGCTTCTTCATCTTCAGTCTTCTGACCCTGCTCTGATCCTGTCACCCTGTCATCTTCCATCATCAGAGCAACGCCTAATGTCACTGTTGGGTCTTTTCTGTCTCTGACGTCCGGATCTAGGGGCACAATCCCTTTGCACCGAGCAGGTAAGTCTAGCACGCTGCCCTCTGCACTGTCGATGAGGTGGGCACCTGAACTGATGCTGGTTTTCTCTTCAAGACCTGGGGTGCTGCCTACACTGCTTGCTGCGTCTGGCGTTGGTGGTACGGTTGCGTTTTCTGGTGGGTAGTGTCCCCCATGCGGCTGACTGCTGCGGTCTGTTCTGTGCCGGTTTTCTTCCTCGGCGGGAACTGTGTGAGAGCCACTTGCCACATCTGCCAATCTGTCTCCAACTTCTGGCATCTCTGCTGCACAGTCACTGCTTTCCATTCTCTGTGCTGCAGTGTCATGGACTTTGTCGAGGTCAAAAGCATCCAGTTTCTTCGCCAAATCAACCGCTTCAGTTCTCTCTGCGACAGTGTCACCCACTTCAATTCTCTCTTCCATACCATCATCACCAGCTTCAATCATCTCTGCCATAGCTTCACCGGCTTGCATTACCTCTGCCGTAGGGTCAGCCGCTTCAATTATCTCTGCCATAGTGTCGTCAGCTTCAATTATATCTGACACAGTGTCACCAGGTTCATTTATCTCTGCCATTGTGTCACCTGCTTCACTTCTCTCTTCCATAGTGTTACCAGCTTCAATCAACTCTGCCATAGTGCTATCCACTTCAGTTATCTGTGCCATAGTGTCGCCTGCTTCAGTCATCTCTGCCACAATGTCATCCATTTCGGGTCTTGCTGCGCACTCACAGACTTCAGGTTTTTCTGTTAAAGTGTCACAAACCTGTGATGTCTCTGTCATGTCAACAACTTCTGATCTCTGTGCCCCAGTGTCACGGACTTTAGATCCATCTGCTGTTAACTCAGTGACATCAGATCTCCCAGCTGTTGACACAACTGTTGACACAATCTCTTTAGTTGACTCAACATCACATGTCTCTACATTTGACTCCATGACTTGAGAAGTCTTTGTTGTTGACTCAACGATAGATCCCACTGCAGCTGACTCAATGACATCGCATCTCTCTGCTGTTGACTCAGTGATGTCAGATCCATTGGTTGTTGACTCAATGATGTCAGATCCATTGGCTGTTGACTCGATGATGTCAGATCCCTCTGCAGTTGACTCGGAGACTCGAGGAATCTGTGCTGCATCAACTTCAGGTGTCTCTCCTGAATCACAGACCTCCAGTCTCTCTGGCTGTGCTGTGGTGTTGGTGACTTTGGGTTCCTCTGTGATCACATCACTGACTTCAGGTACAGCTGTTCTGCTACCATGGTTTTCCTGTTCCTCTGGTGCACTGTCACCGCCCTTGTACCCTCCCTCCATTGTTCTGTCAGTGACTTCTGTTCTCTCCGCCTTGTAACGGACTTCAGCTGTCACTGTCACAGTGCCAGTCATTTGAGGTGTCACTGTGTCAGTCATTTCAGCTGTCTCTGTCACAGTGTCAGTCATTTCAGCTGTCACAGTGCCGGTCATTTCAGCTGTCTCTGTCACAGTGTCAGTCATTTGAGGTGTCACAGTAGCAGTCATTTCAGCGGTCTCTGTCACAGTGCCAGTCATTTCAGCGGTCTCTGTCACAGCGTCAGTCATTTCAGATGTCACAGTGCCAGTCATTTCAGCTGTCTCTGTCACAGTGCCAGTCATTTCAGCTGTCTCTGTCACAGTGTCAGTCATTTCAGCTGTCTCTGTCACAGCGTCAGTCATTTCAGCTGTCACAGTGCCAGTCATTTCAGCTGTCTCTGTCACAGTGCCAGTTATTTCACCTGTCTCTGTCACAGTCATTTCACCTGTCTCTGTCACAGCGTCAGTCATTTCAGCTGTCTCTGTCACAGTGTCAGTCATTTCAGCTGTCACAGTGCCAGTCATTTCAGCTGTCTCTGTCACAGTGCCAGTTATTTCAGCTGTCTCTGTCACAGTCATTTCACCTGTCTCTGTCACAGCGTCAGTCATTTCAGCTGTCTCTGTCACAATGTCAGTCATTTGAGCTGTCTTTGTCACAGTGTCAGTCATTTGAGCTGTCTCTGTCACAGTGTCAGTCATTTCAGCTGTCTCTGTCACAGCGTCAGTCATTTCAGGGATTTTGGTGACAGCATCAACACTTCCAGTTCTTTCTGCCACAGCTTCAGCAACTTCAGGTCCCTCCAAAGTGTTAACATCACCATCATCCTTCAGCACACAGCTACTGCCACACACGAGCTCTGCCAGAGTCCCCCAGTCACCAGCATCGACAGAACAGAGTGCCTGCTGCTCTGGACTGGGTTGGCTGCCATCCTCTTCGTCGGTTTCCTCTTCGTCGAGGTCAATGCTGCAGCCGTAGTCCTCAATCATGAGCGCCAGCTCCTCCCCACGGTCGTCTGCCTCCTCCTTCTGCAGATCCTTCTCCATCTCCATCACGGCCATGGACTCCAGCCAAGCCGCCACCTCTTCCATGTCGTCCTCCAACACCAGCACAGACTCCGACCCATTGCCCGAGGCTGACGATACCTCTTCGCTCTCCGCTTCCTGCTTGGCGTCTTTTTCGGAGTCTGTTGCATCACCAGCTTCTGGTTGTCTCTCTGCTGCTGACTCAATGACTTTGGATCCATCTGCTGCTGACTCAGTGACTTTGGATCCATCTGCTGCTGCTGACTCGGTGACTTTGGATCCATCTGCTGCTGCTGACTCGGTGACTTTGGATCCATCTGCTGCTGCTGACTCGGTGACTTTGGATCCATCTGCTGCTGACTCACTGACTTTGGATCCATCTGCTGCTGACTCACTGACTTTGGATCCATCTGCTGACTCAATGACTTTGGATCCATCTGTTGCTGACTCACTGATTTTAGATCCATCTGCTGCTGACTCAGTGACTTTGGATCCATCTGCTGCTGACTCGGTGACTTTGGATCCATCTGCTGAACCTGCTGCTGACTCAGTGACTTTCGATCCACCTGCTGCTGACTCAATGACTTTCGATCCACATGCTGCTGACTCGGTGACTTTGGGTCCATCTGCTGCTGACTCAGTGATTTGGGATCTATCTGCTGCTGACTCGGTGACTTTAGATCCATCTGCTGAACCTGCTGCTGACTCAGTGACTTTAGATCCACCTGCTGCTGACTCAATGACTTTCGATCCACATGCTGCTGACTCGGTGACTTTGGGTCCATCTGCTGCTGACTCGGTGATTTGGGATCCATCTGCTGCTGACTCGGTATCGGGCCCAGAACACTGGAAGCATCCAACATCCTCCTCATGCGTACTCATTTTGTTCCCAGCACCGTTTTCTTCTTCCTCCCCTACTGACATGAACCCAGCCTGGCTTCCTTCCTCTTCACCGGTGTCCTTTCCGTCATCAGGGCGTGCTTCCCCTTTCTCCACACAGACTGCAGTCATGCCTTCCTCCGCCAGCAAATGTACCTTGTCCAGAGCATCTGTTGCCTTGTCCAGTGCCTCTTGTTTACGCTGAGCAAAGAACTCCCCGACTAACGCTTTGTACACTGCAGCCTTTTTGTCCCTCTGAACTTGCTCCAAGACGACCGCTTCCAGAGGCACGAGTGGTGAGACTTCTTCATTGTCAGAGATGATGCTGCTGTCTTTGGAGTTAATCAGTTCCTCCAGGTCAATGCCTGTCCTAGCTGCCTGTTGGGCTGTCTTGTCACAGGAAGGGGACACGCTTACATGCTTTAACTGAATTCCATCTCCACCCAAATACATCTCTTTACTGAGGAAGTCTGTCAACTCTTCTGACACACTGGAAAATTGCGCACCAGCAGGTTCCAGTGAGCATAAAGGAAGCCCCATCAGCTCAGAGGAAGGAAGACACGCTGCAGCTGTATCTGGTTCGTCCATTTCTTCACAGTTGGAAGTGTTGTGCTCACCACTGATCACAGAGACGAACTCAGCACCAGCTTCATCCACTTCTGAAACCTGACCACCTCCATGTTCCACAGGCTGTACCCTAACATCCAGGTTTTCCTCAACAGACTTTTCAGAAGACTCTGGTGTGAAAAAACTTGTCTCAGAGTTGTCTTTGGCCGTTTTCCAGTCTACGCTGCTTCCTTGTGGAGACCCCTGACCATCAGCAACCCTGTTTGCCCCAAGGGGTGGACCCACATCACAACACCCAGCTTCAGGCTCTGCTCCCTTCTCCTCATCTCCACTATCTCCCTTCTCCTCATCTCCACTACCTGTCTCCTCCTCTCGCTCCTGGGTCTTCTGTGCTGTGACCTCCGCTTCCGCCAGCACCTTGTCCAGTGCTACCTCCAGGAGACGATTCTCAGAGACTGCCATCATACCTTCTAGGACAACTTCTGCCAGTGTTCTTGGATCTGATGTGACTGGTCCAGTTCTCTGATTTTCTGGGATGTCTTCAGTTTCTGGTGTATCTGCCAATGCTTGCTTCTGGCCTTCGTCCCCTAGCTTTTCTATGGTAAGGTTTTCTTCTTTCGTTTTATTGGAAGTGACTGTTCTGGTTTTGTTCCCTTGTTCTCCCTGTGCTCTGTCTTCTGTCCCCACACTGCACCCACCCAAGTCCAGAGAGATAGCACCAAACTTTTTGGCCTCACCCTCATCACTTCCAATTTCACCCCCTGCACTGTGCTCAGGCCCAGTAAGGCTGTATGTTACAGAGGAAACAGAGTCCTTACTTTGTTTTTCTTCATCGTTACTCATCACTCCACTAGGATTATTCTTATCTACACAGGAGCTGTTCACAGCAGGCACCTTCTCAGTACACACACACACATCAGCATTCACGGCACCAACACAAGCTTTGTCACCCTCCCCTGGCACATCAACATCTGCAGAGTGGGAAAGCAACTCCCCCGAGTCCGACAATTCACCAGCACTGATATACTCTTCCGAAGACTCCTCACTTTCGCTTTTCGACCCCAACAAAAAGTGCAACACTCCCTCCAGCAGTTCTGTGGCAGCCTGATGGTCAGACTCCTGTTGATCTGATCCGGTCCCAGCCTGGGAGGGCAGAGAAGTTGGCTCCCTGCTGTTGCTGCCCTCCAGGCTGCTATCCTTGTCTTCTTTGGGGGCTGTGTAGACTGTCACAATGCTAGAGCTGTCAGCGTATTCGTCGGAGGTGGTGCTGGAATCCCCTGTGTTTGCCCCGTCCCTGGCTGTGAGATGGTCATCGTGTGTGGACGTGGCAAGGGAGGTCCCTGGCCACCCATGCTCTGCAGGCACAATACAACACGACAGCTGATCATTTCTTTTCCTGGCCGTTTTGCGCATCTTTTCCCTTTTGTTTTCACTTCAACATCTTTTCCCCTTTTGTTGAGCTAATTATCTATTGTTCAATCTATGTTAGTTTCATAGTCATACTGATAAGTAACACATTCCCCCTTCTTCCATCTTTTTGTTTTGCTTTGGCTGGTATCATGCCTTTTTTCCCTAAAGTTTAATTATGTCATCCTATTTTCTGCTATCTCTTAGCCCTATATCACCCATAATCCCTGTTTCAGTGGAGAGTTACATAAAAAAAATATAATAAAAAAGTAACATACTGCTGATATTGTAACAGAGTATTTTTATTTCTGTTACACGTCATTGTGGACACATCTACATGACTTTTATGGGCAAGTGAAATTTATAAAATGAGTTTAGACAGTACCATCCTGTATGGGTTTTTTTTGTTTACCTGCAGTATGTTTCCTTATGGCACAATGCCAGCCCAACTCCATGAGACTGGCTGATTTCAAATTTCAGGCACAGCTTCGATCACCCACACATTCTACACATTTCTTTTATGCCTCTAGTCTCGTATCCTCAGCCCTGAAATCACTGCCCTATGCTGTCAGCTGGGGTAAAAACAACATGATCTGACTTCAGTTTCATATCCATTATTTCACAAGTCTCCAAACCCAGTCCAATCCATATCATTTGCTGACTCATGTTTCCCGTTGTTTCTTCTATTGCTTTCTTAAAGGTCAACAATACAAATGCCATCTTCCTGTCGCTTCCCCGCTATGGTTTAACAATTTTCTTTACATTCTACTCTTGGCTCATGACAATGGGACTTGAAATCTTTACACTACAAGTAGTTTTCACTATTTTCTCACATATTGCTCAAACACTAGGTATTGGAACATTACTTTCCACGTATTTTCCCTCAGGTTCAAAGCTAGGATTCACATCATTCAGTCTACATGAACAAAGAAAAAAGAAAAAAAAAAAAAAAGAAATGACAAAAATAAAAAATAGTAAACAGAAATACAAACTAGCAACACAAAGGATAACCAAATACAAAACATAAACTTCAACACAGCACAAAAACCATTTAACCATAAAACCTGCAGTTCCGGTTTCCAACATGACTAAAAGTCCAGGTTGTATACCATTTCTGAAGGAACCATTGCTTAGTTAGTCACTCTCCTGCATTAAAAACACCACCAACACCAAAGAGAAGGACACCAGCCTGAGCCCCACAAAAGATAACAAAGTTACAATACACATGCAACCAATCAATAAGAATCCCAAGGGACAAAACTGTTTCCACATCTTTCAAATCACAAGAAGCATTGCCAACATGTTAGTCAGGCCTTGAGTGCATACATATCTGTGTACCTATCAGAGCGGATTTCTTCTCCAGAATTTTGCCCGAGGACAACAGTGCACCAAGTGCATGCTGCAAACAGGACAGTTTATCATCTCATCTGAGTGACTAGATGCTCAGTTTGATTTTCCAAACTTCAACTTGGGAGTAAACACAGACCTTCACAGACACTGCATTGGCAGATTAACATCTTAACAAATCTGTCACCTTCCCCAACGACAATCACACACCACACGTTATATTAGAAGAAAAAAATCAGTTCTAACTTATTTACAGGAAGAGGGGTATAGGCAATGGTCTGAACAGCAGTCTGGTGATGCACACTACAGGCACATCCAAACAGCAGTGTTGGTAACACGCTACACACCGCAGTTTGGTGACACACACCGCATCCTCATCTGCAGAGCAGTTTGTTAACATGCTACACACGAATCTAATAAGCAGCTTGGCAACATGCCACACGCACATCTACTGAGCAGTTGGGTAATACACACCAAACACTCTCTACAGAGCAGTTTGGTTACACACTCACACTTCTACTGAACAGTTTGGTTACACACACACCTCTGAGCAGTTTGGTAACGCACACTCCACACATCTACTGAGCAGTTCGTACACACCACACACACAATCTACTGAGCAGTTTGGTAACGCACACCACACACACAATCTGCTGAGCAGTTTGGTAACACACACCACAGACACACCTACTGAGTAATTTGGTAACTCACACCACACACATCTACTGAGCAGTTTGGTAACACACACCACACAATCTCCTGAGCAGTTTGGTAACACATACCACACACACATCTACTGATCAGTTTGGTAGCACTCCACACACACATCTACTGACCAGTTTGGTAATATACACTAGCAAATCTACCGAGCAGTTTAGTTACACATATGTCTACTGAGCAGTTTGCTTACACATCTACTGAGGAGTTTGGTAACGCACACCACATGCACCATGTACTGAGCAGTTTGGCAAGACACACCACACACACATCTGCTGAGCAGTTTGGTAACCCATACCACACACACATCTACTGAGCAGTTTGGTAGCACTCCACACACACATCTACTGAGCAATTTGGTAATATACACTAGCAAATCTACCGAGCAGTTTAGTTACACATATGTCTACTGAGCAGTTTGCTTACACATCTACTGAGGAGTTTGGTAACGCACACCACATGCACCATGTACTGAGCAGTTTGGCAAGACACACCACACACACATCTGCTGAGCAGTTTGGTAACCCATACCACACACATATCTACTGAGCAGTTTGGTAATATACACTAGCACATCTACCGAGCAGTTTGGTTACACATGCATCTACTGAGCAGTTTGCTTACACACACATCTACTGAGCAGTTTGCTTACACATATATATCTACTAAGGAGTTTGGTAACACGCATCACACACACATCTACTGAGCAGTCTGGTAATGCACACCACACACATCTACTGAGCAGTTTGGTAATGCACACCACACACATCTACTGAGCAGTTTGGTAATGCACACCACACACACATCTACTGAGCAGTTTGGTAATGCACACACAAGCACATGATCTAAGAACAGTTTGATAACACATACCAGCTACACACATATCTACAGACTGAAAGACAGCTGCAGAATGACAACACACTACAATATCAGGCACAGCTAAAAAGAGAAAATAAAGTGGTATGATACACATTATCAATTATACAGAGAAAGAAAACAACATGACACAACCACATTATATAAGTGCATCTAAGAGGAGGAAAGAAAGTGGTATAGTACACACATTCAGCTACACAGAGAGCGAAAACGGCAAGACAACACACTGCTGAAAAATGGTGCAGCTAAAGAGTAAAGAAAGCGGTATGAAACACACATTCAGCTACACAGAGAAACTGCAGGACACCACACCACTACATGAAACACTGCTAAAAGGAGAAAGAAAAGAGAGGGACACACATACGGAGCTACACAGAGAGATAAAACGGACCAACACCACCTCATTATACAAAATGTAGCTAAATGGAGGAAAGGAAGCGGTGTAGCATATACACATTCAGCTACACTGATCGAGAAAACAGCACGACACCACCTCATTACACAAGGTGCAGCTAAGAGGGTGACAGAAAGCAGTATCACACACACACACATGCAGCTACACTGTCAAAGGAAATGGCATGATACAACTCCTCGCACTGTAAGCAGCTTCAGATGGAGAGAAACTGGAAATGACTGAACACCACTGCCACACGACAGGAGAAAGCAGCTATATGGTTACATTCAAACAGTGAGCCCACACCATTTTATACTTCAAGCACATACTTACAATGCTGTTTGCTTTCTGTTCAGATAAAAAAAAAAAACACCACAGAGGATTAAATGCAAGGTGTCTTTATACTGTTCTAAACCAGTGTAACAAAACCACTCCCCCCACCCCCTTCCCACACACACTACATACATATATTTTGTAGTAATATAAAAGTATGATAGTCCTCTTCGACTTTCACCATCTGAACAGCAGAGGAGGTAACTGCTGTCCCGACTATCTGGACTAGAATTTGACACAAATATTAACAGATAAAAACATTGTTCAAGCAAGGAAATATAGAAAAAGAGAGGACAGAAAGGAAAGAAAGAAAGAATGACAATGCAACATAAACACACACACACAAACAAAAGCAATAATTAGAAAACAATATAACCATGTTAATTAAGTGCGAAAGCCTTCAGTCCTAAATTTACACACATGGGTAAAATCCTTATAACTCACACGTTTGCAAAATGTCCTTGCCTTCAAAGTTAATTTCTTTAAGGCAAAACAGCAAACTTTTGCATGCTTTCATGCAATGGCATTTATAAATGTCTGTATGCGACAACATGAATTCATACTTGTGTGTGCACGTCAAGTGTTGAATAAAAACAAATAAAACAGATATTTTACTATGGAAAGTAGTAGATCATTTCTGCACGAAAACCCAGCATAATACAAAATACTGATCTGCATATCACCACAATGTGTTACTTGGACATCAAACAGAATTTATTCCTTCCGCTAATCTGTATACACCAGTGAAATATTCAAAGCAAATAAGTTTCTACCTCCCTATACATGACAACCCCGCATGTTAGACCAAGTCAAAGCATCCCTCAAGGGATCCACATGTGGCAGGATCATAATCATGCATCCTTTATGTTCGAACATATTTGATTTAGTCCATTCTTCTCTCTTTTTAGGTTCTTTCTTGTTTTATAGGCATGTAGCCTGTGACGCAAAAGTTGCAGACTGTGATATTTACATTAACTTGACTCTTTCATGAATTATTTCACGCCCTGTTGTCTGTCTCCGACTGATGAATGGACAGCTTAACCTGTGATGGTTGCTGTGAGATTGCTGTTACCTTCAGATGTTGGTAGACTAACATGTCAAAAAACCGGAGTAGTGTACTGGCCTAATTGATTCAACATTTAATAGCTAACTCCCCTTGCCCTACTTTGTCTTCCCTCTAACCTACTTCTTTTGCCTTCCCCTTCCTTCCACTACCCTTCCCGACATTATACAAAGAATGTACCAGTTGAACAACGTTACCATGTTTGCATTTTGTGTCATCCCCTTTCCTCAACAAACACAGAACCCTTTGTACTCATTGAGGACACACTCTACAACACACGAACACGCATACACACACACTGTTCAGCGACTGCCCTTACCTTCCTCAGCATCACTGGCGGTGGCCGGAGCGTCGCCTGAGGGCTGAATGAGGTCCCTGTCCTGCTCTGTGCTGTCTTCTGCCTCGCTAACATCACCCAGAGAGTTCTCCCGGAACAGAGACTGCTCTGTGAACGAGGTTTCTGTTGACACAATGTGATTATAATAAATGTCTGTGATTTGTTAAATGCTCTATCAGGCATGCCTACCCCCAAATTTTCTTTTCAGGAACAACACACATTAGATTCAGGGACATGGTTTTATTTTCAGGGACATGAACAGCCACTTCTCAGAGAATTCCTTTCTGAATGTCTGTGAACTTCATTTGCTTTTCCTTCAGGCTAGAAGGATCGTTCAAACCTCTTTGACACCATCATGACTTCACTTTCAAAAGGCTGCGTTAAAAAAAAACAAAAAAACAGTCTGTGCTTACCCATATACGCATTGGTCTTGCCTGGATTTACTTTGCCAGTGATGGAAATTGAGCGGACTTTCACAAAATGGCTTCAGTACTGTTTGGACAGTTCCATTTTCACGAAGTGTCTTTGGTAATATTTGGCAGCATTTCCATAAGTCTTAACAACAAGTGTCTTCGGCAATGGTTGGAAAGCCATCTAAGGGTACATTTGTATCCACTAGATACTCTGGAAAAAATATGTTGTGGTCATATCATCATTTTTCTACAAAAAGCAAGTTCATTTTGTGTGTTTCCCATGGATTAAATTCTGGATCACACCATTACATGGGAAATACAGTTGTACTGAAGACTTCAATTGGTGAGTTTGCTTTGTTTTCAACTGCACTGCAGTGATGTTTGTGCTGTACTGGTCTTTGTTTATGTCTGTAATGTGTTGAAGTGCAAAATTTGTACTGAAAAAAACCCCAACCCAAACATAATAATTAACACAAAAATCAAAATATTTTGCTTGTACCAACATCATTAATTGCCCCAAATCACAAAAATTCCATCATTCCTCTTACTTAAAAATAACAACAGGAAGTCATTTGGTTCAAAAACAAAAAATCATAGTGACTTGAAATTGGTAGGTGTAATTTCTTGCTCTTTCCTGGAAATCAGCTGGTGCCAGGGAGTATAGCACTCTAAACTCGCTGGTGGTGAAAGGGTTAACCACTGACCCATCTGCTCAATTGTTAGCAGCAGCTTAACCACTGACCCATCTCCTCGATCTTGTCCGGGTCGTTGATGGTTCTCTCCACCTGAAGCCCCACGTCCAAAGCAGACCCCGGCACAGCCTCGGCATAGCCCAGTTCCACCAGGTTGCGGTTGACCGAGGGCTCCGTGCCCACCACGCTGGCCGTCAGGTCACCGTCCCTCCGACTCTCATCACACAGCGTTGCCTTGTAGGCCAAGCGCTCAGCGAGAAGTCCCCAGGCAGTCAGTTTCAATGGCCCACTGCTCACAAACTCTGAAACAAGGGGCAGGAATACGAGAAAGCAAAAATGAACATGCCCACAGCCATCTGGAAATATCCAAACTCGTTCAAAGTGAAGCAAACAGGTGTTGTGGATAAATCAATACTCAGGGAACAGAATAAGGTGTGACAGATGCTTTTTGCACAGCATGGAGCCCAGAAAGCCCCCCCACGAACACCTCCCAACAGAAGAGCTCACCTGTGAAGTGTGTGGTGGCAGCTTCACACCACTCATCGTCCACAGGCACCACGTCAGCAAGACAGCACGGAACAGCCTGGGTGGGGGTGTCCAGTAGTCGGGCTGGCAGTTCACGTACACCCTCCCTCCCCACCTCCAGCGTCACTCCACGGTCCACACACAGCACCTGCGCCCCCCCACACATCGCTCCGTTTACATGTAACCAACCACACAAACATAAGACCTACATTCCCATATACTGTTCTGTTAAGTAACAGTAACATAGCACTTCACCCTCACATACTGTTCTGTTTATGTGCAGCCATTAACAACACCACAGTACCTACAATCCCACATACTATTTACCACAACACATCACCTTTATTCACACAAATCGCTCTGTTTACGCAAAAACATAGCATCTATATCACCACTCTGTTTATGTGTAACCATTAACAAAAACTCATCATCTACATTTCCACACATTGTTCTAAGTGTAACCATCAACAACATAGCACCTTGCCCCCAAACGATACTCTATTTACTTGTAACCATTAACAACACACCATCTACATTCCCACACACTGCTCTACACACATAAACACAGCACCCATGTTTCAACACGTTGCTCTACATGTGTGCAATCATTAACAAAAACACAGCACCTACATTCCCACACACTGCTGAGCTCTATGTATGTGTAGCCATCAACAATGAAACCACCCCTACATCCCCAAATGTTTCTCTGTTTAGGTGTAACCTTTTCCAACATAACAAGTGTCCACTTTCCCATACACTGCTCTATTTAGGTGTACTTTAACACCATCACAGCACCTACATTCCCACACATTGTACTATTTACGCTAGCTATTAATAACAAGAAAATCTTCAAGCTAAACATGCAGGACTTCACATACTCGTTACTGGATACTGGCAAAGGCACGCCACTCCAAATTCCCCTTATGAATATCACATTTACGTAAGTATCCTGGTATCCTCATGTCACTGACTGGTCATCCCAATCTTGATTTAATATTTCCATGGAAATGAGTTTGAGTCTGATGCATGTCAATAGTGTGCAATGAAAATGTAAGTGTAATGTAATGTAAATTACCATTTCTTACAGATGTGCATTATACACTTCAGCGAGCTGAAAATGCTGTTATGTAACTTGTACCCAGTTCCATTAGTGTCAGCCAGAAGAAAGCTTCTCACCGTCAACGTGTCGCCAGTGGACTTGACTTGCCCACGGAACCATGTGGACGTGTGACTGTCTAGCACCAAACACGGAGAGTTCATTGCCAACCACTCCCCATCTGCAGCGCTCTCTGACCTCTCCTTGACCTCTCCCTCGATGTCATCTGCCAGAGCCTCCAGCAAGCCTTTGGCGGCGGTCTCCACAACAAAGAAGTTGTCAGGTCTGCCTCCTGGGGCCACGGTCACTTCATAGTCCTTTTCATCCTCAAAGCTGTGGAAACTGGACATACACACACAGGGGATAAAATGCTGATGAAAACACCAGGAAGAATCTGTGAGAAATTGACAGAGAAACTGGATGAGCAAGGTAGGTGAAGTGTGACCAAGTTTTTGCATGAGCCTCTCATCAGTAATCTGTTCAGCATTTTAAAAGACAAACCCGAACCACCATCAAAGAATATGGGCCTGCGGTCTTGTGACAGCTCAAGGTAATATTTACAACATTTGAAAATGATGAAAATGAATCATTATCACACTTGCCTCACCTAATAATACTTTGCCTTGCAGTAAGTCCGTTGTGAGATAGGAAAAAACTTTTAATCGTATAGTTTCTAAAACCTGACCCTCCAGTGAAATACATTACAGACAATAATTAGTTATCTTAAAAAGATGAGATACAGAAAGAAATGAAAGAAATTATTTTTATTTGAACAGAAAGAATCGTAAAATGCCTTCTTACAGAAAAAGATCTTATCTGAACCAAACCAACCCCTAACAACAACAAATACAAAACAAAGATGAAAACAAAAGTTCCCTTACATGTACTCCCGGTCATCCTCAGACCTGTCCATGCGTGACTGAGACAGGGTGTCGCCCAGGATCGTGGACTGCAGCACAGGCTGGGAAATCTCCAGCGTCTCCATGGACGGCTCAGCGCCCACCCCCACCTTGCTGCTGCTCACATCCCCCCCTTCACCTTCACTGCCCACGGCGGACAACACTTTGCACGGCCCAGGCCTCTCCTGCACGTCCACCAGCAGAGTTCTGTCGGCCTTGCGCCCCACGACCTTCACCTGGAGGTCCATGTCCACAGCCTCCCCCCGGGAGATCACATCGTTCAGCCATTCAGGCGTGGCCTTCACTTCGTCGTCGTCGCCCAGACAGCAGCAGAAAGCCTGTGCCGGGAGCTCCAACTGGTGTTGGACCAGCGGGTAAAGACACTTGGTGGGCACTCTCTCCTCTGTTCCATAGTCCAGCTTCAGCACCAGCACCCTGCCGCTGTCGTCGCAGCCGCTGAGGACCTTCCCGCGGCAGTTCGTGTGTGGGGGGTCGCACACCAGGTACAGGTTCCCCACCTTGATGTTCTTTGCCACGTCCGAGGTCTGGGCTCTCTCAATGCCCAGCGTGGTGCCGGACAAGATGGAGCGGGCTGAGGGCAGCTGGCACCAGAACTCAGATGCCGACACGGCCACACACACATGGATGTCCAGCCACTCCAGCTCGGCAAGCCCATCAGACACACAGCTGCACAAGCATCATTCAACATAGTTCTATTCCTTTCATCACTACATTTCTACCATTTTAGTCCTTTATCAAAAGGATTTGTATTTTTGTTATTTTACTGCCCCAACACAAGAAAATTAATTAACCAACTAATCTCCTCCTGAATCTCTCGCGATCACTATCCACTCCTTCATAGCACAAATAAGGCTAAGAGTCTTGAAATTCTACAAAACAGCCTAAAATCTGCAATACAATAATTTGCCTTGAGCTGGACATCTGACTGTGAGACTCTGACCTGATTATCATGTCAAAGGAACAGCAACCCCCCCACCCCACCCACCCCCAGGCATGCTAAAAAGAAATAACAACTGAGGCTACTGACTAACTGTGACATTTTAGACTGACAAGCAGCGGTCTCTTTACAAAAATGATGATTAATTTTCCATTCATTTTAATTTTTTTATTTTCAAAAAATAAATCCACACACTAACCTGTAGGCAACCTGGACATCATCCGCAACATTTCCATCCTCTTCAACACTGTTCTGTTCAGATTCCACAGCATCCTCAAAACCCTCCTCCTCCTCCTCCTCTTCTTCCTCTTTCCCCTGCTCCTCTTGGCTGGTCATTGCTGAAGGCTCCTCTGAGGCTGTGGAGTTGATGTTCTGGCGTGCCGACCGCACCTCCTCCACCATGGTGGATTCCATGTGGGCTGTGCACGCCTTCAGCTGCCGGGAAAACTCCTGCTCGCTTTCGTCAAAGTCGTCCACGGTTTCCTGTGCTTTACACTCGTGCAGGTGGCGTGAGAACTCTTGTTCGCTTTCGTCAAAGTCTTCCACAGTTTCGCTCTCCACGTTCTCCTTTTCAGCCAGCCCACTCTCCACAGCCTCTTGGGATGGGTTCAGTTTGTCCAGATCCGAGGAGGAAGATCTATCAGTTGCAGAGGCTGGTTTCACAGGTGGGATTTCTGCTGCTTCCACACCAGGTAAGCTGAGAGCCTGTAAACTCTCGGCCACTGACTTTTCCTGATCAAAGAGATGTACCAGGTAAGGTTCCTCAACCCCATTCCCACTCAGGATGTCTGCTGTCATAGACCTGGAAATGACACGAATATAATGTAAAACTGAGAATCAACAAAAAAAACCAGTCTAACTCTATTCAAAAGAATTTCTTATGTTTCGTTTGTTATTGTTTTTTTTAACAACTATATAATTATAAAAACAAGGAAAAATTATTTAATATAAACTTACAAGTCACATATATTCAGCTTTATTTGTTTGGATGACCTCGTACAATCACCTTGCAACCTGTCCTCCCCAGCCCAAGACATGTTGAATCAATAAGAAATTACAGCATAGATCTTGATAAGAAAGAAGGTGTGATGATGCAAAGTCCAAAGATAGACATAAAAACAAGCAAAGCAACGTTTCAATTTCATACTCTTTTTCAAGTGCCTTGCAATAGAGAAGTGAACTGTCCTGGGTTGTGTACAAGATAAGGGAGTTATCTAATAAAGGGACTCAAGAACAAAGTCCACAGATTCAGTACAACAGTATGAACTGAAAAAAATTCCTCCTCATTTTTGTCTTGACACCCCTCACTACCATGAGCTGTCAGACTGTTCATGACACAGCTTGAAACTTTTCCCCCCTTTAACAGCCAATGTGGTACACTACACACTGTATATGGGTCAGTCTCGATGCCTTCAGATGACTCAAGTCTGCAGGCTCACACTAAGCAAACATCAACATTGCAGGCTTTACGTTGTTTTGCTGTGAATTTAAATATGAACAGTGAATGAGAAAAAATTCACATTGAATGCTTTCATTTCTACAAATTCAAATTCAAATGAATGTTATCAGGAAGCACTGTACACATGTCATTTTTAACTTAAGACAAACAAGATCAATCAGTAAATTGTGACAAAACAGGTCAGCAGTCACTCACTTGCTGGCCACCATGTTTTCAAAGGCAGCCGCAGCCTGGTCATTCCAGTCCCCCTGGCAGCTCACTCCAGCCAGGCTGCAAGACACACACTGCCACGGCAGGGCCTCAAACTCCGCAAGCAACTCTCGCACAGAAGACTTGGACACAGTGTCAGAATTGCCATAGTCCATGTAGAACAAATCACAGGTGTCAGCTTCAGAGTCTACTCTCTGGACTGTTGCTCTGTACCAAGAACCATCCTCGCCGAACGGGCAAGCACACAGCTGGTCCACTGCCAGACTTTCAATGACACCGTCCTCCTCTGCCAAGCTGGAATAATGCTCGAACATGGCATCGGACATCTCCTCCAAGCGACCCAAGAGGTCATCACGCTGCACATAGAACAAGGATGGACTTGTGACATGACTGACAGTGACCCTGATGCGATGGCCATGCTCCAAAGCTACATGTTTTCTGTCCTTGAAAGTTACAACATCCGTTTTGCCATGGGCAGTCGCCGACTCTTCTGAGACAGCACTAGCACACAGGAAAGACGAGCTTTGTTCTGCAGGTCTGACCAACATGGCTGAAATATTGGTGCCGTTTTCAAGCTGCAAGTTGACGCTGTATGGAATGGTTTCTGTAGTACTGAAAGTTACAGTTAAGGTTTGATCAAGGGTTGCTTCCTCAAGTTTGCTGCTGACCAGCTCTGTATCACAGTCTTCCAGAACACACTTGTATGCAAGAGGTGGTACCTGCAAACTTTCAGTAGACAGTTCTCTCAGATCTTCAATAGGTATGCAGTCCTTATTGCCAAAATCAACAAACAGAACTTCAACCATTTTGTCGTCCACCTTTTCAACTGTGGCACGATACCATGCCTCATCTTCTGAATACTTGGCACAACAAGGCAGACCGACAGATGGACTTTCAATTGTTTTGCTGTCTGCTGACTCACACTCATCCTGTAGCTTATCGCTCATCTTTTCCCTGCTTTCATCCTCACTCAGCAGCTGCAGATAAAAGGTCCCATCTTGATTCAGGTGTGACACAATGCATGCATCCAAAGCAGGTGGTGTTTGAGGAGGATACTCTGAACGTGCAGTTTTTGATGGACCGTCTCCAAGGTCTTCAGCTGGCATGGAATCTTCTAGAGGTTCTTTGGCATCACTAAATTCCTCTTCAGATCCTGCCATTTCTGCACATTCCTGGTCATCAACAGACACCTCTCCAGACTCTACTTGTTCCTGAGAATCAGCTACCACTGGTTCAATGTTTTCATGTTTTTCAACGTCTTCTGCTTGCTGTTGTACTCTTTCTGCCAACTCTTCCACCTGTTCTTTTTCTGCTGGCTCTTCTGCAATTTCAAAGTTTTCTGCATGCTCTTCAACATCTTCCTTATTTTTTCCTTCTTCCGCAGACACCACGGAGGACTCTTCCTTTCCTGTAGTTTCTTCCACAGATTCATCTTCAAGCTCCAAACCAATATCAAGAGTGAGCTCTACTTCATAAGGCAATTTTGATGAAAGGAAGCGAGCATTCATTGTTTTTCCATCTGTCATGGCTTCAAACTTCTGCTTCTGGCCTTCCTTCCATTTCTTCACGCCTGGAATCTTGCAGTCAAAGGCAAAGGCTGGTTTGGCCATGAGGGAAGGTGGCAGGACCAGAACGCTGTTTTTGTCCACAATATCAGTGTTCCCATAATCCACAAAGAGTACAGTAACCGCATCTCCAGATGAGCTGACAATAGAAGCTCTGTACCACGCATCATCTTCAGAATACTTGGCTAAACAGACTTGTCCTTCATCAAAAGACTCCAGTTTATCAGTGAGCTGACCACCAACAGCTTGTACCTCCTCTGCTAATTCTGTTATAGTGTCCAAGTCGCTGTTCAACTGGAGATAGAAGTGCCCGTCCTCACCCACGTGTGACACTGTGGCATGGACAGTTTGTGACGGCACCTTTGGCTGTGGAACTGTCGTGGGTCTGAGAATGGTGTCAGCCAGATTGGTGCCATTCTCATCTTTCACAGTCACATCAAGGGGGGCACCCCCTCTAAAGAGGATCTTGAACTCTTTGTCATCTGAAGCCTTTCTGAAAGCCTTCTGCTGTTCTGCTGTCAGCCCAACACCACCCACCTGACAGTGGTACGCCAGTGGCGGAGCAAGGAGAAGGGCTGGCAAGGGTTTCAAAGTCCTTATCTCGCAAGTTTCACTGTTTCCGTAATCTATGAAAAGCACTTTCGCTGACGATCCAGAGACAGACTGGATGCGACCCCTGTACCATTCGTTATCTTCAGAAAACAGGGCACCACAAGCAGCACCCACCACTGGGGACGGATGAGCTGCTTTTGGGCACAGGGTGACCTGGTACGTCATTTCATCAATCGCTTCAATGTCCTTAACCAGCTGCACATAGAAGGTACCATCTTCTGACACCTGTGACACATAGGCAGTCTGTTCCCCGACTGGTTCGTCCTGGGACCGAAACACTTGCTCATCTGGCTGATCTTTCACCTCCACTGTGGATTTGGCCGCTGGGCATTTTCCCTCTCTATACCAGCCTGTGGATGAAGTACTGCTGAGGCTACTATTGTTTGAATCTTTACAACCTGACAGTCTCACATCTCTATAATCTCTGGCGCTCGGATTCGGGTTATAAGTTGGCCGAGGTGGTGATGATGGAGACCTGGAGTTCAAACTTGACTGGGGCGGTGACACTGGAGGCCTGAACATCATCTGCAGCAAGTCCTGACCTTTCACAGAAGCCTGGATCTCAAAGGGGGAAGATGAGGTGACAAAGCGAACATTCAGCTCCTCATCCATACACCTGCATAAAGCTTCGTATGTCTGGGCTGTCCAAGCTTTCAGTCCTTTCAACTTACAAAAGAACGCATGCTTGGGAGAACCCACCAGATCTGCAGTGATGGATTTCAAGCTGCTGGCGGCCACTGTGTCGCTGTTGCCATAATCCACAAACTGGACTTGGACCTTCGCCCCAAAGACTTGTTCCACCATGGCACGATACCAACATGCATCCAGCTGGAACTTGGCACAGCATGCCATGCCCTTCACTGGAGGTCCCAGCAAGGGAGAGCCTCCAGAGCCGTACACAGACTGCAGTTTGGAGGACAGCTGCTGTAGATGGGACTCTGAACTCAACAGCTGTACATACAGCATGCCGCTTTTCTCATCCACATGAGTGATAATGGCCTCCGCCGACCCTGAAGGGGGCACAGCTTCTTTAAATCTGAATGAGCCGCTGGAGGGTAAACCTGATGATCCAGAATCTGAACGATGTAAAGACTGATTTGTCGATCTGTGCGATGACTGTGTCGTTGACTGTGGTGACGAGGCTTTGGACTGAGCTGGGGTCTGTGACCGTGGACCTAAACCTTTATCTCGCAGAGCCTGAGCAACATCCTTGTTCCCTGCTTTCACTGCCACCACCTTTGGACCTTTAAATGTCACAGAGAGCTCCTGCTCTGTCATCACCGACTCCATGACATAGATAGCATCATCAGACATGGAACAGGACTGGAAGCCATCCAGACAGCATTCCACAGCAAGCAGAGGGGAGGACATAAAGCCAGCAGAAATAGACTTGATATTCTGACGGTCAACCAGCTCTGTGTTGCCATAGTCCACAAACTGCACTTTGATCTCTGTTCCATGGATGGACAAGACAGATGCGCGATACCACTGCTTGTCTTCATTGTACAGAGCCACACATGCCTGGCCAGGGACGGGATTCTTCAATGGTGGTTCTGTCCCTGATCCGTAATGCCCACTAAGAGTTTCCATCATGGATGTCAGCTCATCATCACAGCCTGCCAGCTGAATCCAGAACCGTGCCGGGGACTCTATGAAACTGGCGAAGGCAGAGACAGTCTGGCCAGGACTCACTTTGCCTGGTGTGTAACCCGACGCTGGCTTCTCGACCGCTGCTTTGGTAGCTTGGATGCCTTTCAATTCGTCCGTGACAGACACCCCTCCTTTCACCAGGTCCACTAAGTACTTGGACCCTTCCTTGCCTTTAATCACCACATCCAGCTCCTCATCTCCAGTGAAGGCATTGAACTTCTCCAGCTGTGCATCTGCATTTCTGGATTCAGCCACTCCAAGCTGACAGTGCAAAGCTTGGGCCTCCACTTTGGTGATAAAACTAGACTCCAGCTGGAAAACTGAGCTTTTTGGACCACTCTGAGTGTTGCCATAGTCCACAAAGAAGACATCGACATCTCGCACTGTGAACGACCGTACCTCAGCTCGGTACCACTGTCCATCTTCTTGGTACTTTGCAGCACAAGGCTGGCCTATCTGCAATCATAATCAAAGAAAATAAACAATCACCATTTATATCAATGGTTAAAATAGGTAACTCATGAAAGCAACAAACTACTGTCAACTTTTATATTAACAATAACATAAGAGCCCTAAGCAGCTGAACAAATCAATCAATCATATAATGAAACTGTGATGCAAGTTACAAGTTCAACTGTTAGTTTCATTTTGTGAACATGGCAGCCACACTGCATCTCTGTCAGTCTGTGTAAACCACATTCTGATGAACACTTCAAAAATATAATTTACCATATACATTTTTAAAAGAAAAGTAGAAAATGCATGTCTGGAAGGGAAAAAAAATTGTGCTTTTGGCATCAACTACCTTGGTCAAGAAGGAATGAAACACTGCACAGTAACTTTCCCAAATTGGTCATTTTCAAAATTAATGGGTGAAGTTCTTAATGGCAGGGTAAATTCATAGTCATACAGAAAACATGAAGTGCTGACCTTTATGTCTCAACGGTCACAGAACCAGTGGTAAATTTCAAAGCATTCTAGCTTTAAATTTCAAGAAAGGCCAGCTGATTTTATATCAACAATTATAACAAGAAGGGAGGGCAGCAAGAAGTGTTAATCTGTCAAGAGTTGCCAAGAGAAAGGAGGCCAGCAAAGACAAATCAAAAGTTTGTGTACAGCTGACCGCATAGGGGCCATTTCAGGGCTGAATACCCATCACTTCTTAAAATCATTTTAAGAGAACCCAAAATATTAATTAACATTCAAAAGTCAACATTCAAGATAACATCAAAAAGACCATTTCACCCACCTCTCACAAAGTCCATGTAAATTTTAAATCAAGTGAAAAAAAAAACCAACAAAAAACAGAAGACACTTACCACAGGGTTGTGGATGGGCTTCCCATTGCCAGCCCCATAGAAAAGCTGCAGTTCCTGCATCAGTTCCTCCAGACCACCCATGCCATCGGACAGCTGCAGGTAGAAACTCTCCACTGACTCCACAAAGGGCACATAGGCTTTGCGGGACTGGCCCTTCCTGGGCTCCACAAACCGGTACTTCTGGAACCTTGGGGCACTAGCTGTGGGATCTGGTGTGGATCCTCGCACGACTGCAAGAGCGATCATCTCTCTGGCGATGCTCTTGCCCTGCACTTCCAGATCCACCTGATACGTGTCTCCGCTACGGCTCAAAAACGTGCAGATTGCTCCCTTCTCTGTCAGAGTTTCCAGAAACTCTTTGGCATCTCCGCTCCAGGTGCTGCCTTGGGAGAGGGGTCGGATGCCAGACAAACTGCACCGCACTGCCTGAGCTGGGATTGCACAGAGCTTGTCTTCCAGCTTCAGAGGGGAGTCTGTGGGTACATGGTCAGAATTGCCAAAATCCACAAACTCTACCTCGGAAGAGGTTCCTGACACTTTCTTCACCACAGCGCGGTACCACTGCCCATCTTCAGAAAACTTGGCAGCCACCATGGCACCAATGGTAACATTGGCTGCTGACTGTGCCTTGGATCCACGGTAGACATCCTGAAGATCGTCAGAGATGGCATCCAGAACTTTCTGGTTATCTGCCAGCTGGACATAGAACTCACCAGGAGTCTTGACCCAGCTGATGAAAACCTGAAACAATTTATCAGCTAAGGCTAACCAACTATGTAATACATATGTGGCTGCAAGCATACAAATTATTCAAACAAACATAACATCCTAAGACTACTTTCCCTGTTCCTTATGAGTTTGTTGTATTATCGTGAACTGTTTAAAAACATACTGTTTTGAGTTCTTTCACAGATTCACAGTTGCAGATTTATACTTCCAGGTTTGAATGTCAACCTTAATATGATATGAATCTAATTCACAATTTCGTTACACAGATTTTAACTGCATATTACTACTAGATGCACCTTATTATAACACAAAGCCTAAGTGTCAAGGATTTTGGAAAAAAAAAAGTATCACATTATAGTCTGTAAAATATGGTAATTGCAATTCACACTCATGCCACAGTGACCTCATTTCGCTTGGTTCAGCATGGGTTAAAACCAGAAAATCCATGAACGAAAGGAACCATTACCTCTGCTTTTCTCTGTGGCTGGATGTCCAGCACTGCATACTTGGGCATGTCCACCAGAACAGTGGGGGGTGTGAACTGTGCAGCACCCTTGCTCGCTTCTGGGCACATCTTCAGAAAAGTTGTTGCCACGTTGCTGTTATCGGAGCAGTCTATCAGGCTCACATGATGTCTGCACCAAAAAACAAAAACAAAGAAAGAAAATTATCTTTTACAGTTAATACACTGTATATAAACTGTACTAGTCATACTGAAATACTGGACATAAAAAATAAAATAAAAAATCTTGTGCATACTTCTTTTGTAAACAAATATTTCCCTTTTTGACTTACTTTGTCCGTCAATACCAACTTTGGCTTAAAAATTGTAGGGAAAAAAATCTTCAGTCACACCAGTAAGAGTTAAGTCTCCCGAGATAAGCTGTGTTTCCGGTATCATTAACGGTTTATTTCTTGAGGCCATTTCTGGGATTAGGAAAACATCATATTACCAACCACATCCCGCAGTAGCGCTGGCGATGCTTAGTGAGTGATGGCGTGACCGCAATTTTCTTGTTCGCAATAGAAAGAAATACAAATTCTGGACAGAACATATACAGTGACACAGACTACATCATCTAAGTGCTTACTGCATTAATCTTTTAAAGTGGATACTCAATTAACTAGAATGAACATAAAAGAGAAATTGAATGGACCATGTCGTACTTTCCTGGCAGGTGTAACTAAACTTGTACATCTATCCAGATCCAGAGAAAAACGGCTTAATGTTGCAGTGTGATTGCGGCGACAGCCACGTCTACTTTACTGCTGACTATAAAGAATTCTTAATTGCCCTTGAAGAATTTTTAAATGCCCGAGATACACCAAAATAATATAATTTAAACAACGTTATCACTTGGAATAAAGCAATCCATTTATCGCCCTTAAAAAAGCATGCTTAAATGTTAATTTTTGAACGTCATTCATGGATCTGCAATAGTGCAGTAAGACTATTTCTTCCCACCCAAACATGCCAGGTTCGAATCTGCACTCAGGCCTTTTTTTTTTTTTTTTTTTTAACCCGAAGCTTTTTAACAACAATTACAAAACACATTTTAATGATTATTCTTTTTTCTTTCTTTTTTTTTTTTAAGTGTATCACAATGTATGAAGGCCAAGCCTCTCTTGTTTAAAAATACTTTTGGTAACCAAGAATGCCACACAATCAGAAAAAATCTCTCTCCAGTGATAAATCCTCATGAATGACAGTCACATTCCTTTACTTATCCCAGATTTATGAAGAAAAGCAGAGCTCTACTGATCACAGAAGTTTTCAGTCTTTTTACAGCAGATACATGTGGCCACATTCAACTGATATTACCATGCAGTTTATCAATTCTCTATAAAACAAAACAAAAAAAGAGAGGGACAATGTAAAAACCATTAAATACCGGTTTGGGGCATGTCATGCATTAGGATTTAGCTTTTGTTGCCCAAAGTCAGAGCAACAAATTGCATTGTGACTGAAATAGTAATTTGAAAATTTTTTTTTTTAAATAATAATAAATAGAGGGAGGGGCTCAGGGATGGTGGGTGTGGGAGGAGGGGGACAACTCACCTTCCCCACTCATCCTTCTCCATGACCGTGGCTGTGTAGTCCTTGTACATCACCAGCTGTTCAAACTGGTCGGACGCAGCGTCAGTCCACAGGCCCGAGTCTGACACCACGCCATGCAGACAGCAGCGGATGGACTGGGCCGGCAGGCCACGGAACTCCTCCTTCAGCTCCTTCACACAGTCTGCTGGAACCCTGTCCGTGTTGCCGTAGTCCAGGAATATCACTTGTACCACGGAGGCCAACACCTGGTCAACACAACTGGGTTATAAGTCGACAACACAAAGAAAAGTGCAGGGATTAACTCTTTCACCTCCTCAGGCGACTTCAGTTGACTAGACGGTGCACCACCATAAGCAACACCAAGGGTCATGTTAACAAGACCAATTTCACATTGTACCAAAGCTTGACAGCTGCATCCAGTTTCCCACCAATAGAACAATGACTAACATTTGTTCACTGACCCAGTTTGAAATGAACAAGTCCATTGTGTTGTTTTGACATGAACCAAAGCCTGTGACTGAGAGCATCATATCTGAAATATTTGGTGCTGGGGAGCTTTTTCCACACAGAAACTTGGCGGTGAAATTGAAAGTTAAATGGGGGGGAAAAAAGTGTAATTCAGATTTCCACTATTGTCTAGGAATATGATTCATGAATCAATTTCTAAAAACAAATTCCTACTATTTAATTATCCTCTAATTTAAGCTAATGAACCTGACAATGGAACTTCGCTGAAGTCTTACCCGTAGCTCTTTTCACCTTTAATAATTAAAATACTTGAACTCCAGCCCAAGCAACACGGATAAGCGGCATTATGAAAAAAAAAAGCTCATACTTCAGAGGAACCTAACGCTGAAGGGACCCTACCAAAAGATCTCTTCATCTGCAGTGTACAAAAAAGCCTTCTTATTACACCCTTGCTGAGTTATCTTTCCTGGTTTGTACAAAATGGGCAGGAAAGATGAAAAATATTTCTTTATTCTATCAACACACCCAAATCAGCAGAAAAATAGTTAATTTACAAAGATAATTCTCTGTATCTGACAAATATAAAGATGTTATCCAAGAACAAATATAAATTTACTGAAGTAACATCAACATATTGTTGACAATCATTACTAAGCACAGTGCTCCAACCACCCCTATCCTGTGTACTCTCTGGCTAGCTGGATCACGACTGAATTTTCTGTCATGCATGGTACATTTCATTCTTTTGTCTTAAATTTAACTGATAATCAATTATTCCAAGACAAGTCTGCATCTTTTTATATACATATATATTTTTGGAAACAATCTTTCGTGATGTGAACATAGTCCTTTGATAAATCTGTATCTCAGCACAACTGGATCAGTTCTGACCTTGCACAATCTATTCATTATTTATTGACAGCTGGGCACCATTTCTCCCTTACTCTTACAACTTCAGAAGTTGTTCTGGGTTTCGGAAACAAAACTGAAGAATTATTCATATGATGTAAGAAATTCATAGTTTCTGCCATGATAAATACCAAAACAAAATGTGAACAAAACACTGTGTTTTAAAGTAATCACCTGAATGATGCACAAGCACAATTCGATTTTCAATACACGAAATACTGTCCGCCTGCCAGCTCTGATTCACAAATAACTTTGATTTACACTCTCATGTTACCTTCCAAGACTCTACTTCTATTCAGTCCATAACAATTAAACAATACAGGCTGGTTGGCATACATTCATGTTCACAATTAAGTGTACTGTTTTGCTGACATCCAATATTATTGTTGTTGATAGAAAGTGCTCTTTTACTTTTGCAAAAAAAGCATTATTCATAGATTTCATGACATTTGAAAAAGGACAGATGATCCTTAACCCTTTCCTTCTGATAACGGTAGGAGCCGGCATGCCCGCGCGCGCGCAGCGCCTCAATGCGGCCGGCGCCGGCTGCGTGTGTGTGGTACTTTTCCATCATGTGCTGACGCCGTGACTATGCTCAACAGGCACTAAAAGTTGGTGGAAAGTTTCCTACTATAGTCCAATAATCTGGCATCACTATTTTTGGATGCTAGCACCACTTCCATTCACAAAGAAAGGAGGGAAACTGCGTGTGGAGAGTTGTGAATGAAACTGACCGGTTTTCACAATGGCGTCGTCTGCATGCACCATTGAGTTCGAGGATTATTCAGCGGAGGAATTAGGTCTCATATTAGAAGAAGTGTCAAAATATGATCAGATTGAAGAGTGTGAAGAATTAGAAGAAGATTCTGACGTGCATTTAGGTTCCGATCAAGAAGAAAGTGGTGAAAGTGATCCGGAGGACAATGTGCCACTCGCCGCTCTGCAAACCACGTGGCGACCGGCTACTCAGCCTACCAACGTGGCCACATTCCAGCAGCCGACAGGCCCTGCACATTCACTGCCAAGCACTGCCACCCCTCTGGATTATTTTTTTTTGTTTATACCCATCACTTTTTTTCAGGTTGCAGCAGAAGAGACTAACAGGTATGCCCGGCAAAAACAAGCAGCCCGAGGCACACCTGACCCTCTTTGGTTCGAAACAACACCTGATGAAATGCGGGCCTATCTCTCTGTGCTGATCATGTTGGGGATCAATCGTCTGCCACGTTTGTGGTGCTACTGGTCAACCGACCCTCGCTTCAGGAATAACTGGATCAGCAGTGTCATGCCCAAAACACGGTTTTTCAAAATCAACCAGTACTTTCATCTGCGCGACACATCGAACACACCTGCACGTGATCACCCCGACTATGACCCCTTGTACAAGGTGAGAAATTTCATCAACATGATTCTTCCTTTGTTCCGGACCAACTACCATCCAGGTCGTGAACTAAGTATTGATGAGGCAATGATCGGGTACAAGGGTCGGATATTTTTCAAGCAGTACATGCCAGCCAAGCCAACCAAATGGGGCATCAAGGTGTGGGAGATGTGTGACGCCAGGACAGGGTACTGCGTTGCATTTGATATTTACACCGGCCGTGCAAGTCGCAGAGACACCACCATCAGTCTTGGGCATGAAGTCGTTCACATGTTGGCATCACCTTTCTACCATCAAAACAGGCACCTGTATTTTGATCGTTTTTTCACCAGTGTCCCCTTGATGACACACCTGGCCCGAAATGGGACATATGCCTGTGCCACTGTCAACGTCAACCGCAAAGGGTTACCAGAGGAGGTCAAGACTGCCAAACTGAAAGAGAAGGGAAAATTGCTGCAGATGCAGAAGGGCTCACTGATGGCCACAGTCTACAAAGACAACCGTCAGATCTACCTTCTCAGCACCAACCAGCCACCAGGTATGACGACAGTGGAGGACAAAGTGACGCCGACAGTCATCGCCAGCTACAACAAGTACATGGGTGGCGTTGACAAGTCAGACCAGTATCGCGCCTACTACCCTGTTGGTCATCAGAACAAGAAATGGTGGCGCTACATTTTCCATTCTCTGGTCAACTTGTGCATTGTCCAGGCCTACCTCACCTGGGAAGTGTCACCTCATGCCCCAGTGAACAAGACCTATGACCACTTGATGTTTCGCGCTGACATTGCAGAACAACTTCGCGCAGGATTCACCTCCAGGAAGCGCAAAGCAGGGCGCAGCAAAGCAGTGCCAGATGCCCTCATTGCCTTGGCCAGCATCGACCATCACAAGTTAGAAAAGATCAAAGGGAGACGTAGGGTCTGTCGGCAGTGCATCAAAGACGGTCGCAGGACGGCGAAGGGACGAGGGGTGGAAACATCATATATGTGTTCGTTCTGCCAGGTACCTCTCTGCTTCCACAGGAATGACTGTTTCCGTGACTATCATGGACAGAATGTGCCTCAACATTAGGACAAGCTAGCTTGTTTTTGTTTATGTGTGTGTGTGTGTGCTTACCTGTAGTTTTGATGACTCTGTGACACTTAGCAGTGACACTCTACTCACTATCCTTACTGTACAGTAACACATTGTGTGCATATATGAACAGATCTGTACAAAGTGCTTAGAACAGTGACATAAGAGCAACATGGAACTGTGCTTGAAATTATCTCCAGTAACTCTTCAGTTGTGACAACTGACACTAGTTGTGTGACATTCTTTGGATTACCTGTGGGGACTGTACTGGCAGACAGGAGACAGATCATCTCAGGTAGGCCGCAGCTTCATTTCACAACACTAACGTGCATGTGCATGGAATAACTGCATGTTGGTGTGCTGTATTAGAATTGTCACCATCGCATGTGACATATTTGGTGACATTTTGGTGACAGAGACACGACCTGTCACATCTAGACACACAGAATCTCGCTCACATGACAGAACAAAGCCTCATGACCATACCTGCCGAATTTCATGACTCTAGAGGTTTATTCTTGGTTGTGGTGAAGCGTGAACTATACACACCCATTTTGCGGCTAAACTCACCAAAAGAATCCGAAATCTAGGGGAGTTTGGCCTCAGAGAATCCGAATGCAAGAGGGTTAAGACAATACTTGCTTCACTCATGGAAAACCATTCACCTTTTCAACGGATGCTCGATACCAAACTTTGTCCCCTTTGACAAACGCAGCACAGAGACTCCCTGGTCGCAAATCCTGCATGGGAGGAATGGTGGGGTCCTTGTATGTTGTCGCCATCTGGTCTGCCAGACTGTCCCATTTCTCAGTGTACTTTGTCAAATTACAGCACCACTCTGAAGGAGTGGACACATAAGCAACGGTCACATTGGCCTTGTCTCCAACGTTCATGTCCAGCTGCTGAAGTTGAGTCAGGCCTTTTCCACTACCGGTTCCTGAAGTCGGTTTAGCCTGAGTCTTCTTTAGAGCTGCCACCTTCTGATCCATACCACTGTCAATGGACCGGTTTTCCTGGTACTGACTTCCTGACACTTTTGCAAACTGCTTGTTGATGAGGTCCCAATTGTCATCGAGAAGTAATAAATGATAGACATCCTGAAGCTCGTCATAGGATACAATGTGGATTGTCAGTTCTTTGTCAAGCACAAAGTCTTCAAACTTTGCAATCTTTTCCGGGGTCCAGAAGTTGTCAGGAGAAGAGACTCCTTCCAGACAACAATGATGGCTAAGCACAGGAGTGCTCAGCAAGGCTGGAGACAGGGGGAAGACGTCCTTCTTCAGCAGGTACTCTTTGTTGCCATAGTCAACAAAGGTCACTTCCACACTGTCTCTGTTGTGGGGAGTGCCTGCACACACATTCACCAAACAGTGGTCACTAATGACACTGGTAAGTTGACAGTTTGGCATTTAACTTAGTTTAACTGCAGAAAAATACAATCTCCTTAAAATTACTGTTGGTGTTGTTAATGCCCGTGAAAGAAAGATCATTTGCACACAGTATATATTTGTAATTCATGAAAAGCAAGACGTCTCCTTTTCCTTTAACTATGTGAAGAGTCATTGGGGTGCCACATCAAAGAACTGTTTACCCGATTCCACCATGTCTGTCTGTTGTTTGTCAAAGCCTGGGTTTCTGCAAAATGATTTTCCTGTCTATTCTGCAATGTTGTCAGTCCAGTGATTTTTCTGTTTTCCTGTCCGACTCCCTTCCTCAACAGTACCTTGGACGACTGCTTTGGCGAGGCCATTGGATCTTGTTACATCGTCACAGTATTGCTTTATTTTCTTAACTGGTCCTTAGGAAGATTTGCTGACATCAGTCAAGAAAAGAAAACAATACATATAACAGATATGTCAGAAATTAATTTATCAATTTTCATTTTGGTATGCAATGCTCTTTCCCTTCAAGCCATCACCATAAGCCATGCACAGTAAACAGTGGTTGAACAGACAGGGGTTCAGCAACTGACCACCACTTCATTCCATATTGTTAAGGCATTATATAAGAATTATATGAAGGAACAGCAGGGAGTTCAGAAATTGCAGTCTGGGTGGGGGTGACACACTGATTTTTTCTCAGATTTAAAATCATAGACTTTACAACTGATTCATTAAGGTGCACATATCCAATGTGTCATTCATGCTCACTGTGTATGTTGACTGAGTGTCAATGCCAAAGTACACATGCACAGTCAACTGCTGTACCTGTTTCTGTTGACCACATACCTGGCCAGTTTTCTCATTAATCAACAGTAGCACAAGATCAATACGCATGCACATACAGTGCCTTCTCTCTCCATCATTTTCTGAGAGGTGAGACTAGACCTCTGCACAACTTGATTCCCCATGTGAAAAGCCTTCTCTCTTCACAGAACAAAATCAGCACAGTAATCATGGGTCATGCACACATAAAATCAGCAGAGTCAGTAATCATGGGTCCTGAACTCACCAGTGACACGACCACGACTGAACTGCCCATCGTACATTGCAGCACAGGGCTCCCCCAAGTGCCACACATGTTCTTCTCCTGTCTTGCCCTGGAACTGGTGCTGCAACATCACAAAGACAACAGTTTTTGTGATGGACATTTATAATATATATATATATATATATATATCCTAAGGTTAAACTTAAAGATCCTATTTGTCGTTTACAACCATTCCCCATAGTCTTTTACAGCCATACAGAGTGAATTAACATTCACTGTGTTTTGGGCTCAGCATAGGAAAACAGGGCCAAATCCTCTCCTTCCTCAGCAGGCTTCCCTGTCATACTGATACAGATGAACAGAAAATACGCTGAAATTGACAGGTTTTTTCCCTCCAAACTGACATGTGTGGACACAGCTGAAGTAGTGTAAAAGCCAGTTCCATTTGCTTACAGTTTATGCTTATGTAGGAAGGTAAAAACCATTTACAATGAAACAAACCTTAATGCCGCTGAAGCAATTCCTGGGCGCAAGAGTTCGATCAATGAGCTAAGATCACCATTTACCTTTTTGAAAGACTGTATTGCAAAAATCTCCAACTGGATACATTTTAAATAATAATAACAACAGTAATAGATTTTCAAAATACCTGTCACTGCAATCATTTGAACAACAATCAATTCCTAAGCATGTAAAAAAACTTTTTTTTAAATAATAGTAAAAAAAAAAACCTTCATAGTAACACCAGATGAATCTTTTTCTGCTTTTAGTTTTATGCTGAGTTTTTGTCAGACTGGTAAAATATGAATACAAAAAAGTACATTGACCAATAAAGCTAAAAACTACTAAAGCTTCTACTTTTACAAAGCGGATTTTTTTTTTTTTTTTTTTTAAATAAAACTACTTTTAAAATCACGGTCACATTAGTGATTAGACAATGCAAAACTCTGCAGCAGACTCCCACAAGCATACATAAGGGACTGATAAACAATCTAAAATATACTTTCATGCAAAAGTCACAAAAGGAAATTCACTTTGCATCTAATCTAGTACAGTATAATATCTAATCTTACATCCAAAGTCTCAGCAATCTTGTTCAGACTGTCCGTGCAACTGGACAACTGGATGTAGAAGTTGTCAGGATCTGTGACATGGGACACGTAGGCCTCCACTCTCACGCCCACCTCCAACATCTCCACATGAAAATCTTTAGCTTGATACATCTTTTTGGGGGAAAATTCAATCACTGCGTCACACGTTGAGTATCTTTGTTCAATGATCCTGCACAGCACACACACAACAAAACCAATAAAATGCTTAGAATTGCTTGGGTTTATGTACTCACACACACACCCCTCCCCCCCAAATAAAAAACCCCACTAAAGACAAGGATTTATCAATCTCATTTGCATTGACAAGTTCATTTTCTGCCCTATCTGATGAGAACTGAAAGTAAATGTTGACAGTGATACACAGGGGTGGCCTTACGCAAGCTTACTAATGCCCTGTAGTTACACTAACTTAAATTCTAATTTGCTTATTGCAAGTTCGTATCCAAGTCCTCTGTGTCAGCAGATTCACATGGGACTACCATTTAACCCTTTCACTGCCAGGAAAATAAGATTTAAGTGAAATCTATTTGCCAGGGTTTTTTCCACAAAAAACGGGTATAAATTTTCAAAAAATTCTGTGCTCTTTGTTATTGGAGAAAGACCCACACAAGTATATATTTTCTGAAAGGGAAATGAATAAAGAATAAAAAACACATGATGTTTTACCATTTTATATATTTTTTAGTCACATGCTGTTGTTTTGAAATCAGTGTTTTGTTTTTTGTCACATTTTCAACTTGTTCATCACAAACATTAGTCAGGTAATTTGCACTAAAATATCATATTTTCTGGACAAATGGATATCTGCACACACAAAATCATACTAGAACAACCACAATATAAAAAAAAAATGAAAAAGAAATAGATACATAATGCATTGACTTCTGCAAGTGATAATATGGATGTGAAGCCACGCCCCCTCAGTCTCCACCCCCCTCCTCTTCACCCCTCTCACACGGTCACTTTATCCAGTTCTCATCAGACTGCATTGGCTGAGTGCCAAGAAAATAGCCCACACCATGGCCTGCTAAAAATTTGGTGACTTCTGTCGGTTGCTAGAGCTGAACAGCCGGCATCACTCACTGATAGTCGTATCTTGGCCACTCTCTTGATTGCTCCCTTTATTTTCTATCAAATCGTCCTATAAATGTTCACCACTGTCTTCTCCTTCGAATTCATGCTTCAATTCTTTCTGAGCATCAGCTAAAGAAAGTAATCTTGGTTGATTTAGTTTGCCACAATCGCATGTCTTGAGCACGGAGTCAGTCCGACATTTTGTTGAGCAAGCAAGGAGAGGAGCCAGGCAAAGACTGCGGCCAGTAAGTGAGTAACCCAACCAAAACGTTCAAATAAAGGACTGCCTTATGACACAAATGGTGTTTCTAGCTATGAATAGAATCTAGAAAGATTCCCCAAGCTAAAGCTACCAGCATTTTTGTCAACAAACTGAATGCAAAGTAGGGAAAAGTCAGAATATTTCGATGACAAGTTATCTCGTCATTGTGGCAGCGAAGTGTACATGCTTTCCATGACGAGTTATCTCGTCATATAGGCAGCCTAGGGGTTAACAGACATGGTAACAGTGTTCTCTTCATAGTGGTCACTTGCTCTGAATCGCAAAATAGGCCTAACTTGGTAGCATCCTTCAAATACCGCAAAATGAGCACTTCTGAACACAAATGAAGTGACTCAGCAGGACAGAAGACTCCCTTCTGGTCTCATGACCTAACAGTACACAGAAAGATAGTCAGAGCTCTCAATGTCAAGTGACAGACTCCTTAGATCTGCACTGCTTGCTGTTAGTCATGTACCAAAGAACGAAGCAGAGGTGCATTCTTACTAGTCTTAGTCTGTGTGCAGTATGTGCAAACAAGTAAAGCTTACAAACTAATCAGAAAGTAACCGCACACAAAAATCATCAGTGCAAACTTTTGGAAAACTTTCCTATCTAATATTGGAAAAGAATAAGACGATTCAGTAAGAAAAAATATTATAAACTTAATTTTAGCACCATCATAACATGTCCACAGGGTAGTCTGACAGTTGTTCACTCCTTTTTCTTTGCTTGTAAATATAAATGTTTTGAGGTTAAGCAATAAACTGGATCTTGCCATTCCATATGGTCCAACCTAGAAGTCCAAACATTTATACATTAATTTCTGCTCTGCTTGTGTTAATCAAGTTTTCTGACAAGGATAGACAGGAAGATGACAAACAATTCTTAATTTACTGTCATAAAAACAAGAGAAGAAGCCAAGATGTCCAGAAACTGAATATCCAAGCACTGAGACTTTATTTATTACAAACTGATCAGATTCTAATTAGTGCAGCAGATGGCTATCTCATCTCTCTAGCTTTGTTCTGTATACATGTGGGGTGTGTGTGTGTGTGTGTGTGTGTGTGTGTGTGTGTGTGTGTGTGTGTTTATATTATTTGCCATGAGTGTGTGTTCATTTCCACAAGCATGTGCCTGCCTGAGACCGTGTGCAGGCATGTGCATGTGTCTTCATAGCCACACTAGTATTTTTCATCCATGTCAGTCATCAGTACATTCCTGTCCTCACTGGTCATACAAAGCCTGTGCTACAAAACCATTAGCTTGGTAACATGTTTGGAATAGAACTTATAGTTATACATTTCAATAGCAAGCTGTACCACAGTTATGAATAAATATTCAAATCAAAACACTCAAATCCTGTTATTTCAAAATGCATTCTTTCTTGTCTTAATTATCTGAAACACCACTCTACATGCAAGTCAAGGCAAGGCAAGCTCCAGTCACAAATGAGCCAACAACAGGACACCACTGAATATGTCATGATAGTGTGCAACGAGTACAAGATTCAGTGTTATACCACAGGAAATGTCATTCTTTTTTCAGCCTAAGGCTGGAAATAGTGGACTACAATGCCAGCAACGTCACAATCAAAATGATTCCAAAGTGGAATGTTCTGCCTGGTGTGACGCTGTTGTAACGCTGTTGTGTTTGCTGTTGCCCTCGGGATTTCATTCTTTATTACGATTTTTTTTTTTTAATATCGATCTTCCCAGTCACTAAAGTCGCCCATTAAATTCATCTTGCAGACGACGATAAATAATTAAAGACTGTACATTGAAGGAAGCGACTTGAAACAACTCGCTTAATATCATTATGCTATGTCCTTGAATATTCTACCAGCGAACCAAAAACATGTACAGTATCAAACCATTACAAGCACTGGATATGATAGTTTTATACCAATTAAAGAATTTCAAACTTGGGAAGTTGTAAAAGTTGCTGACCACCTGTGTCAAGCGTGTCCGCATGTCTTTTGGGGTATCACTGTTCATCATTTCCCAAGTAAGTCATAATATTTCAATACATGAAAAAACTATAATATAGATGGTAGACTTCACTTACAGCAAACTATGTCACCATGTCAAATTCTCAATTGACCAACGGCGTTCAAGATGATGCTTCTGACTTGTCTCAGAACTCGTCACACCTAACACCAATGCACCGGATGTACGGCATCAACCTCTCACAAACATGGCCGAAGACAGAACAAAAATTCTATGGCAGAACTGCAAAATAATCTCTTCGTTATATATGTCAATATGAATGCGCATGTCATTCAAAATTAAAATAATAATTATGAAATATAACGAGTATTGACCTACAGATTTCAGAATGTCGGGAATGTGTCAAAACGTTTCCAATCTGTCACCGTACGTGATTCCCGCCATTGCCATAAATATTGGATCTGCTCTCAAAAGTGTCACAAATGATGTTAAGGAAATATATCCCTAAAAAGCACTGCTTAACTTTTTGTTCAATCATAACTATGTAAAAAGCTTCGCATTGAATATTCGGAGGAAAATTGATACACAAAAATTTCTGTAGGTTGCAAAACTCTAAATCGCTAAAAACCCAAGTTAATCCAGCTTCTTGGCCAGCCAGCTCCACACATGAAAACGTCGTCTGCTTCCAGTGTGTTCGTGGTGTCGTCTGCGGTCGGCTCAATGGAATCGCGGTTCAATACTTGCGGATCGAAAAATCTTTTATATACTTCACTCACACACACACACACACACACACACGCACACGCACACACACACACACACACACACACACACACACACACACATTGGTAAAGATCGGTCAATATTCACAGCTGAACTTATCGCTGTTCTTATGGCTTTAAATTATATTCTTGATCTTCCAGTTTGCCTTCCAAAAGTCTTATTTTGTGTTGATTCAGAATCTATATTATATGCTTTAAACTCATCAAATTGTAAGAACAAGTCCAAAATAATAATAGAAATAAGTCACATTGTACATCTTTTGAATTTGAGAGGAACACATATAACTTTTTGTTGGGTTCCTTCTCACCTTGGTCTCCTGCCAGTATAATGAATGGGCTGACAGGGCTGCAAGAAAAGGTGCAAAACACCAACAGGGAACCACAGACCTTTATGTACCTTTGTACAAGAGGGGTACCGCTTACTAGAAAAAGCATCATGGAGCAAAGTCAGGGAAGTTTACCAGCAAAATGGCAAAGTTTTAAATGAAAGTATACTAATATTCAACAACCGGAATCTATCAATCAATCAAATACATTCAGTAATTTATTCAGATTAAGGCAAATTCAGGCATTATCAAACAGGATAAAGCCTGAACGCTTTTATAACAAAGTTCATCAGAGACTGATGTTAAATGCATATGTAGAGAATCTATTTCTAGCAAACACATACTCTTTGAATGTCAGAGTCTGAAATCGTTTTTACCAAACTTCTCGGAAAATTCTTTTGAATGTATTTTTGACAATTTCAAGATGTTATCTGCTATTGCAGAAGGTTTGCTGCATAGTCCAAATGGACATTTGTTATAGTTGTTACAATTGTTTGATTTTAACATTTCCTTCTATATTGTGCCTATGTCTCCCCTTTTAATGTTTTTTTTTTTTTTTTTACAATGCTCTGTATCTTTCCCCACCACACACACACACATGCGCACACACACATACACACACACCATTCTTCACCCTCTGCCCAATACCGTTCCCATCACCACGCCCCCCCCCCCCCCTCCCCCCTTTTTTTTTCCGTCTAACATCACTTAACGTGGAAGACGTTCAGCTGAAGACTACTACTACTACTACTACTACACACACACACACACACACACACACACATATATATATATATATATATATATATATATATACATGTATCGATATATACATAATATATATACTGATAAAAAAAAAAGATAGATATATAGATATATATATATATATATATATATATATATGCCTCTCTCTCTCTCTGAACTGGTAAAAAATGAACATCTGATATTCACTAATAGCACAAAAGAAATAACCATTGCAAATTAGGCCTATCCATTTGTAAGTTAATCAATTGTTCTGCCGCACCGCACTGCCGTGTATGACGGCCGGCCCGGCCAGGCCGCCACTGAGATGCTTTGTAATTAATTCTTGAGGCTCACTTTTATACTAGGTTTTCAGCAGTCATTAGCCTTCTATGTATCTTTCGGATCCGTCCTTAATTAATGTATTTACTTATTCGTTTTGTCACTGAATTATTTTGTTTCATTTCATGACAGTATGTTCAAGCCAGAATTGAATACAAAGTTGCCACTCTCTGTTTCAAGTTCAGTCGGTGACCGTGACAGCGAAGGCCCTCATATCTCTCTGAACCTTCTCAATCCATCAGTACTTGCCCAACAGAACATTAGGACGGATCTCTAGACTCCGGTCGCATCTAACTGTTCCCCGATACCTCCTAAACTCCTGTGGGAAGAGGTCGCTCCCTGACTGGTCACTGTGTCCAACGGGTATATTCATAGGAGGAAAGTGGCCGCAGAATGGTTAAGACGCTCAGCTGTCAATGACAGGGTTCCGTGAGAGTGTGGATTCGAATCCCGCTCAGTCTAGCCCTTTCTCCCAAGTTTGGAAAATCCAACTCCGCCGCCGCGCTGAACACTGATCTAGTCTCAAGTTTCAGTCGGGTGAGACGATAAACTGAGGTCTCGTGTCCAGCACTGACGCACTTTGCGCACTGAAAAAGTGTTGTCCTCTGGCAAAACTATGTAAAAAGAATTCCACTGACTTTGATAGGTACACAAACATAAATTATGAGGATGCACTGAAGGCCTTTCTAGCGCGCTGGGTTATGCTGCTGTCAGGCATCTGCCAGTAGCAGATGTGGTGTAGCGTATATGGATTTGTCCCGGAACGCATTGACGCCTTCTTGCCAGTGACGGAAAGTGAAACTCAGTGAAACTGAGCCAGCCGTTTATTGAGCAAACTTCTTCACTTGATGTAGTGCTCACTCTTTACATCTTTCCAACTGAATAGGCCTGTGAGTCACGAGCATGTCGATACTCCCCCATGTCGATACTCCCCCGGCCCGGCCGATGCGTGTGCCTACATGCGGCGTACTAGTATGCCTGTGTGCCGTGCGTGAGTGTCAGTGTGTGTGTGTGTGTGTGTGTGTGTGTGTGTGTGTGTGTGTGTGTGTGTGTGCGCGCGCGCGCGCGTGCCGTGCATGCATACGTCAGTGTGCCGTGCGTGCGTGTGTGCAGTGATACGGTCTCCAGTAGAGACAATGACTGACACCACTACAGAAGAAGTGAGAAAGAGCGGTCTGGCAAACAATTATACAAGATCCCCCTACTATGAGGATCTCCGGCCTCAGCCTTGGCATTGGTTAACCTGAAAAAGTTGAGTGGCGTGCCTATGAGTACCGGAGTGTCAGGTAAGTCTCATAGTCGGTGCATCAGTGACTGATCCGGAAGTGGAACAGGCCGACTTGCCAAGACAATCCTGCAAGGCCAGTGCAAGGAAAAAGTACAGTGTATCATCACTGTACAGGCATACCGGCAGGAACTTGAGGAGATGGGAGAACAATATCCCAGAATGGGCACACGAGGCCACATGGAGTGATGGCTTAGAGGTAAAAATTCTGTAGAAAAATCCACTTCGATTGAAAAAACAACAAAAAAACAAAAACAAAAAACACCTGCATGCAGGAAAAAAATACAAAAAGAATTGGTGGCGCTGTAGTGCAGCGACGCGCTCTGCCTGGGGAGAACAGCCCGAATTTCACACAGAGAAATCTGTTGTGGTAAAAAAAAAAAAAAGAGATACAATACAATACAATGCTGAATGAACGACGTGGCTTGAAATGGACGATCATCGCCGCAGAACAGACAGAAGGGAGAGAACTCGATCCGTGCCCGAATACCAAGTCAGTCATCAGTGGTGCCCCCTGCAACTTCGGGATTGCCCAAGAACAAGAAGAATGCTGTATTATATATATATATATATATATATATATATATATATATATATATATATATATATATATATATGTATGTATGTATGTATGTATGTATGTATATTCCGTGTGTGTGTGTGTGTGTGTGTGTGTGCATTTACAGTACGCTTTTGTGAGAGAAGAAGAATACTGTCAAGTTTTTTTTTGGTTTTTTTTTTGTTTTTTTTTCCAAGTCAGTTAATGTATATTCCGGGTGTGTGTGTATGTATGTGTGTGTGTGTGTGTGTGTGTGTGTGTGTGTGTGTGTGTGTGTGTGTGTGCATTTGCGATACGCTTTTGTGAGACCCCTGCGGTATGGCACGTCAGTGCGTGGACAGAACCAAGTTCGCTGAAGTGAGCCACGGTGGTTCCGTTAGTGACCCGATCTTATCATTTTCATTTCTGTCAGTCCGAGTGCTAACATGCAAATAATGTATCCTTCATTTCGATCTTTACTATCATGTTTCAGTGTAATTAGTACTGGTTTAGTTAGTGTTTTCTTCACGTGTTATCTAACTTGAATTCATGCCGAATAGGCCGCACTCAGTACTGGACCAATTGTCTCCAAGTCAATGGGTAGGTATATGCAGGGTAAGCTCTCAAAATCTTACCAGCGCTTTACGTTTATTCTAGGTAAGGTAAGCCAACCTGTTCCTTTTCTAAAATTATCATTATTATTATTATTATTTTATTTTATTTTTTTCATTATACTTGATGTCAAACTTTCCGATATATGGATTCAAGTTAGCCTACGCGATTTAACACCTTGAAATTCATAACACTGATCTTCAGTATTACATGACCAGCGGTACTTGAGCGTCGATCGCTGTGTGCTGCAGGTGTGGGCATCTTTCTGATCACAGCTATGTGCTGCCTGTGTGTGTATCTTTTATGGCGCTGTTCTCTCCTGCGTGTCAGTGAGGCTGGAACAGTTTCTTGTCTTTCTATCACCCGGCCCACTTAACTCTGATCAGCTCAGTTATTTTGTTTGTATTTGTATTTTGTATTTCTTTTTATCACAACAGCTTTCTCTGTGTGAAATTCGGGTTGCTCTCCCCAGGGAGAGCGCGTCGCAACACTCACAGCGCCACCGACCCATTTTTTTTGTATTTTTTCCTGCGTGCAGTTTTATTTGTTTTCCCTATCGGAATGGATTTTTCTACAGAATTTTGCCAGGGACAACCCTTTTGTTTCTGTGCGTTCTTTTACGTGCGCTAAGTGCATGCTGCACACGGGACCTCGGTTTATCGTCTCATCCGAATGACCACCACTCAAGGTCTAGTGGAGGGGGAGAAAATATCAGCGGCTGAGCCGCGATTCGAACCAGCGCGTTCAGATTCTCTCGTTTCCTATGCGGACGCGTTACCTCCAGGCCATCACTCCACATAGGAGTTAGGAGTCATTAGCAGATCTTCAAGTTGTAGTGGCTCGAAAGTTTGCTGGCTTTGCTGCGGCGTTTGGGAATATCCAAAGTCTGCACCAGTTCCAATAAACAGGAAAATTGTTGATGCAAAACATAGTGTTGTTAAAAAGAAGAAAAAAAGAAGTCTTTCATGCACTGAACCCAAGCTCAGGATTTTAACGCGCATTGGTCATTCGGCCTGCTGCACTAAACATATGGAGAACGTTTGATTAAATTGAGTTGATCGGTATTCATTCAGTGGTGCATAACTACGTTCAATGCTGCTTTGAGTGAAGTGGGGGACTGGAGATGAATGGAAAGCTCAATTAATTAACTGATCAATTAAACAAGATGAAACTGTAACTAATCTTTACCCGTAGCCGAGAGAGAGAGAGAGAGAGAGAGAGAGAGAGAGAGAGAGAGAGAGAGAACAAGAACAAGAACAAAACTTTAATCTCCAGGCCTCCGGCCCCTAGAAAGAGGTCAAAAGTACACAGTATGGTGATCACTCAGCCACAACAAAATGTAAAATACGTACTAACTTAACCTGTGGAACAAAAGTGCTTCTCGTGCATTGTAAATGAATTCTAACTTTCATCATTGTTGTCACAGAATTCCTGTCGTATCTTCAGGGCATTAAATATATAAACGCATAGTTTACGAATACTGTAAACAGAACCATTCTTCATCAAGTGAACATACGATTGACCTTCAGAGTTCAGATGTTTTTGCCGCAGGTCATTGTAAAGGACACAATTGTTTATAAAATGGTTTTCATCTTCGATTACATTACAACGTTTACATGCGTAATTTGAATTACATTTGAATGTTCTTCTAAAAAATGATCCATTTATTGGGAGCAAATCAAACCGTAATTTTACTAAACAGTCTCTAAAACACTTTTTATCCACATATTCAAAATATTGCTCACACTGAAAACCAGTTTTAAACAGTCTGTAGTTATGATATATATTTTTTAGACATTACTGACTCGTCCCACTCCTGCATAAATATATCTTTCATTCTTTGCTTAAATAATGACAAAAATGTTTGCTCACAACCAACGCCTTGTTGCAACCAGACATATCCAAACCCAAGTCTAAATAAAGTATTTTTTACTAAAGACACCCAGCATTTTTTTCCCCTTTCGTCTAAGTTAAACAACATCAAATATGCCTGTCTGGGTAATCGTTGCACATTCATATTCAGCAACCTCAACCAGTACTTGATACACCTTGTTGCACTATTTATATATAGTGGATAACGTCCTAATTCGCCGTATGCAAACTTGTTTGGTACTCTAAGTGTTATGTTCAAAAAACGTTTACATCCAAAGGAATGAACCTTCTCAATATTATCAAGTCTGTTAAGACCCCACATCTCAGAAGCGTACAAAAGAATGGGTTGTACCTGAGCATCGAATATTTTGAAAAAACATCCTTTGGAAATATCATTCAGCTTCGTTATATATTTTATACAGTCAATGCATGCATGTTTGCCTTTTGCTGCTAAAATCCCTACTCCTTTGTTTATACTCATTTTTGTTGTAAAAACAAACCCTAGATAATTATATTCATTCACTACTTCTAGAGCATTTCCATCGAGATTCCACTTTTAATATCTTCCCAAAAAGCCACCTTTTCGAAAAACCATCACTTTAGTCTTGTCAGTATTTACATTCAAGAAGAGTGTTTTACATGCATTATTCAGAATATTAATTTGATTTTGCAGACCAATCGCAGTGTTAGATAGCAGTACAATATCATCTGCGAACAGAAGAATGAACAACTCTAATAAATTAGGCAAAAACTGAATTCCATGAATACCACTGATTTCAACTGCTGAAGCAATTTCGTTAACAAATAACGAAAACAATATAGGGCTCAACATACAACCTTGCCTTAAGCCAACGGGACAATCAAAAAACTCAGTTAACTTATCTTCAATACGTACGCAAGACGTAACACATTTATACATAGCAATGATAGCATTCATAAATTTCCCCTTTATACCTTTCTGAATCAAAATATCAAACAAAGGCTGACGTTGCACAGAGTCAAATGCTTTTCTCAGATCGACAAAACAGGCGTAAAGCTTGCCTCCCTTCTTTGATAAAGATTTCTCAATAACCGCGTTCAGAGTAAAAATATGATCTGTTGTGGCATAACCACGCCTGAATCCAGCCTGTGACTCTGTTAGCATATCATTTTCTTCAGCCCATTTGACAAGTCTTCCGTTTAGCACTGATGTATAACATTTGCTAATAAGACTGAGCAAAGACACGCCCCTATAGTTGTCTGTTGATCTGAGAGAGAGAGAGCGAGAGCGAGAGAGAGAGAGAGAGAGAGAGAGAGTACGAACGAACGAATGAACGAAATTTCAGAGGGACTCGAAGTGGAATAAGCATGCATGTGCTTATTATCATCATCATCATCATTATTATTATTATTATTATTATTATTATTATTATTATATTATTTTATTTTATTTTTTTACATCTATGCATCCCACAGGGCAAGGAGAAATGAAATCAAAAGATTCACAAAATAACAAAAGGTTATAGAAATACAAACATGATATTGAAATACACTCAAATACACAGTAAACATTTACAGGTACATGATCATAATACTTGCATTCATGACAAAAATGTATATGAATATAACCCGATGGTTGCTGTGCAATGAGAGAGAGAGAGACAGACAGACAGACAGACAGAGACAGGGACATGGAGAGAATGTGTGCGCGTACATATTCGTGTCCCTGTGAGCAGTTTGGACGATCCATGCCCCAGCAGTGTGGTTACTTCACGTGCAAAGCATTATTCACGTGGGATGGACGTGTTGCTTTCAAAGTGAGTTCTCTACCTTTCCTTGGAGAACCAGTGGCTCAGTGAAATATTTAGTGTCTGTTCTAAGTCAGCTGGAAAGGAAAAGAAGGCGACAATGATAGACTGGCTTCAGTCAGCTTGACAGAGTGAGCGAAATGTTTTATGCTTTAAAGTAAACATTCCATTTGCTGAGAAATGGAATACAAAATTTACTGTTAATATATTGTTTGTATTATGTGTGAGTTTGGATGTAAATTCGGTTTGTCATTAGGGTTGTTTGACGCTAGAGTACGTTTTAACCCGCTGTTTAGAAATGAAACCTTTTTGCCTCCAGAAATTACTACACACGTGTTTCCAGTTTAATTTTTTTTAAAAGTCGGTTCTGTATTTCAAAATGTTCTTTATTAAAGTTAGCTAGCGATATGTTAAATAGTCCATTTGGTTGTTTATTGTAGGTCCCCACATTATCCTCGTTTTAAATAACAATATATAGAAGTATTGCATACAATATTTGATTGATTTTCTGTCCTTATTCCGCCTTCCAACATCCCCGGCCCCCGGGCATAGTCTTACACACACTCTTCCAATATTATGTTTTTCTTTCTCCAACCACTGAAACCCACCCTCTCCATTTTGCATTTTGTACTCTTTTCCACATTTGTTCTTTCTCTCTTTCCCTTCCTCACCATTATGACTGATTGAAAAAATAATTCAAATAATGACTCTAGTAGATAAATTGCACAATGATTTAATATTAAAGTTCCGTGATATTTTAGTCTTTTCGCTTATTCGCTTGAAAGAAGTTGTGGATTGAGTGTAATATTTGTCGGGTTACTGGGTGTGTGGAGTGAATGAGTGAATGAACTTTGGTAGACAACAGTTGTAAGTTTGCTCACGAAGACTTTGTTTCGTCCACAGGGTATTTTCTTCTTCTGCCAGAGCTGCCCTTTAATCCTTCACTTTACAGTTCTCTTCCCTATATTCCGTCACGTTCCCCCGGCGTTTAAAATGAACGTCGTTGAAACAAGTCTGAAGCCTGGATTAACGTGGTGAAAGGACCCAATCCAACCGGTCACATTTTTATCATGTATAATTTACCACGGAGGAACCGGGGAAAAACATCACGGGAGGTAACCAGAGACAAAGACAACAACATAATTTCGTGGTTTTCCCCGGAGTTATCTCCTCTGAGAGTGCTGTGTGTGCCGTGCGTGGCGCAGTGGGGCGACTTTGTCGTCTGCTCCCCACTACTGGAACGGCGTGGGGGAGATGAATGGGATTGATCGTTTCAGTCGCTGCTGTTCCTCGAACAACGCCTGTTGATGTGTTTGACTGTTGTATGTGCTTCTGGCTAACGGCTTTCATTCTGACTGGGAATAACCACTACTACGTGAGTACATGTTTTGTGAGATCCATGCGTTCAACCCAGGTATTTAATTCAAAGGACGCGTTAAGTAATTATCGGAGAGCACATGGTTAGAATGATCATAATCGTGATGAAATCGTGCTCTGCTGGCGAATGAGCCACCACCACCGCCTCTCCGTCTGTTGCTCTGGCCACCACAGGTAGTATTCTGGTGTTCTGCTCGATCGATAATCCCCATGATTTGTCGAACTGTGTGTGGATTCTGCGTGAAATAGAGCCTCACATCGAGCTTGTCCTGAAATTTCGTAAAAAATCAGTCGTGTTGACATGTTCGATGTAGATTGAACTCGGGTTAAAGCACCCATCTGATCATTGGGTGTTTCTCAGCTCAGAGCTGTCATAGCGGGTTCATAATTGATAGTTCACAGTTCCTACCCTCTTTCTCAGTCAGTGCCTCACCATTTCTTTTCGTTTGTGTGCGCGCGAGCGCGGTGTATGTCAGAGAAAGAGAGAGAGAAAGAGAGAGAGAGAGAGACAGTTTGTGTGTTTATATAATCATATATGCGAGCGCCAGCGCCACAGCGCGTCTGTGTGTGTGTGTGTGTGGGCGCGCGCTGTGTGTGTGTCTGTGTGTGTGTGTGTGTGTGTGTGTGTGCACTGTGTGTGTGTGTGTGTGTGTGTGTGTGTGAGAGAGAGAGAGAGAGAGAGAGAGATCCACCGACTGAACTGTTAAGTGTAAAAAAAAATCAGACGAAACTGTGACCACGGCACTGACGGACATTGAGAGAAACCCGCCCGCGTGCGCGCGCGCGCGCCCGTGTGTGTGTGTGTGTGTGTGTGTGTGTGTGTGTGTGTGTGTGCCTGGGAGAGAGAGAGAGAGAGAGAGAGAGAGAGATGAATTATCCTATTCCAAAATAAACATAGGCACTCACAATCTGAAGTGTAGAGTACTTGAGGTTGCTTTTTATTTAGTTAGTTGTGTTTACATACTATAATTATGACTGGTATTTATTTTCCATTTGTGTGTTTTTTGGTTATGCACAAAAGAATACCCGGCCTGAGGACATAAGTATGACATACTATCACATGACCTACATTACCATCCCCGGGCTTACCAAACCTTACATTGAGACATCCTCTCTCTCTCCCTCCTCTCTCTCTCACACACACACACACACACACAACACACACACACACACACACACACACACACAGTGTAGCCTACGTTCAAACATTTTCTTAAATGTTAGCGAGTGTCTTCACAAACAGATGCCGGGAGACTAGTGGAAAGCTCCCATGGGGTGTAGTAAGTGAGGCACGTAACAAACGGGACAACCGAAATGATTCCATGAGTATAGTGTCCGTCGGTTGTGGGACCACCATAGTAATCACAATGTCCGTTGTCCACGCCTTCTCATGTGTCGCGATGAGGAATCACAACCTCGATTCTCTCGTAAGTAGAGCTATGTTTCCCGAAGCTTCTGTGAAATAAGGGGGAATGTTTTTGGGCGAGACTGAAGTCTAGTGCGTTCATCTGATTATCATGCTGTTATCTTGTACTTTGTCACCGGTGACTGGTGAACGGATGGCCAAAAACTAGTGACGGTCTTGGATATTGGCTTGTTCTTTCCAGTCTGTTTTAATTAAGATTAAAACACTGATTTCCTTCTTAATGTTGGCAACAAAAATTCGTGAGTTATAAAATAAAGAAACGAATTCTCTTGAAATACGGGTATATCGCAGGTGCAGTGTATTCGGTCCGTCACTGAGTCCATGAAAACATGATAAATTACTAGCGAAGCAATAAAGCAAGCACTTTATTCACGATTTTTGTGAAATGTCCTCAGTCATTCTGTCAAGTTAAAAAAAAAAATAATTTTATATTTTAATTCATCCAATCATAAGACGGGCATCATCATAATATGCTAAACTGATCGTTGCCTATCTTTTGGCCGTCTTGTGCGGCAGGAGTCTGCAGGGGCATATTATGTTTTTCTTTTAATAATATATTCATATATATCAGGATGGGAATGGTCTATCAACTATAATTTGTGTGCGCATGATCATACACGTGAGATCTGTAAAGCCACCACAGGAGGCTACTTTCACTCTCTGAGAGTAAGTGAGTAGAGTGGAGTTCAACGACCTGTCGGCTTTACGCCCTTAAGGTCTGTGAGAGTTCTGACCGCGAAATTTATAGCGCTGGGGTAGACTGACAAAGATGTACGTGATTGATTCTCTTCTGGAACGGGATGACTGTCAGCCACTTTGGCCTTCCCCGTCATAAACTCCGCCAGTCCATAGCGCAGTGAGTCATGGCTGTGTGGTGCCGGATGCAGCCCGCAGACGGCCCTGGGTGGTTGGTGGAGGTCCCGGCACGGGCGGAACGGAGAAAGACAGAGTGAATCAAGGCTTACAGTGACGAGATCGATCGGAGGAATTCGGCTGTGGTTAGACAGCCCCCCCCCCCCCCCCCGCGCCCCCCCTCCTCCTCCACCTAGCATGCATCAGTAGTTTTATAACGAACATATATCCTGACTGGAGCAATGTGGTTAAGTTACAGGCTGGCCTAGTTGTTATGTACTGTGGTGGCGTTTCCGTATTAACTGGAAATTCGTGTATGTTCCTGTACCCTGCTCGGAGAAACAGTTCGGGCAATAGAGCGTCAAGACAAGAGAGATTATCACGCTTAAACACTGCTCTGGTCGCAAAAAAGGTGTCTGCAATTGCAGCACATAAAATAATCATAATGTGGTGTATTACAGACACGAATACGCAGACACTGGCATAGCATTTGTTCATCCCGCCCTCTTTTCTGTCTCATTCTGTTTCTGTTTTCTCGTACTTGATAATTGCGAATTTGTGCGTTTTGTGTGTGTGTGTGTGTGTGTGTGTGTGTGTGTGTGTGTGTGTGTGTTCTTTTTTCTCTCTTTGTCCAGGGCTGGGTGGAAAAAAGCATGTGTACTTGCTGGTCTCATTACCCTGGTGAAATAAAATTTCGTTCGTTTCGTTTCGTTTCCCCCACCCCCTATCCTCCCCACTGCCCTGTCTCTATCCAACACAGCCCCCCCCCCCCCCTCCCTCATACCTTTCTCTGTTTCTATTGATTCATCATTTTTAAAACAAGATATGTCTCATACTATGCATAATTTATGCCCATCTCTTTTTACGTCTGTCTCTTGTTTCCTAATGCGACTTGGTGAGAATTCTTGGACGAATTTGTTTTCTTCATTCGATTTCAGGAGTCCGTCTTTAAAAAAAATAAAAAAATTAAGACGTTTCGCATGTGCAGACTGTCCGGGAATAATATGATTAACTGATCTGATTTATAAGATGGGTGTATGTAGTATTCATGATCTGTCTTCGCGAAGGAAGATTTAAGAAATAGGTTGTCCTCGTCTGCTGCATGTTGGTTGGTGGCTGTCAAGGCCAGTGCCGGGCAGGCGGGTCCGACTGCAACGTAATATTTGCTCCTTGGTTCTCATGTGTCACGGTTCTTCCTTCGTGTAGGATTAGTTACAGAAGTAGCAGCAGGAAGAGCAGTTGTATTTGCGGCAGCAGCAGCAGCAGTAGCAGTAGTAGTATGATAGCAGTATGTATAGAGGCTTTCCTGGCCTACACCTCGTGATCTGTCTGATTTGCCCTTTGATACACTCTTTTAGATGCAGGTGGCGCTTGCGTATGATTGTCATCATTCACTTTCCTGCGGTTTGGGGGTTCTGTTTGGAAGATTTTTGAATGCTATCATCATGACTGAATTGGCAAATGACCTGAAACAAGCTAGCATGCTTAATAATCGGCTGACGTGAGTCGGTAATGAAGTCTAATTAACGACAGAGGCAGAAAAATGTCAGATTCCACACCAGTCAAATCTGATGATAAAAGCAAGCTGATATAAGCGATCGCGACAGGAGTTGTTAGATGAAAGACACCATACGTCTGCCTGTTGACTGCAAGCCAAGTCATCGAAGTGGACTACGCATGAACTCGGAGGGCACAGCACTGCACAGTGTGTTTGTTGCGACGTGTAGAGACTGGCTACACAGATTGGAAACCAAACTGTACGGCACCCTGGAGGAGCTGCGACGGACGGCAGCTTTCATCGAGGACACTGGGCTGCTCATCTAATGGGAGGCGAACGAGGAAGAAGAAGAAGAAACATCTGTGAAACAAAGCGATCTTGTGCGCACTAGGCAATTGATTAAAAGCCAATCTTCTCCACTGAAAGAAATATTCCTATCATTTGACGATAGCAAACTAGGTAGATCTGTGTCAAAACATGTTGAGATGCCTAAGCTAGATCATGACCTGGCCGTGTTTAAACAGCCTGTTAGTGTCAAACTAGGAGTGCCTCACACCAATAGTTGAAGAGAGGGGGCCAGGGGGAAAAGTCCACACGCCCTTAGCTGATACGAAACGCGCACGCACACACACACACACACACACACACACACACACACACACACTGTTATGCGGTCTTACTCTTTCTGGCCCAGCTCGGTACCCTCGCATGTGTTGGATAATCAGCTCAGCTGCATTGAACAAAAACCACACGTAACAAAGTCAGTCACTCATGTTCATCAATGTATATGGAATCGTGTATAGGTTTGTTGTGCTTCTTTGACACGGCTTTTTTTTATAATATAGCGCTGTACGTCAAACAGATTTATAACAGATTATTGATGTTACTGACAGCATCTCCTCGACTGGCTCGAAAGACGTTGCTGTTTACCCGTGAACAGCGGGCTGTAGGCTCTGCCCTTGCCACCGAGCCGTGACTGTTGAAGATGACAGATTGAATGTGTGAAAGCCTGTGGAGACCTCGCCATGGCCCCTGGCAACTGCTGTATGAGTAGTACTGTGCTCAATGAAAGACCTCCACCCACCCCCTCCCCCAGGCCTTTGGCTTTAAAGTCGGTACTCACAATACTGAGCTTAGTTCCGCTCCGGATTTTTTTTTTTTTTTTTTTTTTTTTTTGCTGTCGCTATCAGTGTCACGCTGGGTGTAAGCCTGTCGCCGACCTGTCTTGCGGCCTTGCGGTATCGGGATCAGGCACCACTGGCCCATATCAGCACGTGTGAAGTGAGAGTGAATTAAGTTGGTATGTAACTTCCTCCGTTGACATACCTAGTGGTGTTATTATTTTTTTTCCAACGTTCATATATTCAAACCACGTGGTAGATATCTCAGATTTTGAATATATGATCATCCCTCCCCTCCCACCCTTCTTTCCCCCCAACAGAGAGAGACAGAGAGAGAGAGACACACACACACACACACACACACACACACACACACACACACACAGACAGATAAGAGAGAGCGAGATAGATAGACAGAGACGCTTCAGACGCTTTTTATTGACATTGGCCTAACTACAGCCCTTATGTCAAGGGAGTCAATTTTAAGTTGCAGCGTCATTGTATTGGATGAAAGAAAACAAACAACAATAAATAAAGCAAATAATGTCAATAACTGAATTAAAAAATCCAAATTACTTAATCGTACATTTGTGTATGTGCCAATACACGTACGCACACCATAGTAGTGAAACAACATACAATAGACTATAAACATACAATGTGACCTTCAAGTGTATACATTTGTACCAGGCTAATCATATGACTAGTGATGATTACGTGTTATTACTACCTGTTTTCCTTTTCATGATATTAACAGCTTCTGCTATGTATTTGGCAAGCAAAATTATAATTTCATCATTTTCAGTGGATGACAGACTAAGCACGTAATGTCTTTTCTCAGCAGCAGTATGAAAAAGTTGTGTCTTCGCTCTGTCTTCATAAGCATTACAATGAAATAAAAAATTATCTTCATCCTCTCTCACATCCTCCATACACACTGTACACATACAATCAGCTAAACCCTCAAGATCAAACCATCTTTTATTAGCTATTAAATCTAAGGTTCTGTTTCTGAATCTTGCTAGCATATCTCTGTGCCATTTATTGGTAACTACTACTAAAAATTTCTCCGGTTCTAAAATAGTTTTAAAGGAATGGAACCAAGAATACTTCACATCATCTTCCATTTTAGAATGCCAGTTCTGTTTATAACAAGACGCTAAGCGATCTTTAAATTCTGATAGAAACCCTCTTTCATCCCCAACTCCCTGACTCAGCCATACAATACCAAATCCATTTACTGAAAGAACTTGTTTAACTTTACCCACCCAGTTACAATTACCTAACTCAAGCTGCTGAAGTAACATGTCATATGCCTGTCTGCATAACCTGTTTGTAGGGAGCTGAGTAAGTCTTAACCAATACTTAATGCATTTAACAAAAGTTTTAATATAAAGAGGATACCTTCCAGAGTCACCGTATGCCATCGTGTTAGACGAGTGTAATGGTGTAATGGAATATTCATGAATCTCTTTATGGCAAAGGTGTGTACTTTTTCCATTTCAAGATTTTCTTAGAGAGAGAGAGAGAAGAGGGATTTTGTTTGGTGTTCCGTCACACATATCGGTGATTAAAGAGATTTTAGAGAATTCAATGTATACATTTGAGAATTATCCGTCGTTTAGATACCGTCGAGAGAGACCCCCCCCCCCCCCATGCCCCCCCCTCCCCCACAGACAGACAGGCAGAGAGAGAGAGAAGAGAGAGAGAGAGAGAAAGAGAGAGAGAGAGATGCTCCTGTCTTAGTGAAACAACCACATCGTGAGGATCAGTTTTAAAAAAAAAGAAAGAAAGAAAAAGAAAATCGCCCTTTGCTCGCATGTGTTCTTTCGTTTTATTTTTTTATTTTTCCATACCAGAATACGGCCAATCTAATTTTGGCAGCAGGAACAAACAACACATGTGCAGTATTTATTACATTATAATTATTATAATCATAGCTTCTGACACATGTAACCCCATATGATTCGGCTTTTCCACCGAGAAAGCTCGTTGCGATTCTGTGGGAACCACTAGAAGTCAATCATGCAGAAGAAACCGCGAGCACCGTTGCACTGGCTGCCAACACGCCCCCGTAATGACCTCTCTAATAATAGTTACGGTATAATTTTCTTCGGAAAGGTCCATAAACAGCGTCCATACCTTAAGAACAGATTCAGCACTAATGATTCTCTTTTCTGCTTCCTCCTCGTATTTTTCTGTCAGTTTGCCCGGTTCATTCTTTCGCGCGCGCGCGCGCGCGTGTGTGTGTGTGTGTGTGTGTGTGTGTGTGTGAGAGAGAGAGAGAGAGTGTGTGTGTGTGTGTGTGAGAGAGAGAGAGAGAGGGAGACTGTGTGTGAGAGAGTGAGAGATGAATGTCTTCATTTATCTTAAATGTCAGTCGCATGTGGTTTGTCATCTTCTCTTTGTTTCACTTGGGCTGTTTGATATGAAAATTGCACATTTTTTAAAAAGAAAATTATTTTTTTCCTCGATAAATCTCATTCAGGAGGTTTAAGTAATATTACATTATTTTAAGTTTTCAATTTTATTTCTTTCTGTTCCCTCAGTTATTTGTGAGACAGGCTTTATGGAACAGCACGGCCCGAGCAGTTGTTTCCTGTGCGAATGAGCGCCGGTGATGGAATCGATGAACCCATACAGTTATATTAACTTTTGACAGTCTTCTTTGCTGGGTAACGATCGTATTGTTTTGACTGCGAGTTGTATCGCTCTCTAAAATAGTTATGTTTTGGCAGCTTTTAAAACATTTTTTAAATAAAAAATCCCACCCCAAGAGAACCAACGTAAAAGAGCACGAATAAATGAGTAAACCATCGAACGAGCAAACAAAAGCACAAGTTTCCCACACTGCACTTTATCTACTGATATGGCGTCCTTCTATTAGTGAACCGGTTTTCTTTCTTTCTTTCTCTCTTTCTTTCTAATTTTAATCTAACGATAATAAATTAATGTGTTTACACATTCATAGCCTATGCGTCAAACTAGAGTACTCTAGCATTGCAAGCGTCTCTATTTTAAGATGGCAAACAGAGGATCGGAGGACATACCACTAAATGGATCAGCACGACAGAAAAGCGAGGTGACAGAAATAATAGGGGTAAAGGAGGAAGACAAGAGAATGAGCTATGGAGCAGACGAAAGTTGTAGCGCGACATTCATCGTTCGTTTCGTCGGAGTTTAACCCTTAACTGCATTGTCTTGGGGAAAAGAGGCCAGCGTGGCATGAATTCTAATAGCAATGACAACTTTTTTTTGTGCACTCTTAAGTGTTGATTTTGTAAAACAAAAGCAATGCAGTCTAAAGCAATGCAGTGGAGTGATGGTGTAGAGGTAACGCGTCCGCATAGGAAGCGAGAGAATCTGAGCGCACTGGTTCGAATCACGGCTCAGCCGCCGATATTTTCTCCCCCTCCACTAGACCTTGAGTGGTGGTCTGGACGCTAGTCATTCGGATGAGACGATAAACCGACGTCCCGTGTGCAGCATGCTCTTAGCGCACGTAAAAGAACCCACGGCAAGAAAAGGGTTGTTCCTGGCAAAATTCTGTAGAAAATCCACTTCGATAGGAAAAACAAACAAAACTGCATGCAGGAAAAAATACAAAAAAATGGGTGGCGCTGTAGTGTAGCGACGCGATCTCCCTGGGGAGAGCAGCCCGAATTTCACACAGAGAAGTCTGTTGTGATAAAAAGCAATACAAATACAAATAAAAAGAAGTCCACTGTGCTGATTTTGGTCAATAAAAGTAATGCATCCTAAAGAAAGGTCCAGTGTGCTGATTTGGGTCGACAAAAGTAATGCAGTCTTAAGAGAAGTTCAAATGAATCATGGTAACTGACACCCTGACATGCGTAAGCCCAGTGTGCTGATTTGTTTTTTTCGTAAACAAAAGTAATGCAGTCTCAAGAAGAGTAATTCCAAATAAATCATGGCGACTTGACACCCTGACCTGCAAACCCAGTCTGTCTCCGGAAACAGCCCTTCACTGATGATAATAACAACAGTAATACTACTTATAATAATACGTTGTACATATATAGCGCAAACTCCCCATATAATGGGCTCTAAGCGCCTCACATGAGAGAACACACACACACACACACACACACACACACACACACACACACACACACACACACACACACACTAGTGCATTATTCCATACGAGCACACGAGAACATATAGTGGGAAAACAAAATCTATATATACACCAATACAACACTACAAATTGCGGATATGAATAATCGCAGGAAAAAGGCACAAAATACACCTCTCTCGCACACACGCACACACGCGCACACACACCACAGGAACACACACCAAGGGGGCACAGGGGGACATCGTAGTCGAAAGCAGCAGACAAGTGGTCAGCCTTGGCACCGCAAGGAGATGCCGTGTGATAAATCAAGAGGGATAACCACCACCCCTGGCGGTGAGATCAGTGCTATAGTTCTCCTTGATGCCACCGCGACTTGACGTAATTCTAACGAGTGGGGGAAGCGAGGATGCCAAGTTTTATTTTGGGCACTCCGTCAGAAAGCGTTTCCACGCGAGAGTTGAACCACCCGAGCTGTGTTAACAAGACTGCCAGAAGGCGAGTTAACTACTTGAAAAATAAAAAAAACCCCAATAAATCCGCTTCTGGCGAACCGACAAATATTGTCCATTATTGTGATAACACACAGGGTAATATCATCATCTTAGATGAACAGACTGTCAATAAATAAACGAACGCAAAGAATTGGTATAAACCGTTTTTGTTGGTTTAGTTGGTGTAGGTGTTTTTATTGTTGTTTTTTCTTCGAAAAGAAGACCGTGCTAGCGATAATGCTCCCGATGTATTTAATCGCAATGTTGGGACTGACATTGCTTAAATGAGAGACAACTGTTTAAGGTGAAACGACAAGAAAGTTTGTTGCCGTCACAACGTAAGTAAAGGTAGGCCTGCACTAGCTATACTCGCGGTTTATTCGCGCTCGCGTCAAGTTCATACAGCCACAATACTGCAGGAAAAGCCGTGTGGACCTCAGTCAGTGACACACTTTGTGTGTGTGTGTGTGTGTGTGTGTGTGGTGTGTGAAAAGATAATCTGTGTCCATCCCACATCCTTCCTGCTCTCCCCGCCCAAGTCCAGACCCACGCAGAAAGAGGAAAGGGAAAAGGGTGCAGCCTTGGTGTAGCTGTAGTACACTCCTTGAACTGTCTTTCGGCTAAGACAGTATTTTTGTTTTTTTTTTAGAATGTCACATTACAAATACAATTAACTCGACAGGACAAAACGAAGTCATGTACGTATCCTCTTGAAATGTACACAAAGACAGTAACTGTGTGGTGGATGTTGGGAGAAATATATGCGGGTAGAAATCTACACGCTAAGAAGTCGCTCAGCTGCCAACATAGTGGGTCCGTGAAGGTGTGGGTTCGAATCCCGCTCTCGCCCTTTCTCCCAAGTTTGAGCGTCTAGTCTTTCGGATGAGACGATAAACCGAGGTCCCGTGTGCAGCACGCGCTCGGCGCACCGAATAAGAACCCATGGCAATGAGAGTGTTGTCCTCTGGCAAAATTCTGTAGAAGAAATCCACTGTCGATAGGAACACAAAGATATAAACATGCACTTAACCCTGACTAAGCACGTTGGGTTATGCTGCTGGTCAAGCATCTACCAGCAGATGTGGTGTAACATATATGGATTTGTCCGAACGCAGTGACGGCTCATTCAAAAACTGAAAACTGAAAACCTTAAAGGAGGCATATGGTGGAGAGGAGAGAGTGGATATCCAGTCCAAAAAAACTCTTAAAAAGAAACGAAGCACAAGGCACATAAGTGTGTGTAGGACAGCGTTTACTGCTTTCGGCTGAGCACGGGCTTTGGAGGACAAAGCGACATACAATCATAGACCGTGTAAAGGAAGCGTTATGATTTATGCAGTAGCTGTCTTTTACTGCTGGCAAGTTACACACAACGGGCACAGATTCACACCGAGCATGTCCTATGGCTATATCTACTTGTCTTTTGAAATGGACACGAAGAAGACGAGATCATGAATCATTGGGTGTCATTTTTCCCTTTCAGATCATGAAGAATGAAATTTTGTTCTGTGCAAATACGTCGTTTTGACAGTGATTGTGCTATGAGAGTAAGCTGATGGACACACATTTGAAATTATCTCCCAGTATGTTATGAATCGAGACTCCTTCAATTTCATTTTCCATGTTGATATAAAAGGGCGGTAAATTGTCGTTTAGATTTTGACTTTTTTTTTTGTCCAAGTAGAAATTATAATGAATTTAGTTGGGTGGGGGTGGGGGGTTCGGATTAAGGGCCAGGAAATATTTCATTTGTGTCCGGTTAACAAGGATATTTATATTTTCCTGCCAAGTGCAACACACCCCCAGTAGCTTTTTTTGGCAGGTGTCCTCAATGATATTGTCATCAGCAGTGAGAGAGAGAGAGAAAAAGAGAGAGAGGGGTAGGGTAAGGGGAAAGATTGAGTAGAGAGAGAGAGATAGGGGGTAAAAAGATGGAGTAGGGAGGGAGATAGAGAGAGAGAGGGAGGGTTGGCGGTGTGGGGGGCGAGTATGGGAAAGATTGGAGAGAGAGCGAGAGGGGGTAGGGGTAGGGTAAGGGGAAAGATGGAGTTGAGAGAGAGACAGAGGGGGGGGGGGTTACAAGAGGGAGGGAGGGAGGGAGAGAGAGAGAGAGAGGCAGACAGACAGACAGGGGGCGGTTTTTTTGTTGTTTTTTTAAGATGGAGTGGAGAGCTGTCGACTGCCTGATCACACTCGAGACCAGACAAAAAGCACAGCAAATATTGCCAGGGTAGTCCAGAGAGCTCTACGTCCCACACCGCTGCTGCAGGCAGTTGAAAAGCAACGACCCTCTTTCTCTCTTTGTATGCCAACTGTTCCTGTGTTTTGTCTTTGTCAGTTTCCGACTGTCTGCGTGTTTCTCTGTCAGGTTCTGTTTTCTTTAGTCTGTGTGTCTGTCTCTGTCTCTGTTTGTCTATGTCTCTCTCCCCCTCCCATCTCGCCCTCTTCATTCTCTCTCTTCCTTCCCCTCCCCTCCAATATTCTCACTCTCGCTGTCTTTTTTTTGCAGGGGTTGATATTGTCTTTTACGCAAGAAGGGAGGAAAAAAGCTGATTGAAACGGAAAGGGCAGGGGCGTGTTTGACACCATAACGATGTACAATTCTCTTTTCTTAAAACAGCTTACAAAACGGCAAACCCCCCCTATGTGTATTGGAGCAACACGCTGTTTGAAAACCTTACAAATTTAAATTTACGGTTGGACAGTTTCTTTAGCACTCGGGAGCAATTAGCTGTAATGATTGGTCCTTCACCCGTGGCGTGTGCACCGGTTTTGTCGCAAACTCTCTAAACACCACTTCCGCTCACAGCCTGCAGTGTCTTTGAGCGGGTCTTTCAGTCTTTTTCCATATGAAAATATACACCTATATGATAGTTTATACTATACAAAATTTTAGTATGTAGAAAAGAGGGCTACTGTGAGAGACTCTTGGAGCAGCGACTACTGAATCTGCGATATGTAGTATTCAATACTTCAGTAATTCGGACTCTTCATATAGTATAAATTTACAAAGCCAGTTTCGTGCGAATTCTAATTTTACACGAGAGAGAGATTTTACATGGTCATTCTTTGCACAAGCATGACAATAGGATTACGTGTGTGTTCTGAAGAGCATACCATCCCCAAACCTGCTGGCATTGCAAACCAACCCCGAAAACGGACTATGGCTTCATAAATGACATGAAAGACAATAAAACAACAACAACAACAAAGAAATCATACACGTAAAACACTACATAAATGTCATGCTGTGTTTGGGAAATTGCGATTAATAGTCTTTCAGGAACTTTTCGACTAAAAAAAAAAAAGTAAAAAAAAGATACACATAATGAAATCTTTTAACCAATGAAAGTAGTCATTGATTCATTTCGTTTTGCTCTGCCTGTGTTCAGTGCTCGTCTCTGTTTTGACATTTCTCGTTGTCCAACACTTGTCGCTTCTTGTCTCTACCCCTGTCTGTCTGTCTGTCTGTCTCTCTCTTTCTAAACAGCCTCCTCTGAGGTCAGGAAAACCGGTGCATATATCTGTATAGAATCATTTGTCGTGTACCTGAATGATATCAAAGGACTGCAACACATAAAGCGAACCGAATGAACGGCCCGAGGACAGAATGCCGCCACAGGCCAGGAGGGGTAACCCCCCCAAAAAAAACCAACAACAAAACAACAACAACAAACAAACACACACCAAAAAAAACAACCCCAAACGGGGAAAAGATAATACACAGACTATTGAAAATCACGTTTATTTTGGCATATCGTGCTAATGTCTTATTACACATGTTGACTGAATCGCCAACAAATGTGTGGAAACCTTTCTATGCCCGGTTGATTGATTGCTATAGATTGTGTAAAGTGAATGTAAACATTGTGGCTAAAAAAAGAAAAAAGAAAAAAAAGAGCTTCAGAATAAAGCATGGTTTATCAAAGCTCTTGGTAGATTAAGCATTGCAAATATATTTTCAAGACTGCCTGTACATGTGTGGTCTTGAGGGGGCGTGCAAACGAAAGCGCCACTGTCCAGTCAATGAATTGAAATACTGATTTCTCACCGTCTGCTAATGGTGTGTTATACTACTTCTACTACTACTAAAAAGAATAGATAGTCTAATGTGATGTACTATCTCCTATTTCGTTGTTTCTCGGTCTGCCCCCCCCCCCCTCCCTCCCTCCCAGTCTCTGTTTCTTTCTCTGTCCTTGTGTGTGTCTGTATGTCTGTGTGTATTTCTGTCTGTCTGTCTGTCTGTTTGTCTCTCTCTCTCTCTCTGCCTTTGTTTCTTGATATTCACACGATAATGAAATTATACAGAAAACTGTAATTTATAGTTCAATGAACAAAAATGTTGTCTGGGAGCTTGCGTCTTTTAATCAGGCTACCGTTGCTGTAACTCGCTTGCGCGAACATGGGAAACGGAACACACACACACACACACACACACACACACACACACACACTCACACACCACCCCTGCCCCCCCCCCTCCACTCCCCACTTAACTTCTCTTTCCTTCCACAAAAGCAGAAGGCTTCCTGTCGTGTTATTCACACGGGGGTCCAGCATGCATAAGAACGATGATGAATATTTCACGCACGCAACTCTCCAGGACAGAAAACTGATCACCAAGCCTGTCCGCCTGCCAATCACAGCTGTCAGTTGCAACATGATTGGCAGGGAGGGGGCGGGGATGGGGGGTGTTGGGCGGGGTAGGGGGGGGGGGGCGCCACGCCCTTAACACAAACATCACAGCCAGCTTCATTAGTTAATTAAGCCACTAATTGACTAATTGGAAAGGTTCGTGCAGTTCCTTTCTGCAGGACTGAGTGAGCACTGGCGTACTACTGTCGTGTCAGCGAGGTGTCAGGTTGTACTTCTTCTTCTTATTATTATTGTTACTTTGGGATGTAGCAGTTTTCATTGGATGTGTCCGTGTCTGGAACCGAGTTGAGGTAGGTAAGGAGGAGGTGAATATTATTAATATTCGTAGGAAGGAAGGAAGGAAGGAAGCAAGGAAGACATTAGATAGGTAGGCAAGGAGATAGGCGGTTAATTAGGTAGGAAGTTAGGTAGGTAGATAGAGGTAGGTCAGTAGGTAGAGCTCTGGACATGCATTCGGGTAAGCAGGTCGGTAGGGAGGCAGACAGGTAGGAAAGCAGGCAAGCAGGTACGTAGGTAGGCAGACAGGTAGGCAGACAGATAGGTGGGTAGGTAGGTAGATATGTATGTTTATGTGTGTATTGCTTCATTATCTAATTCGATTTTGTTTTTTTCTTGGGCGGGTGACGATTCAGATTATGCCGTTATGTATAATTGAAACAGCGCTGTTTGTACATTTCATGTAGTAAGAAAGAGAGAGAGGGAGCGAGTGAGGTGGGGGTGGGTGGGGGGAGACAGAGACAGACAGACAGACATTGACAAATAGACATAGACAGCGAGAGAGAGAGAGGTAGAGAAAGATCTGACAACAGACTGATGATACAAATATATAGCAACACAGCTGTTGCACCGTTTATGTGCATGGAAATGCTCAACTCGCTGCTGCCTGCCTCAGCTGACACCACACACACACACACACACACACACACACACACACACAATAACCATGACACAAAAAGATACAATCGTCTGTGTACTAATTCAGTCGATGTGGATATAATTACGCAAGCATAGGGTCGTCGTACTCGTTAACGCTTTCAAACGCGCGCGCACACACACACACACAGCGCGAGCACACACTCACTCGCGTGCGTACACACACACACACACACATGCACACAGGCGCACGTTCGCGCACACACACACGCACATGCACACACACATTCACTCACACACACTCTCTATCAACCCCTGAGTTCTTATGCTTGTTCCTTGGTTTAGTTTAACGCCTACGCACCGCGCGCGTGTATGTGTGTGTGTGTGTGTGTTTGTGGATGTGCGTTTGTGTGTGTCTCTGTGGGGTGTGGTGTGTGTGAGTGTGGGTAGGTGTGTGTATGTGTGGGGTGGTAAAGCGTAGATGGGTGGGCGGGCGGGGCGAGGGAGTTAGTCTGTGTGTGTGTGTGTGGTGTTTGCATGTGTGTATATGTGTAGTGTGTGTTTGTGTCTGTGTGCCTCTGTGTGCGTGCGTGCGCGCATGCTCTCAACCCTCGTGTACTCCCCTCCCCTCCCCTCCCCCCACCCCCCAACACCCCTCAACCCCAACCCCACCCTCCTCCCAAACACCCCCCATACAGTTTCCACGTGTAGCTAGCTGTTCGATCCTGTGTCGTCGGCAATGGCAGGACTTGGAAACCACAGGGAAGGAAAAGGAACCCCACACACACCCCCCTCCCCCCCCCCCACTGGCAGTCAGTGCCAGACTGCCGATGCTAGCTAGGTTCGTTGAGTTGTTGTCGGTAGCTGCTGCTGCTGCTGCTGCTGCTGCAGGAAGGAAGGGAGGAAAGCCGCGCGTGAGGATGCGGTGACTGTGACCATCGATTTCTGGCAGCGGGGCCGTTGCCGCTTGTCTCCAGGGAATGATTAGCTGGCGGTGGATGGATGGATGGATGGATGGAACATACAGTTGTCCCCCTCCCCACCCCACCCCAACCCTCCCGTGTTGTAGTGCTGTAGTCTATTCGTAACACTCTCCCCCCAGCTGGTTTTGTACCCCCCGGAGTGTGAGGTGGGGGCGGGGGGCTTGGGTTGGGGGGAGGCAAATCTACCTTGGTCATTCTTCTTCTTGGATTCGCCTGTCGTGTCTGACGGATGAGGAGTAGGCAGGCAAGTCATCTGCTGATGCTGGGTCCTCATGTCGTGGGAATGAAGACCAGTTTCTTGAGGGCACTGACAAGGTCGTCCACAGATGCTGCATGGAGCGGAGTCCGCTAAGGATGAGCCCCTAACCTAGGTGAGATTGGCCGTGGGTTTAATCATCATCCAGACCAGCCTGGGACGACTCTCCCCCGAGGCTAAGCTTCATATAACCAGAACTGACCTCCCCGCCCCCCCCCCCCCCCAACCCCCGCTCCCATACCCCCTCTTTCCCCCTCTAGCTGGATTCTCTCCATCCTCGTGTGTGTGTGTGTGTGTGTGTGTGTGTGTGTGTGTGTGTGTGTGTGTGTGTGTGTGTAGGGGGGTGGGGTCATTAATGCTAGGCTGGCTTAAAATGACCACGGTGGATATGGCCCGGTTAGAATCAATATTCAGGCTATCAAAGTAGAACGTTTTGCTTCTGGAATGGAAACATGGAGTATGGGAAGGGTGGGGGATGGGGTGATTGGGGGGGTGGGGGGATGCAGCAAATGCCAGCCCAGAAACCTTTCCCTCCATTCTGTTTATCAATAGCTGTGTTAAACGTCAAAAAGGGATAATTTTCAACTGCGGGTGTGGTGGTGGTGGTGGTGGTGGTGGAGGAACAGTTTGAACTCGGCAATCCATAAAAACAACAACAAAGAAACCCACAGTACATTCTGAGGCTAGTCAAGTCCAGAATGATATATATATATATATATATATAAATCCAGCTAGGGGTAGGGAGGCAGTTTGAGGCTGTTACACCGGGCAGGCCTTATGCGCCGCAACTCACACGCTATTCGTATGAGGGGAATTGTGGGTGTGCGGGGGGTGGGGGTGGGGGGCCAGTCGGGGGGAGGGGGGGAGGAGGGAAGAAGGGGGGGGGGGGCGGGTGATGGGAGGGACGGGGAGGGGAGCAGTTCCTCATTTTTCGTCCCCTTTTATTTACTGCTTTTGGCTGAGCGATCTGCATGTCCGCAATGCTGCGGGTTCTTTTGGCAAATTGCACGATAGTTGTTGCAGTGCGGAATGCTGTCTCTCCTCTCTCTCCTGTTGCTCCAGTGGTGACCTGAGCCGTCTGACTCCCCGACCCCCCCGTTCCTTGCCCTTCCCCGAAGTCAGTCAGTCTGTCCTGTCAGTGAGGAAGTGTTGGGAGAGGCAAGGACTTAAATACTTAGTTATAATATTTGTGATGAAAACTAACTAACGAACGAACTAGATAAATGAATCAATGAATAAATAAATATACTGGCCGCAACAAACATGCATGAAAATAACATTTCTAATACATACAAGGTTGGCAAAGACAGAGCAAATCGATGACTGATGTCGCTTGTCTGAAAAAAATGGCGGCCATTGAGAATGATTGTTTACCTCTTGCCGGAAACGGCATTCAGTTGATTGGCTAGCAGACGGCGGTCTAATGGCGAGATGTCGTATCACAAAGTTGACGCGATAAATTTTGGCCGAGAAGAGCAAACAGATAGGCCTGGTTTGCGTCAGTTAGACATGGGAAGTATATTCGACCAAACAGGGAGTATAATATGAACTCCCCATATTGGTAATAAAAAATAAATGAATAAATAAATGAATTAAAAAAAAAAAGACCGTTGGGGAGAGGCGTTGACCAGTGTGACCCAGACGTTGCAGGTTTCGTCTGTGTTTGGCGGGATGCGTGGTGTGTGTGAGTGTGGGTAGGTGTGTGTATGTGTGGAGTGGTGGGGTAAGGCGTGGATGGGTGGGCGGGCGGGGGGGTTTAGGGGTGGAGTTAGTCTTTGTGTGAGTGTGTGTGTGTATGTGTGTGTGGGGGGTGGGGGTGGGGGTGACACGCTCCCTTGTTTGTGTGTGTGTGTGTGTGTGTGTGTGTGTGTGTGTGTGTGTGTGTGTGTGTGCATGCCTGTCTGCCTGCGTTCTGCATGTCCGCACGGTGCAGCTTTCCGCGACGCCAGTTTCAGCTGGCAGATTGCAGAATGCAGCAAGTCTCCTCTCCCGCTGTGTTGCTCCAGCCGACCTCCGGCACCTAAACATCGACTTTTTTTTCTTCTCCTGCCTTTCTGTCCCGTGTGTTGTCTTCGAGGCTTGTCCTGAGCGGAGGAGAAAGTGTAGGGAAATAGAGAGAGAGGCGATGACCAGTAAACGACCCAGACGTGGAGAGGTGGTGTGGGGTGGTTTCGCGCGTGTGTGTGTGTGTTAGAGAGGAGAATGTGTGTGTGTGCTAGAGAGAGAGAGAGAGAGAGAGAGAGAGAGAGAGAGAGAATGTGTGTGTGTGTGTGTGTGTGTGTGTGTGTGCGTGCCTGCGCGCGCGTGTGTGTATGTCTGTAAGTGTGTGCTTGCGTGCGTGTGTGTGTCTGTGCACATGTGTGTTTCAAAATGAACTTGTGTATGTGTGTGCGTGCGCGCAAGCGTGTCCACGTGCGTGCCTTCGTGTGTATGTGTGAGTCTGTGAGAGAGAGAAGGTGGGGGGTTGGGGGGGGGGGGAGAGAAAAAGGGAGAGAGAGAGAGAGAGGGATGGAGAAAGAGACAGACAGACAGACAGAAAGGAGGGGGGGAGGGGAGAGAGGGTTAGCTTCCACAGAACGAAAATCGATCTCGTGCCGCCAGCTATAACTGCCGGGTTTCCGAGATAAGAGTTCTGTCCACCAATTTCCCTTCTTTCCTTCCGGGCTGGCAGGAGAGGCGTGAAGTGTTAGCCTGACAGCGTCTGAGACGGTGGGTGTATTTTTTGTCTCTTTGGCAGTCTTTCCCCAGTCACAATTTGCGAAGAATGCTTGTGTAAATTTTGTTAGGACCTGTTGTTAGATTCAGCTTAAAGAGTTTGGTGAATTGGGCACAGAAATGCGCTTGGGTTGTGTTGGAAAGATAAAGTTCGCTTGGTCCGGTTGATTGAACGTCCCATTTACTAAAGTGATTTTTGAGGATTGTTTCGAGTTAGGTGTATATATATATATGTATATTTATGTGAACGTGATCGTTATATTCCAACTTAGTTTACAGTTCTTCGGAATATATCTACTGTATTTTATGTAGTCTATCTAGCTGAACAGTCCATGTCTTTACTACAAGTCTGGGTGCAAACTGAGTGCTAATTTGATTACATTTATCAACTTCTTTATCCATGAGCTTGCAGTCCTACGGTCTACACACACACACACACACACACACACACACACACACACACACACACACACACACACACACACACACACATACACACACACACACACCACCACACACACACACACACACACACACACACACACACACACACACACACACACACACACAGATCGGGTGATGTGAGTTCACTAACGAAGACCATATCCAATTTCTTTTAAGGGGTGATAATTTGCAATTCCTATTTTCCTGCATAGACACATATTCTTATAGGAATTTTGATACAGCATATCAAGTGTTAACGTGAATAAAATGAAAACCAGATATAGCAAGGTGATCTACCATAAGGAATTTATTTGATTGACATTATTTTGAGCCAAATATTAAATCAACTTGTTTTTTCCTTTTTGTGTTTTGCTAAAAAAAAAAAAAAAAAAAATCTTTTCATCAATGGCTGGATTGTTGTAATATGCTGCTGTCTTCCTTATCAATCTTTCCTTCTGTCTAGTGTCTGTCTGCCTGTCTGCCTGTCTTTTTCTTTGATATATTGGTGTCAGACTTCTCGACATCGCAGGTAGCTTTGCAGATAGCTCCCCCCGCCCCCCCCCCCCCCCCCCCCCCCCCCCCCCCCCCCCCCCCCCCCCCCCCCCCCCCCCCCCCCCCCCCCCCCCCCCCCCCCCCCCCCCCCACCTCCCTAGTTCCCCGTCTTTGCCGGGGGTCTTTGAGTATAAATAGCATCCCCGCCTTCTGGAAATACTGAGCTAGAAATTTCATCTTTTCTGTCACTCTCTTTGTTTCTGCCTTTTTTTCTTCCTTCACTGTTGTCTCCTTTTTCTGCCTTCCCAGTCCATTCCCCTTTCATTTTTCAAGCAAGCGACACGGTTTTTTTTTTCTTTTCCGCAGTCTATGATGTACTGTCTGTGCTGTTTTGCTCTGGCGATTAGGTAGTGAGATGTAAACACTGGGATGGGCACTAGCTGCCTATTCTGCAGTGTTATTTGCCTAGAAGGCCTTTTCATGTATTTTTTGTTTGGCTTTGAAGTATTGTTGTTGTTTTTCCTTTTTTACGATTGTTTTGTAATCTGGGGATGATCAATTAAGCGGAATGGCTGGCGTCCTCAGCATGGCCTAGTCTTATTTGCCATAAGGAGCTAAATCGTTGGGATACTGTGTCATGAACTGTTTTGTGGGTTTGTCTAAGTGGTTTTTTTTGGGTGGGTGGGGGGGTGGGGTGGGGGGGGTCGGGGTGAAGGGGCAGGGGGTGGGAGTGGGGGGTAAATGTGACAGTTTTGTGTTGACGCGGTTGAGCATTTGTATGGTTTGACAGTCCTGATATGGCCCTGTGCGGTCGGCTGGACTAGAAGCAGCAAGAATAAGAATAAATAAGCTCCCCCTCAGCCCCCCCCCCCCCCCCCCCCCATGGATTCTCTTTCCACCCACAGCTTCTGCATGTATGCAAGACGAGGGTTATGTTGTGTATGATGATGATGATGACTTGTGTACGAGGTTCTGAACGTATTTTCATGTTTGGTTGAATGTCTGGGCGCAGGGTTTTGGATGCAAGTTTTTGTTTTATTTTCTTTTCTTTTATTATTTTCTTTTATTTTTAAAATCCCAGTTTAAATGCATGTTTTACTCGACGGCTTCAACGGAATTGAACATCTTTTACATGAAAAGGGGCTCAACGAAAAGGATTATTATTAGTAGTAGTAGTAGCAGTAGTAGTAGTAGTAGTAGTAGCAACAGCAGCAGCGGTAGTAGTAGTATAGTAGATAGTAGTAAAGTGGTAGTAAAAGTAGTATTAGTAGCATTTCTTCTTCTGCTTCTTCTTCTTCTTCTGCCTCTTCTTCTTCTTATTGTATTTTTGTTGTTGTAGCAGTAGGAGCATTAATAATAACAACAGTACACCTTGCAGCGCACACATGTCAGGCTTTTTTTATGTGTCAGTGTTTTCTTTCCTTGACAAACTAACACCATTGACCGCTGCAGCTTGAGCGGGACAGGTAACACACTTCGCCAGACAATTTTTTTTTTTTTTTGCCAGAGGTCAGGCTCTGTGACAGCTAATTATTATTAAGCTAATTAGTACAACCTCTTGAGCAAGTCACGGGAGAGGTTAAGTAACGAACGGTGTACATAGCCGACATAGTGCACTACCTTTAGGCTGTATACGTGTAATTCTTTGCCAGATCGGTAAGGCACGGACTTGGAGATAAAGAACCCACATGTTGTTTTTTGTGTGTGTGTTTTTTCACAGACGCACAGATAGACACCCACACATTCGCACACAGACGGACAGACATACACTCGCACATAAGCGCGCGCGCGCGCGCGTGCGTGCACACACACATACACACACATACACATACACACACACTCTCTCTATCTCACCCTTATCTCACCCTCTTCCTCTCTCTCTCGCTTTCACACCTACATCCACACCCACCCACACACACACGCGCGCGCGCGCGCACACACACACACACACACACACACACACACAAAACAAAACAAAACAAACAAACAAAAAAACTCACACACAGACACACACACACAGACACACACACACACACACACACACACACACACACACACACTTACACCCCACTTCAACCCCCTCCTCCCCCCCGCACACATCGTTATATCCTAGGTACTGGAGCAGGGCAGGTAAAATTCTAACGTTTACGAGACCCCAGTCACTGTGACAGGTAACAGAGCTACTTAATTACAGTCTCCTACCGGATAAGCTGGGAGGCGTTGTGTGTGGAAAAAACACACTCAATAGGGTTAAGCTGCATGGGTTTTTTGCCCAAATCCAGCATGGCACGGACCACGGGTCTCGATGACCCCGCAGAGTGGGGTTAGGTCCGTGACGGTATTGATACATGTGTGTGTGGGGTGTGGTGGGGCGAGGGGTGAGGGGGGGACTGGGGGGGAGAGGCGAGGGGGTTGTCAGGGCGCGGTATTTGTTACGCTGTGAAATTATATTGTTGAGATCCGTTTTCTCTGTCTGTCTGTCTGTATCTCTTCCTCTGTCACGGTCTATGTCTCTCTCTCACTCTTGTGTGTGTGTGTGTGTGTGTGTGTGTGTGTGTGTGTGTGTGTGTGTGTCTCCGTCTCTCTCTGTGTCTCTCTCTCCTCTCTCTCTCTTTCGCTCTCGCTGTGTCTCTGTCTCTTCCTCTGTCACTCTGTCTCTCTCTCTCCCTCTCCCTCTCTGACTCTCTCCCCTCCCGCCCTCTCTCTCTTTGTGGATTCCGAACATCATAATGGCGTGTCTGACAGAACAATTACGTCACCGCGAACATAATAGAACGTGTCATATAAGCTTATACTGCGTGTCTGCACACTTTACAGATCCCTTTCTGGTCTGCTCCAGATGAACTGCTGGTGAGTGCTACCATGCAGTCTCTCTAAAGTGTCTCTCTCTCTCTCTCCCATTCTGTCTGTGATCTTACTGGAGACTAATGTGCTTCTTTTAACTTCTGCTGGTCATATATTTTATGTCAGTGCGCATGCATGTGTGTTTGTTTGCGTATTTTGTGTGTGTGTGTGCATGCACACGCTTATTTGTCAGCGTATGGCGCGTCGCACTTCGATGTGTGTATAGTCCTATCTATGGGTGAATAAATGATTAGAATAATTGGTGTCCAGACATAACGCTATTCCCGATTAATTAATAGATTAATATGATTTATTATCCAAGATAGTGTTCTAAGACATGAGGCAAACACGTAGTTTGAGCATATTTAGTACCGAAATACCGGTAGACAAGGGAAAAAACAGTTAACAATATTATTGTGAGGGGGAAAACGATACATTGACGGAAGGCCCACATTGACGGAAGGCCCACTGTATTTCGCTTTAATGAAAGTGACATCTTCTGGAACAAGCGACTTGGCCAGCCAAAGGAAGATTCAATTAAAGAACTCCAGTCTCGTGCGAACACCGTGCTTCGTAAATTATGACAGACAAGCAATATTCATAGTGTTGTTGTCGAGTTTTTGAATAGACCACACTCGTTTCCACACAGCAGCGATAAATATCCAGTTTCTCTCCTTTAACAGCTGATGGGGTTGACACAGACACTGACAGCCTCCTGCGAAAGGTTTGTCGGCTGTTCCTCGTGGAATGCGTTCGATATGTCACGGCGTTTGATAGAGCTGCGGTTGGCATTTGTAAGATCTTGCGTTCAATATATTATGTTTCATCACTGCTGGAGTACGGCTTGCCATCGGTAAAGATGTGGGAAGGGAAACTTGTAGTAATGGCAGCGCTATGTGCATGTCAGCTGACTGACATTATCGATCAGAATATGCATTACACGGGTGAGGCACGTGTAAGTATATAATATACCTACTACAAATAATGATAATGAATATTTGGACGCCTTGTCTCCGGAGAGCCCAGAGCGTTTACAGATATAATTACACATTCATACATTGATGCCTGTGCTGTTCTGTTGGTGTGTACACACACACAGACTCGTGGAAAATTCGCGTGCGCTGATATGTATATAGTCTATGCGTGTGCTTGGAGTATGCGTAAACATACACGCACACGCATGCACGCACACACACGCACACATACACACACACACACACACACAAACGCACGCATACATACACACACACACCACGCGCGCACGCACGCACTCACTCACACATTGTGCACACGATTGCACGCACGCAAGCACTCACGCACGCACGAGCGCGCGCGCACACACACACACACGCACACCACACACACACTTTCTCTCTCTCTGTCACACACACACACACACACATACACACGCAAGCATTAGTCTGTCCTCCCCCCCCCCCCGACCCCCCACCTCCACCCCACCCCATCCGAACCCCCATTCTCACTTTTTCTGCATTTTGTGACCATAACCATACTGAAGGATTCTCTCTTTTTTTTCTTTCTTTTCTTCTTCGTCGCCGTCTTCTTCTTTTTCTTCTTTTTTTCCTTTATGGAGAAGTAAAATATATATGAAGGGCGAGGTGTAAGACTAAGACTAAGAGGGGGCGGAGGACCGTAGATCTCCAAAGTCGCGGATTTTGTTTCAAACCGAGGTATTCATAGCAACCCTCCGGACCCTAAGAAATGTGTCACTTGAACTCTGGCATTTGTCACGGTGTTATCTGACGTTCTGCTGGATTCTGTCACTCCCTCCCCTCCCCGCGTCCCCCCCGCCCCCGTACCCCTCCCCCACCCCCCGTCCCTCCCTTCACCTCGGCGGCAGCTGTGATTTTCTCTTCACTGTGTGTGTGTTGGGAGGGGGGAGCGT
>NC_134878.1:30017810-30022810 GCF_041734735.1 Babylonia areolata
TTCCAAAGGTGTGACGAACGTAACGTTGCTACTCCGCGCTGTTGTGTGTGAAGCGAGGATTAACTCTCTCCATACGAACGGCAAAAGAGACGACGTTAACAGCGTTTCACCCCAATTACCATCATCAAAATATTGCAAGCGGAAGGCTCTTATACTGAAGAGGTGAATGTTGACAAAGAATACCACAATTCTGACGACGGAAGCTAAAGGTTGGGTCATTCAGACACCCACTGGACATCCGAGGGGTCTGTGTAGAGGAGAAGAGAGGACTGGCCGTACTGAGTGAGTTAAAAAGTCCGTCACTACACCAAACGACCCCTGATCTTACCCTGCTGGGAAAGTCACTCGACTGGAAATAAAAGGCCGTAAACTGGAGTAGTGTACAGGAGCCAGTTGCATTGCTTGGTTCTAACTTTTTTTTAACCGAACTACGCCATTGGTCAGTTCCATACTACACACAGATAGTAGCGGGTTACGACCATACTAGGCTCTTCCCGTCCGAGCAATGCAACTGGCTCGGGATCTCTGAAGTCAAAGAGATGCCCGCAAAACGGCCCGGTTTCTGTTGTACTGGCGTGTGGCTTGCATGGTACGGTGCCGGTTTCCTGTGCTGAAAGAGCAGGTTTCTGTGTTTTAGTCTTGTGTGATGAGTTCATTGTGTGGGGGGTCACTCTGTGTGTGTGTGTGTGTGTGTGTGTGTTGCTGGAGGTTGTTGAGGGCTGCCGCACAAAGGAGTCATCAACTTCAGATCATTGATGCTAAGTCCAACAAATGTTTACTTGACTCATGTGACCTCATTTAAGTAAATGACTTATTACATGGTTATGACGTAGGACCTGTAATTTAAAAAAAAAAAAAAGACTATTAAAAAAAAGCAAAAAAAACTTGGACTTTTCTGCTGAAGATTCGGAAGAGATCGTTGCAATACAATGTCATCGAAAAAAAAAGTCCAACGATTAATTTTTCTTGTTGGAAGAGGCTTTCTGCGTAATTTATTTCATGCAGCCAAAACAGTTTGGTTAAACTTAAGTAATGTTGCAAAGATGAGCAACGTAGTCTGATCTATCCTGAGGTTTAATACCAGAAACATACTGTCATCATTTATGTTGTATTTCATATAGTTTGTATTCTGTTTCTGATAGTTATGTTCATTCAGTTGGTTATGTTTAATTTTGGTTTAAAGTACTATTGCTGTTATATAATATCCTCCATGCCCCAAAAAGGATGAACTATTCTTGATTCTTGTCTGTCTGTCTCTGTATATGTCCATATATGTCACTGTTTGGTTTCTCCTTCCCTCTGCTGCCCCCCACACCCCATCCCCTCACGCCCCTCCCTCCTCCCCTCCCCGCACCATCATGCCGCTTACCTGTCTGTCTGTCTGTCTCCATCTTTCTCTCACACTCTCTTCTCTTCTCTCTCTCTCTGTCTCCCTCGGTTTGTCTGTCTCTCTCTGTCCATCTTTCTCTCTCTTTCTCTGACAGTCTCTCTCCCCTCTCTCTCATCTCTGTCCGTCTGTCTCTGTCTGTCCCCCTCTCTTTGTCTTTCTCCAACCCAGCTGACAGTCCCTGTTTTTGTTGTTGATTTTTTTTTTTGGGGACTATGTAAATTTACATTCTAGATTCAAAATAATTTAGTATTGGGTGATATTGCTATGCGATGTGCTAGCTGTTTGATATTGTATTACCGGTAGATTAGAAATAGCATGTTCCCAAAATAGGTGGTGGAATGATTAAAAAAAAGAAAGAAAAAAAGTAGTTGCTGATATTGCCATGCGATGTGCAATGTGTTTGATATTGTATTACTGGTAGATTAGAAATAGCATGTTCCCAGAATAGGTGGTAGAATAATAACATCCACTGTTAGTATAGTTCTCTTTGTCTTTGTCATCGAACCACGCTGTTTTCCCTTTTGTCTCTGTCTGTCCTTTGTCCCGTTCGTTAGAATGCTTTCTTAAAGATCGGAGGTTAATGACCTATTAGCTTTCGTTCTTAAAGTGTAAGTGGTTCAGGATTTTCACAGCGCTGCCTGTCTGTTCACGTTGTTTCATTACCCGGTAGTGAAAGCCTCCCTCTTGACCTCTGACATTTAAAGGAAAGAAAAGAAAAGAAACTACTTACATGAAATGGCCGTCAGTATGTAAGTTCTACGATCAATGAAACGCGTCAAAAGAACACGTTTCCGAGATTAGTAATCGGATTATATGTCATTACCTTTCGTTTGTATTAAAAACACGACCGTGTTTCGTGTAGTTATTGAATATATTTTTAAACTGGCGGTAGGTCTTTTCAAAGATTCACATTCCGGCTGTGATCCACTTGAGGACGATCCATGAGTCACCCCAAGGGTGAAGAGTTAACCCATCCTTTGTTTTGATGTTCGTTGTACTGAACCACCTACTCATCAGCCTCTCAAACGTAATAATAATAATAATGGTATTTATATAGCGCTGAATCTTGTACAGAGACAAATCAAAGCGCTTTCGTACCGGTCATTCACACGCATGCATAACTATAAAACTGGAGAAACTGAAGACTTGAAAGAGCTGAGTGTGGAGATTTGACGAAACGAAAGAAAGGTTCATTCCATTTGCAAGGTCCAGACACAGAGAAAGAACGGCGGCCAACAGTCGAGTGTTTGAATCTGGGTATGCGTAAACAGAGTGGATCCGAAGCCGATCGTAGTGAGCGAGATGGAGACGTTCGATTTTCACTCTGAATGCCACAGGAAGATTGTTCCTCTTTAGGACACCGAGCCTTCAACAAAGAACCTCCGTCCATGGAAGCATCTGAATGTATTTAATAACAGCTAACATCAAAAGCAACTTTGAGAATATGTTAAAGTCATTTTTGTACCTTTCTGTCAATCAAAATGTTGGCAGGAAGGTAGGAATGGCGAAAGTCGTTAGCTCATCTACGTTGATTAAGACATTTGATAACGCAGATGTAAGTCTAATATGATAGTCGTGTTCGACTGACCACAAGAACAGTAGAGGAGGTAACTGCTGTCCCGACTATCTGGGCATGAATTTGATTATAGAAGAGAGTGCCCAAGTTACATCCCCACTCTCTCGGCCAAGAGGGTTTTAGGACAGTTGGCGTTGGGATGGTTCCCAAAGGCCAACTAGCCCCCAAGGCTGCAGCACTAAGAGCCAGTGCAATTTTGCCTGCTAGTTTGCGAGTCAGTCCTTCACAAAAGACAAAGCTGAATATGATTTTCCATTGCAATAGAAAAACCATGCAAGTCTGTTAATGACTGGCTTATAAGTTGAACTGAACTGAACTGAGCTGAAGACGTGTAGGCGGAAGATTAACGACCAATTGGGTATTCGCCCTTCAAAGGCAAGCTGCATTCTTGCTGGTGGCGTGGGTGAGTGGTTGTTGATCTCAGGCGTCGGGTCAGAGACTGACCTGAACTTGTGCCAGCGCTGGATCGTACTACTTCAAAGGACGCCAGAAACCAGTAAAAAGTGTGGACTTTAAGATAAGTTTCTTAAAGAGGCGTGTGTGTGTGTGTGTGTGTGTGTGTGTGTGTGTGTGTGTGTGTGTGTGTGTGTGTGACTCATTGACTGACACAGCTATAAACTCTGCAGTCAGCTTTCGGCCAGAAGACGCGTTATCAGAACAGAAGTGGACCTTGCCTGGGGGACACCACCACCACCACCACCACGGGCGACCCACACACACAAGTGTGGGGGCATTGTGGGGGTCAGTGTGGCTGGTCAGCACCTTGTAGTTCCTAGGCTTTTTTTTGTTGTTGTTGTAGCGGTGGGCCACACAATCCACTGGACACCGAGCAGTACAGCGGAGGTGACCAGGCGTGATGATCAATCCTTGGAGTACTGTCCAGTTCGTGGGTAGTATGATTGACTGCTGCGTGTGTGGGTCGCTGTTTTGGTGCGTGGCTTGTGTTGTTGTCGTCGTCGTTGTTGTTGTTGTTTATGGTATGGTAAACACGCTGAATGTAATGATGATGATACTGTTGGTGTTTGTGATGTCTTGTACTACTTTCTCGGCACAGTGTTGATAGGTTTTGAAGGAGAAGTTCGGGTTGTTTGCAAGTTTCTCTGGGATAACGAACACGTAGCCTCTCAGGTCAGCGCCGCCGTAATTCCGGCGTTCACAGTGTATGGTGTATTTGTTCGTGTATGCGTCTTGTGTGTGTGTGTGTGTGTGTGTGTGTGTGTGTGTGTGTGTGTGTGTGTGTGTGAGAGAGAGAGAGAGAGAGACAGACAGACAGACAGACAGACAGACAGACAGAGACAGAGAGACACACACGCGCAGAGGGAGAGAGAGACACAGAGAGAGAGAGAGAGAGAGATGTACCATCACAGAGAAAAAGTAGTTTAGGGGGGACGTAGGGGGGTAGCAAGCAGGTCTGTGTTTTTTGGTGATGGTTGACTGAGGAAGAAAGAGAGAGAGAGAGAGAGAGAGAGAGAGAGAGAGAGAGAGAGAGAGAGTGCATTTTAAGCGCGAGCAGTACGGTTCAGGGGAATTCATTATTTGGACGAGGTGCAAAAATGGTATCATTTGTTTGATATCTTTCTTCATATCAGTTCAGACTGTGAAAGAAATAGGCGCGATGGTCCGTTAAGTTCTGCGCCATGGTGTCAGTCAGTGTGTGTGTGTGCGGGGGAGGGGGGGGGGGGCGGGGGGGGGAGTGGAGTGGAGGGGGGGGGGGTTGTGTGTGTGTGTGTGATATATATATATTTAAATCAGAATCAAGATTTCATTCTGGCTGGAAATTTTTGCTTTCTGTTAGAGCTGAAAACATACTTGAGCGCATACTCCTCTCCCCCTCCACCTCCTCCTCCCCGACGCCCCCACATTCCTTCTTCCCTCCCTCCCTCCATCCCTCCCCACCCCTCTCTGTCTTCCTGATCGTCTCTCTCTGTCTTTCTGTCTCTGTCAGTCTGTCTGTCTCTCTGTGTGTGTCTGTCTTTCAACTTCTTTTCTGTCTGTCTCTGTCTCTCTATCTGTCTGTCTCTCTCTGTGTAGGGA
>NC_134878.1:30030310-30035310 GCF_041734735.1 Babylonia areolata
GCGCTATGCCTGCTCGGTGGGAAGGGGAGGCGGGGAGGGGGGAGGGGGGTGGGGAGGATGGAGTGGGGGGAACTGGTGCCTAGGGAACTACCACTATCGATCTGAAACCGCTTGATTGCCTCCCCCTGACAAAGGCAAGGGAACGCCCACAGCGGCCGAGATGTGTCTGACACACCCCACGTTACGTTGCCTGGCAAACACAGAGAGATAGGATGATGGTAGTATATAGCTTTTTATTAATTAAAACAATGCGTTACGGCTGATTCAGCATCCCAGGGACTTCGCGTGATACCGCTGACGCTGGGGCTGGGGGAAACCACAGTGCCAGAAACTGACCCGTTTTGGCAGCACTGGCTGCAGTCTGATCCATCCTGCTAGTGTGTTTCATATATAATTATGTATATTATATAAAAGAGGAAGCATAAAAAGAACTCGGACTGAAAATTACGTCAAATATGACACAATAACATTTTGCGTCACGTACTAGTTTTGACGTAGTTACACTAATTACGTCGCTGAGGAAGGTCGGAGTCCGAAAATTTCGTTATTGTGCAAAAAAAGGCTTGTTTGTTTTTCTTTTTTTATTTCTAGTTTTATAAGTGTAGTCTGTGACCAAGTTGCCGGGTTGCGGCAGCGAAAATTCAGATTTTATTTTTTTTTTTTTTTTTGTTTAACAAAATAGGTGTTGGTTTTCAACTTTGTTTTATTATATATATATATATATATATATATATATATATATATATATATATATATATATATATATATGTGTGTGTGTGTGTGTGTGTGTGTGTGTGTGTGTGTTACTATTATTCCGTCGCTTCTCTGGATCAGTCCCCCAGGGACTGTTGCTCAGACACTAATATTATCTCCGGGTTGTTCGCTAGCGTCAATGGGCTGTCGGTGGTTTGGAGGAGTGTTGTTATTCCAGCTCTGTCGACCACAGTCATGCTCTGTCAGTTGAAGTCGTCTCTGACTTTTGTGGTTCAGACAACCAATTTTTTGTGCTGAAGCTCCCACATTCAGGGCCTGTCTGGTTACCATGATTACTATAATAAAAAAAAAAAAAAAAAAAAAAGGAGAAATCTTTGACCGATCGCCATTGAAGTCATTCTGGACTGTTCTCCGCCTGACAAGTGTTGTGTAGCCGGGAGTCCAGAGTATTGCCGAATCTGTGAGATGGTCTGCGGATAAATACTATATATATATATATATTATATATAAGAAAAATAAAAATCAAAATCATTTAACAGTCTGTCCATTGGCCAAAAATCGATCCCGCTTATTCTTTGTCCGAATGTTTGTAATTTGGTCGTGCACACTACTTGAAATTGGATGTGTGTGTGTGTGTGTGTGTGTGTGTGTGTGTGTGTGATTCATGCCTGTAGACGTCCTCGGTTTTCAGTCATTGTCCACATATTTCATCAATCACTCACTCATGCATTGTTGGGAGTTTTGACTAACGCTGTTGTCTCCTCTCCCGTCATTGGTAAGGTCCCGTCCGTTGAACTTGTCTGCCTCGGACTTTGTGGTTACACTTCTAACGTGGGCCTGTCCGGCCGAAAGGACACACACACACACACACACACACACACACACACACACACCACACACACACACACACACACACACACACACACACACACACACACACACACACACACAAAGAAAAAGAAAAATAAAAGCAAAAAGAAAAAGAGTTTGTTCATCATTGCCGTAGAAAAATGTTTTGGACTGATGACAGCCTTGTCACCGAAAAGTATGAATATTACCATTTGTACGAGGTGGTCCATGGGTGAATATTGTATTGTGTTGTATGTATTGTATTGTATTGTATTGTATTGTATTGCATGGTATTTCTCTTTTTTTATCAGAACAGATTTATCTGTGTGAAATTCGGGCTGCTCTCCCCAGGGAGAGCGCGTCGCTATACTACAGCGCCAAGCATTTTTTTGTATTTTTTCCTGTGTGCAGTTTTATTTCCTTTTTTTTTCCTATCGAAGTGGATTTTTCTACAGAATTTTGCCAGGAACAGCCCTTTTCTTGCCGTGGGTTCTTTTACGTGCGCTAAGTGCATGCTGCACATGGGACCTTGGTTTATCGTCTCATCCGAATGACTAGCGTCCAGACCACCACTCAAGGTGTAGTGGATGGGGAGAAAATATCGGCGGCTGAGCCGTGATTGGAACCAGCGCGCTCCGACTCTGTCGCATCCTAGGCGGACGCGTTACCTCTAGGCCATCACTCTACTATAGAAAAAAAAAAGAAAAGAAAGAAAAAAAAAGGAAGAAAAAAAGAAAAGCAGCCCTGTCACCGAGAAGTATGAATATTACCAATTGTACGAGGTAGTCCATGGATGAATATACAAAAGGCATAAAACAAGTTGCCCTTTTGGCCATGCATGTATTCAGCTCTTACTCCCTGGCCGAATATTTGGGTTGTTCCTGGCCTGTAAACCACAAGTCTCTCGGGGTGCATTCACTGACAAACATTGTCTTCGTGAATGTGTCGTTTTGCTTAGAAAGCGTGTCTGTTATACCACAAAGGCACCGTGGAGAACTCTTGTCCTTTTTTCTTTTTGCGATCTTTGGTTGCGACTGCCACATTCACACTTTTACACGAGTGGGCATTTACGTGTATGACCGTTTTTGAACCCCGCCATGTAGGTAGTCATACTCCGCTTTCGGGGGTTTTGGGGGGTGCATGCCGGGTATGTTCTTGTTTCCATTACCCAGCCAACGCTGACATGGATTTCGGGGATCCTCAACGTGCGTATTTTGATCTTCTATATGTGTAAGGGGGCTCAGGGACTAACAGGTCTGCACATGACATTATGTTGACCTGGGAGATGAGGAAAATCTCCATCCTTTACCCACCAGGCGCTGTTACCGAGACTGGATAGAACCCGGGTCTCTCAGATTGAATGTCTAACGCTTTAACAGTCGTGCTGTTGCGTCCGTCCTCCTTCGACGTTCTTTCCAGACCCGCACTGGTAGCAGCAGCTCGGATAAGGCTTGACAGGTCCAGTGGAACATCTTTAATGAATCGTGAAAGCTTGACACGTTCTCGTCACGTTTCGTTTCTGAATAGTATCTCTGTCTTTTAACCCTTTCACCGCCAAGCTCGCATTTATGCACAGGCGTGGTAGAGGACCCATGTCACTGAAAGGTGACCATTTATTGGTCTGTTATCCATGAACCTACTGCTCTTAGTGTTCGGTGGTAGGATAGGTCATATTTTCTATGCATCGCAGGGGGAATCCCCAGCTGTTCTTAGCCACTGTCTTTTCTGTGTTTACACCACAAGGGAATTTTGTACTCTAAATTGACTGGCGGTGAAAAAGTTAAGAGATCTCCGACAATCATTTCTTCTAATCGTGGTATATATATATTTTTATCTCCTTTCTTTACTTCTTTCTGTCTCTTTGTCGTCATTTTTTTTCTGTTTTCTGGCCCAAACTATAGAGTTTTTATCCCATGACATTCGGATATTTATTTATTTTTGTTTGTTGGTATGTGTCTCGATTTCATTTTGAGCATTTTTACTTGTTGATTTTACTAATAAAACGGGTGTGCAGAACAATATCTGTGCTGAATTTTGTATTGTAGGGGTATCCTTTTCTTTTAGTCACATTTTATGGAGTATTCCTTGGAAATATATTCGGGTTTTGCAGGATTTTTTTTTGTCTTGGTTATCATAATCTAATAAAGGCTTAATAATTCGGTGGGATAAAGCAGCACAAATAAGTTACATTTATGACTGGCTGGTATATAGCAGTGCAAATAAGTTACATTAATGACTGGATGGTATGAAGCAGTACAAATAAGTGACATCTGTGGCTGGCCGGGATAAAGCAGCTTTGTACGAATAAATCACATTAATGATTCGCTGGTATGAAGCGACACAGATATTACATTAATGATTGGCTGGGATAAAGCTGTACGAATAAGTTACGTTTATGAATTGTTGGGATAAAGCAGTACGAATAAGTTACATTAATTAATTGCTGGGATAAAGCAGTACGAATAAGTTACATTTGTGACTGGCTGGGATAAAGCAGCACGAATAAGCTATATTAATGATTCGCTGGTATAAAGCAGTACAAATAAGTTATATTAACTCTCTCCATACGAACGGCGAAAGAAACGACGTTAACAGCGTTTCACCCCAATTACCATCATCAAAATATTGCAAGCGGAAGGCTCTTATACTGAAGACGTGAATGTTGACAAAGAATACCACAATTCTGACGACGGAAGCTAAAGGTTGGGTCATTCAGACACCCACTGGACATCCGAGGGGTCTGTGTAGAGGAGAAGAGAGGACTGGCCGTATACGCGTACTGAGTTAATGATTACATAGGATAGAGCAGTGCGAATAAGTTACATTGATGATTCGCTGGTACAAAGCAGTACAAATATGTTACATCGAAGATCGGCTGGGATAAAGCACTAAAAATAAATGAAAATGTATGATATTAGCTTCGGATAAAGCAGCACAAATGACTGACATTGTTTTTTCGCTTTTCAATTTTGCAGGTGATGGTGTGAAAAACACGATGAAGGAAACGTTCTATCATCCACTCTTCCTTCGCGTGTGACACGTTAGCAAAAGGGTGATACACCGTCAGCCTTCAGCAGAACAGCCCTGAGTGAGACAAACCACCATGAGACAACCACCGTGAGATAGAGATCGCCGCGCGCGAAGAGTCAGCCCCATCAACTGTCCCGTCGGTAACACACGGAGGATAACCACAAGGACTTGTAAAACCCGCCATGTCGTGATAACACTGGACACACACTCAAGTCCCCCTCTCCCCTCCCCCTACCCACACAACTTAACTCCACCTGAAACTTTTTCAAAACATAACCTATGATGACGCGACATGCGTGACAACACACCCCGACACCAGTGAGTGAACAATGTGACACATCTCCAAACCCTTCACCCCCACACACTCACACTTACACACCACCACACACAATGACACGCCCGCCATA
>NC_134878.1:30040310-30042810 GCF_041734735.1 Babylonia areolata
CATAGTTATCATCAGTAACAGGTTATCATCATCATCAAGACGTGCTCAGTTTATTTATTTATTATTATTTTTTTGTGGTAGTGGTTCGCTGCAAGGGAAAAATACACAACAGCAACAACAAAAATCTCAGATCATCTCCCAACCATCAGCATCGTTGTCATCGTTAAGAGGTTATCCTCAAGACGCCTGTCCATTTTTGGTGGTTGTTTTTTTGTTTGTTGTTGAGGTGGTGGTTCGCCACAAGGGAAAAATACACAACAACAGAACAGAAATCTCAGGTCATCTCCCGACCATAACCATCACCATAGTTATCATCGTGAAAAGTTTATCATCATCATCATCATCATCATCATTATATGGAATGATGGCCTAGAGGTAACGCGTCCTCGTAGGAAGCGAGAGAATCTGAGCGCGCTGGTTCGAATCACGGCTCAGCCGCCGATATTTTCTCCCCCTCTACTAGACCTTGAGTGGTGGTCTGGACGCTAGTCATTCGGATGAGACGATAAACCGAGGTCCCGTGTGCAGCATGCACTTACCGCGCGTAAAAGAACCCACGGCAACAAAAGGGTTGTTCCTGGCAAAATTCTGTGGAAAAAATCCACTTCGATAGGAAAAACAAATAATAAAACTGCACGCAGGAAGAAATAACAAAAACAACCGGTGGCGCTGTAGTGTAGCGACGCGCTCTCTCTGGGGAGAGCAGCCCGAATTTCATACAGAGAAATCTGTTGTGATAAAAAGCAATACAAATACAAATTATCAACATCATCATCGTCGTCGTCGTCGTCATCATCATCATCATCATCATCATCATCATCAAGACACCTGCTCAATTTTTTGTTGGTTTTGTTGTGGTGGGGGTTTTGCCGCACGGGAAAAATAAACAACAACACTGAACAACAAAAAGATCTCACATCATCTCCCGACCATCACCAGAGCTTATCATCATCAAGACAACTGCTCAGTTTATTTGTTCGTTCATTTATTTATTTATCTATCTATCTATTTGTTTGATTTTTTTTTTTTTTTTTTTTTGGTCAGCGCTGAACGACGACCAGTGGCACGGCCTGTTGCTGACACTGAACCAGACGAGCGGTCAGCTGAGCGTCAACCTGGACAGCAGTCCGGTCAGCCTGTACCTCAAGGCCTACATCTGGGGCAGCGCTCGGCGCGTGCTGGACTGGGCGCGTGTGCACACGTCACTGCTGTTCGGAGGTGAGGTGACGAACGCTGTCAAGATGACGGAATGCTTTTAGTATCTCTTCTTCTTCTTCTATGTTCATGAGCTGCAACTCCCACCGTTCACTCGTATGTACACGAGTGGGCTTTTACATGTATGACCGTTTTTACCCCGCCATGTAGGCAGCCATACTCCGCTTTCCGGGGGGTTGTATGCTGGGAATGTTCTTGTTTCCATAACCCACCGAACGCTGACATGGATTACAAGGATCTTTAACGTGCGTATTTGATCTTCTGCTTGCCGTATACACACGAAGGGGGTTCAGGCACTAGCAGGTCTGCACATATGTTGACGTGGGAGATCGTAAAAATCACCACCCATTACCCACCAGGCGCCGTCGCCGTGATACGAACCCGGAACCCTCAGTTTGAAAGTCCAAACGCTTTAATCACTTGGCTGTTGCGCCTGTCTAGTATCTGTTCAAAGAGAACTTTAAAAAAAAAGTTTTTGGTACGTTTGCTGATAAAAGATACTATTTACAATACTTAAGTATCTGTGAAAGAGAAATTGTTAGTGGGAAAAACACCCGGAGACGTTAGAACAATCCAACACATTGAGTGGGAAAAAAAATTGATAAAATTTCTTTCACAGAACAGCATAGATTTGGATCAAGCGACCACTTTTTAACAGAACACTGATTCATTACTGCTACAACTACTACTACTACTACGAATGATAATAATAATGTACATTTATATAGCGCCCTTTCTCACTAAGAGCTCAGGGCGCTTTACATGAAAGAAATATATTACAAGTAACATAAAATATTCATGACCACTCTTTCTATAGTAATAATTAAAAATACTAATAAAACAAAAACTCCCCCCCATTCACACTCTCCCTTTCCCACTCCACTCCATCTCGCTCTCTACGATCGGCTTCGGATCCACTCTGTTCACGCACACCCAGATTCAAACACTCGACTGTTGGCAGCCGTTCTTTCTCTGTCTCTGGACCTTGCAGTTGGAATGAACTTCCTCTTTCTCTTCGTCAGGTCTCCGCACTCAGCTCTTTCAAGTCTGGCCTTAAAACCCACCTCTTCACAAGATAGCCTCCCTCCCGTGCCTCTTCCTTGTCTTCAGTTTCTCCAGTTTTAGAGTTATGAGTGAGTGTGAATGACTGGTGCGAAAGCGCTTTGATTTGTCTCTGCACAAGATTCAGCGGTATATAAATATCATTATCATTATTATTATCTAACCAGGAGTGACGGGGGAGCGCTCCCACGACTTCCCCACCTTCATCGGGTGCCTGAAGGGA
>NC_134878.1:30047810-30052810 GCF_041734735.1 Babylonia areolata
AGATTCAATCAATCAATCAGTCAGTCAGTCAGTCAGTCAGTCAATCAGTCTATCTTCTTCTTCTTCTGTGTTGTAAGATGTGGTGCAGAGCAAATATGGATCAGTCCCCACGTTTTGACACCTCCATGAAACTGAAACAGTTCATTAATTTTGTTCTGTTTCATGTTCATGTTTTCTACAAACCTAGAGGGAGGGGGTGGGGGGTGGGGGTGGGTGGGGGGGGGGGGGCTCTTAAAACCCTGACCAGCACGTGATAGATTTTTTCTCTCTCTCTCTCGTAATTTGGGCATCTGCTTTGTTGTTGTTGTTACTGTGTTGTTGTTGTTGTTTTTGTAAGCTGATGTAATTGTGTTGCGTGTGTGGGTGAGTCCGCAAGCCTTTGGTGCCACTTTTTGAAACTGAACCTGCGGGAAGGGGGTGTTGGGGGGGGGGGGGGGGGGGGAGGCATGTGACGTCAGACTGTAGGTGATAGAGACACTCAGTACGTCGTTTTTCTCACTAGTTAAAAAGCCTGTCTATCTGACGGAAACTTCGGAAGGTGGAACGTGGGCCGTAAAAAGGGAAAAGAACACGAGAGAGAGAGAGAGAGAGAGAGAGAGAGAGAAGTTAATCCCGACTCAAAGGTTGCCCGGGCAAAGCACATAAAACGTGGCTTTAAATAAAACCCTTCTGCCTGTAAATGCGCACGGGTTTAAGTGTACCATCGTGGGTTCGAAGAATGATAGGTGCGAGAAGAGTGCGTGGGTGGGTGTAAGCACGCACGGTAGGCATCTTTGTGTGTGTGTGTGTGGGGGGTGGGGGTGCACGCGCGCGTTTGTGCGTGGTGTGTGTCGCTGTATGTGTCAGGAAGACAGTCGAGGAGAGAGAGAGCGGGAGAGAGAGAGGGAGAGACAGACAGACAGACAGAGAGGGAGACAGACAGACAGAGACACACAGACACACACAGAGGGACAGAGACACAGAGAGAGAGAGAGAAGCCGGAGATGAGAGAGACAGACAAAGAGAGACAGAGAGAGAGAGAGAGAGACACACACACACACACACACACACACACACACACACACACACACACACACAGAGAGAAAGACACACACACACACACACACACACACACACACACACACACACACACACAGAGAGAGATTTATGAAGTGGTTGATCGTCACTGTGATCTGTTGAAATAAAACCGAACTGGTTATTTCATAAGTTTTGACGTCCTCCCTTTGATTGATTGATCTATAACATTTATTGCTTAAAAAATCAAAATCGTACGACTGCCACTTCCTCCGTTATTTCCTTCAACACCATCACCATAATCCTCCTCCTCCTCCTCTTCTTCTTTTTCGTGTTCTTCTCTTCTCTTCCTTCTTTTTCTTCGTCCTCGCCTTCTTCTTCTTCTTGTGTTTTGACCTTGTGTCTTGTTGTTCTTCCTGCTCCTCCTCCTTCTTCCTCCTCCTCCTCCCTCTTCTTCTTCGTCTTCCTTCGTTATTTTCTTCACCACCACCACCATGTTCATCATCATCATCATCAACATCGTCTTCTTCTTCGTATTCGCCTTTTTCTTCTTTCTTCGATCTCGCCTCCTCCTCCTCCTCCCCCTTCTCCTCCTGCTCATCCTCTTTCTTCTTCTTCTCCTCCTCCTCCTCCACCTTCTTCTTCTTCGTCTTATTCGTCCTCCTCCTCCTTCTTCTTGATTTCCTTTCCCCTCTTCTTCTTTCTTTTTCAAACCCCCTCCCACCTGCTCCTGCTCCCGCACCTCCTCTTCCTGATTCCTCGGTCTCTGCCCCAGTAGGCTGTAGGTAGTATCGTCCAACACGGGCGTGCTCAGTTATGAATCGGAGATGGCAGACTCACAGTTAACCAAACCATCAGACTAAAATCTGGCAAGTTAAGATCATTAGCATGAACATGGTAAAGCAGGCCTGACGCTTAGGAAAACAGCAACAACACCAATAACAACAATAACAATAACAACAAAAAGAGTGCGCTAAGTTTTAACACGAACATGGAAGATTTGTCTCAGTTTGAAGGAGGTCAGCTTTCACTGTCTGAGTTTCAAAGAGGGCAGTTTCAGTTTCAAGGAGGGCCAAAGCCTACGGACTGATCCATATGCGCTACACACAACATCTGTTTGAAAAAAAAACCAACAACAACAAAAGAGCAGATGCCTGCCCTACGTATAAACTCAACGCACTGGGTCAGACCCTGAGAGCCAAACCCTGGTTTGTATAGGCTAAAACACAAATAGATAAGACTAAGTAAAAACAAGTAAGTGAACACATGAAAATGTAATGAAAATAAATGATAACACACTGAAAAAGCAAACTGGCTGAAAATGAAATTAGAAGAAAGACAGACTCTGATGACACTTAAAAAAAAAAATATTGGCACGCTGAGTTTTGTCGCGTGAACATGAAAGGCAGACTGTCGTCAATCTCCACAGACAATCCCCTTTGCTGCTGCAGCAGTTTTTTTTGTTTTTGTTTTTTACTTTCTAGCCCCTCTTCAAAAAATCCCATCCATCTTGTACACAGTCTACCACGTACGCGATCCTTCATGCGAACAGTCTGGTTTTGTACGTGTAGGAGGGGCTCCATTATGAAGCTGGAGATGAGAGAGAGACAGAGAGAGAGAGAGAGGTAGAGACAGTGACAGTCAGACACACACAGACAGAGAGAGAGAGACAGATAGAGAGACAGAGACAGACACACAGAGAGACATACAGACAGACAGAGAGAGACAGACAGACAGACGGAGGGATAGACAGAGAGAGAGAGACAGAGAGAGAAGGAATTTTGTTTAGTGTCCCGTCACACATATCGGTGATTAAAGACATTTTAGTTAGAGTATTTAATTAAGTATACATTTGAGTATTATCGTTTAGATACCTTCGCAGAGAGAGAGAGAGAGAGAACCCGCCCTAGCGCCCCCCCCCCCCCCCCCCACGCCCCCCCTCCCCCCCCCCCCCCCCCGACCCTCTCCTCCCTCCCCCCAAAAAACAACAACAACAATAACAACAAAAAGTATCAGTATCAGTAGCTCAAGGAGGCGTCACTGCGTTCGGACAAATACATATACGCTACGCCACATCCGCCAAGCAGATGCCTGACCAGCAGCTTACGTAACCCAACAGCGTAACCCAATTACAAACAACAACAACAAAACCAAACAACAAATAACAACAAAACAAAACAAAAAGAAAAACGCACGCATTGGAACAACAGAATCACATCGAACGTCATTCAGCAGAGTAATGACATTAGAGGTACGATGCCATAATTATCATTCTATTTCCGAAAAAAAAAAGCTGGTCTGCTCAGGTAGGCAGAAATGTTAGGGGGAGCTAGCCAGCCAGCCAGCGGTGATGAGCCTCTTGCAGGAAACGCGGGCCATTTCTTTTCCACAGCGTGAGTTTAGTGTGAGAAGCGTAGCGCTGTTGTGAAATGTCAGAAGTTTCGACAGCGAAAATGCATTCACGTTGAGGAAGGGGAGGGGAGGGGAGGGAAGGGAGGGGGGGGGGGGGGGGAGGGGGGGGGGGCTGCAGTTGTTAAGGTCCGTGACAAGTTCTGCCGTTTACAGTTTCTGTATGCTGTAAGTGAGGTAATTGTGTCCGTCTGTAGTTAAGTGTCCTTCGGCGGTTTTTTTTTTTTCGTTTTTTTTCTCTTCGTCTCTCTCTCTCTCTCTCTCTCTCTCTCGATTGTTTTGTCCATTTTCATGGCTGCGACTCTGCATTCCACGCTTGCTGCAGAGGAGAACAACTTTTACCCCAGCTGTGGTGGCATGCCGAGCATTCTTCACATATAATTTAATTATTCCACCATTTGCTTTTGTTTCAACAAACGATAAAAAAAATAAAAAAAACAAACAAAAAACGAAAAAAAAACAACCCGAAATAACAACTGATAAATAAGCTGTGTCAACAGCACTGACATGACAAATGCAACGTAGAACGAAATCTCTGTTCAGTCATGTCATTCTGTTTCCCAGCTGCTGATCAGTTCCCAACATGCAAACACATTCAAAGCGTTATCAAAAGCGATCAGTGAAAGTGCCTCGGAACTTCGCAGGAGAAGTGTAACGCGTCTACCTAGGAAGCGAGATAATCTGAGCGCGCTGGTTCGAATCACGGCTCAGCCGCCGATATTTTCTCCCCCTCCTTGAATGGTAGTCTTGACGCTAGTCATTTGGATGAGACGATAAACCGAGGTCCCGTGTACAGCATGCACTTAGTGCACGTAAAAGAACTCACGGCAAGAAAAGGGTTGTTCCTGGCAAAATTCTGTAGAAAAATCCACTTCGATAGGAAAAGCAAATAAAACTGCATGCAGGAAAAAATAAAAAAAGAAAAAAAAGAAGAAAAAAAAAGGGTGGCGCTGTAGTGTAGCGACGCGCTTTCCCTGGGGAGAGCAGCCCGAATTTCACACAGAGAAATCTGCTGTGATCAAAAGAAATGCAAATAAAAATATACATACATACATACATACATATATATATATTTATATATATATATATTATTTTATATTCTTTTACGTCAGTGTTATCTTTGAGTTTTGTACAACTGAAGCTGGACTGATAACATTATTTTGATTTTTCACTTTGTTTTCCTTCAACTACTTACTATATCTTAATGGGCTTCCTTATTTATTTATTCAATTATTTATTTGTTTATTTATTTATTTATTCATTCATTCATTTATTAGTTAGTTGGTTGGTTGGTTGGTTAGTTTTTTTTCTTCATTTCAGTCTATGTCCATGCTTTACACAAACATCAGATAGGCTCTTGTTATCTCGTTCGTCATTTATCAGATGGATTCCCCCGTCTCCTCGACGAAGGCGGCAGTACGTCGCAGGTCCTCCAGTCCTCCGTAGAGCTTCCGGGCCGCTGGGATTGGGTCGGGCCAGGTTTTCTCTCGGAGCGCTTGGTGGAGCTGGCAGGACTGCAGCAGATGTTGTGTTGTCTGGCTGCCTGTTCTGCAGGAGACAGACAGGATCTCACGGGT
>NC_134878.1:30057810-30075310 GCF_041734735.1 Babylonia areolata
CATAGCTAGCAGACTTTCAGTCGCCAAGCAAGGAAGAGAGAGAGAGAGAGCTAAACAAAAAGTGGACTCCCACGATCGATAGCGGCAGTCGTGGCCGTCCTTGACCCAAGCAGGGAGTGAGTGTCGGTATGGATTTTTCTTCTCGGGGCCTTCTCCCAAGTGCTTCTTCACTACACCCACTCCAGGGCTTGGAAGGGGGGGTACGGGCAGGAGAGCTTCCATGCGGAAATGTATATAGTGCTGCCCTCCGATCTCTGGAAGCTTTCTTCCGTAGAAATATATATATATATATAAATATATATATATATACATATGTATATATATATATATATATATATATATATATATATATATATAAATATATATATGTATTGCTGCTCTGTGCTATCTTTCCATTACAGCAATATATTGCTGCTCTGAAGTCTGTGCTATCTTTCCATTACTGCAGTATATTGCTGCCCTTTAACTCTTTCCATACGAACGGCGAAAGAGACGACGTCAACAGCGTTTCACCCCAATTACCATCATCAAAATATTGCAAACGGAAGGCTCTTATACTGAAGACGTGAATGTTGACAAAGAATACCACAATTCTGACGACGGAAGCTAAAGGTTGGATCATTCAGACACCCACTGGACATCCGAGGGGTCTGTTTAGAGGAGAAGAGAGGACTGGCCGTACGGAGTGAGTTAAATGACTGGTTTTACGAGGGGGCATACGAATGGTTTGTCTAATTTACAAGCAGTATAACAACAGAATGTATGTATCACCAAATAACACAGATTATTTCTTGATACTACATTACTAGCAACATGACTGAAAAAAAAAAGTGTAACTCAATGGTTTTATCCCCCGGGGAATCGAGGATACACCTCAGTAGGATTGGTGGAGCATTGACTGCTGCATCTCAGTGGGATGATTGCAATGATTCGGGGACAAAAGAACAGACAGGGGGAGGGGGGAGGGGCGGGCAAGGGGGTGGGGTGCGGGGGACCGATGAACGGACACCGAAGAAGAGTGGAAAGACTGAAGAAGAGAGACGGACGTCCAGTAGATAATCCAATAATGCCCTCGTCTCTGTCTGTCTGTGTGTCTGTCTGTGTGTCTGTCTGTCTCTCATTGGCGCCTGTATATGGATCTAGGAGGAGCGACCGTGGCGGGAATCGACCCCCACCCCCCTCCAAGCCCCCCCTAACCCCCCCCCCCCCCCCCCCCCCCAAAAAAAAAGAAAAAAAAGAAAAGAAAAACACACACAGAAAGCACCAAAAGAACTGGCCAGTTTATCGATGGATGGCCAATGGATGATGATGACACAGGAACCCGACTCTGCTGCGTGGCTGTCTTATAGCCTGGGCCTGGTGCCCTCTGGTGTTCCGTCCACACAGAGCAGACCTTTGTTGCCTGCCAGCAGACAGTTTTGCCCTCTTGTAGGGTGGTGGTGGTGGTGGTGGTGGTGGTGGTGTGTGTGTGTGTGTGTGTGTGTGTGTGTGTGTGTGTTTTGGGGGGTATATGTGTGTGTGTGTGTGTGTGTGTGTGTGTGCCTGTCTGTCTGTTTGCCTGTGTATGTGTGTTTTCTTTTCTTTCTTTCTTTCTTTCTTTTCTTTTCTTTCTTTCTTTCTTTCTTTTAGTTTAACGTCTTTTCACTGGAAAACGATATTAGACAGCGGGAGGTGGTTGGTGGTGGGGGTGAAGAAGTACATTGTGTGTGCGTGCTTGGGGGGGTTATCGGGTGGGAAGGGGAGGGGGGGGGTCGATGGGAAGAGGTGTTGGGGAAGACTGATGCAGGGAAAGAGACGTAAAAAGTGTGTGTGTGTGTGTGTGGAGGGAGGGGGGGGGGTAGTTATTGAGGGGCGGCCGTACTTTCATGTCCAGGGGGAAGTGACCTCAGGACGTTCTTTATCAGTCCAGGTCGTGACTCAGAGTGTGCGTCGTCAACCTTGGTCCAGAGTTTGCATCTCTTCTTCTGACACTGCCTTACAGTGTGTGTGTGGCTGGCTGCTCCTGGTCGCAGTGAAGAAAGGGAGGATGAAGTGTGGGGCGGCGATCGGAGAGGAGCTTCCTTCCTTCCTTCCTTCCTTTTGTACAGTGATCACATCAGTACCTGACTATTCTATCACTGTCTAAAAGAGGGTCTGCGGAAGATATATTTAGGTCCACATAGATTGGATAGGTTTCTTAGACAAAAAAAAAAAAAAAAAGTGACTGGCAGGCTTTTCGCTTTTCGCCCAGCTGCAAGCAACTGGACCAGCCGGCCCCCAGCTCCACCTAGTGTGGAAGCTGGGGAAAAAAAAGCTTTCAGACTTGGTGAGATAGAAGGTGTTGGGTGGAGGAGGGGGGCGCGGGTGGGTATAGTGTGTGTGTTAGTGTGTGTGTATGTGTGTTCCCGTGTGTGTGCATATATGTGTGTGTGTGTTAAAATGTTAGGGAGTGAGGGGTGGGTGGCAGTGTGTATGTGTGTGTGTGTGGTGTGTGTGTGTGTGTGTGTGTGTGTGCCTGTCTGTCTGTCTGTCTGTCTGTTGCCAGTGTATCTGTAAACGATATTAGACAGCGGGAGGTGGTTGGTGGTGGGGGTGAAGAAGTACATGGTGTGTGCGTGCTTGGGGGATTATCAGGTGGGGAGGGGGGGGGGCGGCGATGGGAATAGGTGTTGGGGAAGACTGATGCAGGGAAAGAGACGTAAAAAGTGTGTGTGTGTGTGTGTGTGTGTGTGGAGGGGAGGAGAGGGGGGGGGGGGGGTAGTTATTGAGGGGCGGCCGTACTTTCATGTCTAGGGGGAAGTGACCTCAGGACGTTGTTTATCAGTCCAGGTTGTGACTCAGAGTGTGTGTCGTCAACCTTGGTCCAGAGTTTGCATCTCTTCTTCTAACACTGCCTTACAGTGTGTGTGTGGCTGGCTGCTCCTGGTTGCAGTGAAGAAAGGGAGTCTGAAGTGTGGGACGGCGGTTGGAGAGGAGTTTCCTTCCTTCCATCCTCCCTTCCTTTCGTAGAGTGATCACAGTCAATACCTGACTATTCTAGCACTCACTAAAAGGGGGTCTGCGGAAGATATATTTAGGTCTACATAGATTGGATAGGTTTCTTAGACGAAAAAAACAACATCCAAAAAAAAGTGGCATTTGACCGGCAGGCTACTACTTTTCGCTTTTCGCCCAGCTGCAAGCAACTGGACCAGCCGGCCCCCAGCTCCACCTAGTGTGGAAGCTGCGGGGGGGGGGGGGGGGGTGAGCTTTGAGACTTGGTGAGGGAGGAGGTGTTGGGTGGGGGCGCGGGAGGGTATAGTGTGTGTGTTTGTGTGTGTATGTGTGTTCCCGCGTGCGTGCATATGTTTGTGTGTGTGTGTGTTAAAATGTTAGGGGGTGAGGGGTGGGTGGCAGTAGGTGTGTGTGTTGTGTGTGTCTGCCCGTGTGTGTGTGTTGTGTGTGTTTGCCCGTGTGTGTGTGTTGTGCGCCCGCGTGTGTCCATATGTGTGCGTATGTGTGTGTGTGTGCATGAATGTTTGGTGAATTGATATCGGTGTGCATGTTATGTGTGAACATGCGTTTGCTCTGCTTGAACTGAATGTAGAGAGACAGACACACCGACAGAGAGGGAGTTTCTAACTCAGTTGTCAAAGGGGACTGTGGGGATCACACACACTCACACGCACACGCACACACACACACGCACGTACGTACGCACGCACATGGAAATGTTCACACTCAGCTGTCAGAAAGATGTATTTCTTTGAAGTGTCGGGTGGAACAGCTGTCGGGATTCTCAGACACAGAGTTATCCTGTAATTTAGGAGAGCTGCAAACTTTCATTGGGATGGTCATGGTCTAACACGGCTTGTCAATTTGTGTGTGTGTGTGTGTGTGTCTGTCTGTGTCTGTGTGTGCGCTTGCTTGCTTGTGTGTGTGTGTGTGTGCGTGTGTACCTACGTTCGTGCGTGCATCCCTTCGATCTGATTTGCTTCTCCGTTGTTCACGTGACTTTTTTTTATACTGTTTTGTTGTTTGTTTTCCAGTACAGCCGCATTCTGTGTTCAGGTTCCAAACACTATAGGGATATTGGCCTGAGACTAAAAAAAAAATCATTTCCATGTCTGTAGTAAAAATTTAATGAAAGAAACACGTGCTTGTGGCCTTGCTACTGACAAACTGAAAGCATGGTTATTACTTTGCAATATTCAGAAAGATTTAGCATTTACTCTTTCCAAGCTGCGATCGTGGGACGTGAAGTTGGGGTTCACTGAAGACAGACTGACAGAATTCCAGCAGACTGCACAAAGAAAAGGACCACTAGTTTGTAAATAAGACATTGGTTAATCCTAGAGGGCCAGCAACTCAGGAATATAACCCAGCTCGTCTGTTGGTTCGACATGTGATGGGTTGGCCAGTGGATGTATGGACGATGGATTGAGTTGGGGATGGCTGATGAATGATCAGTGGTCGTTAACGTTCCTGATCAGTTACTGAAAACAAAGATAAGAAAGGAAGACAACCTTGTAACACACGGCACTCTCACACGAATCTCGCTCCCAAAGCCCGCATAGATTTTTTTTTCTGGATCTACCATGATCTCCGATAGCGGATGGGGTACGGTTTATTGAATGGAAGCTTCGCCCCTGACTGGTGAAGACGAAGATGAGAAAACCATAATCTTATGAAGCAACGGCACTCTCACAGGAATCGTGCAAGGCGTGGGCAGAATCTTGTGGACATAACCAGGAGCTTTAAGATCAGAGGTGGCAGGGAATGGAACGTGCCAAAGGACTTTTATCGATGATGATAAAGGAACATTAGGCTGTGTGTACAGTGTGTGCGTGCGTGCGTGCGTGTGCGCGCTTTGTGCTGTTCACGCTGTTCCGAGCTTTTTGCCCGGCTGTCAGGATCTGTGGAGGGAGGGAGGAAAGTGACCTCACCTCGCCCCCCCCCCCCCCCCCCACACACACACCCGGACAAAACTGATCGACTCCACGTCGTGACTCAGAGAGTGATGACCCTGGTGCTGTGTGCTATCTCATCAAGGCTGTTCTTGTTTGTAGTGCAAGGAGAACAAGGCGAAATTAGTGCACACAGAGGGTGAGTTAGGTGGGGTGGGGTGGGGTGGCGGAGAGGGGGAGAGAGAGAGACAGGGAGGGGAGGTAGGGGATGAGCTGTTAGTAGCATCGACCTGTATACTTTACATCTCGGTGGTTGTGAGAGACACATCAATGCCTCCCCCACCCCCACCCCCCCACCTCCCACCTCCCATCTCCCACCACCCCACATCCATACCCACCCTCGCGAAGGTAAAAACGGTCAAACCTGTAAGAGTCTACTCGTGGTATACGAGTGAACGTTGAAATTGTAGCCTATGAACGAAAGAAGAAGAAAAAAATATATATCGGGAAGGGATTAACGGGTGGAGGAGTCAGTGTGTTTGTTTGCTTGTGTGAACGTGTGTTTTTGTAGTGCGCAGAGGTCAGTATGCATGCATGTGTGAACACGCTCTGTGTAAATCATTTCTACATGTATCACAGAGATGGAAGGAGAGAGAGAGAGAGAGAGAGAGAGAGAGAGAGAGAGAGAGAGAGAAGGACAGTGAAATAACCACAGAGAAAGACGACCGGGCACTCACTTTCGTGCCGCTGTACACAGAACGCTCTGCGGAGCTGGTAGAGATGAGTTTCAAGATATGCTTGCGACCTTAATTAATGTGAAGTTGTTCAGGGTTTGGGTCGGAAGGTTGCTTTGTTCGTGAGGATGAGTTCTGGATGTCTGTCGTTCCAAGGGGAAGTCCTGTCTGTCTGAAGTCCTGGCTGTTCCTCTGACGTTCCAAAGGTAAAGTACTGGCTGTTCTTCTGGCGTTCCAAAGGGGAAGTACTGTCTGAATTCCTGGCTGTTCTTCTGGCGTTCCAAAGGGGAAGTACTGTCTGAATTCCTGGCTGTTCTTCTGGCGTTCCAAAGGGGAAGTACTGTCTGAATTCCTGGCTGTTCTTCTGGCGTTCCAAAGGAGAAGTACTGTCTGAATTCCTGGCTGTTCTTCTGGCGTTCCAAAGGGGAAGTACTGTCTGTCTGAATTCCTGTCTGTTCTTCTGGCGTTCCAAAGGGGAAGTACTGTCTGAATTCCTGGCTGTTCTTCTGGCGTTCCAAAGGAGAAGTACTGTCTGAATTCCTGGCTGTTCTTCTGGCGTTCCAAAGGAGAAGTACTGTCTGAATTCCTGGCTGTTCTTCTGGCGTTCCAAACGGGAAGTACTGTCTGTCTGAATTCCTGGCTGTTCTTCTGGCGTTCCAAAGGGGAAGTACTGTCTGGCTGAAGTCCTGGCTGTTCTTCTGGCGTTCCAAACGGGAAGTACTGTCTGTCTGAAGTCCTGGCTGTTCTTCTGGCGTTCCAAACGGGAAGTACTGTCTGTCTGAAGTCCTGGCTGTTCTTCTGGCGTTCCAAACGGGAACTACTGTCTGTCTGAAGTCCTGGCTGTTCTTCTGGCGTTCCAAACGGGAAGTACTGTCTGTCTGAAGTCCTGGCTGTTCTTCTGGCGTTCCAAACGGGAAGTACTGTCTGTCTGAAGTCCTGGCTGTTCTTCTGGCGTTCCAAAGGGGAAGTACTGTCTGGCTGAAGTCCTGGCTGTTCTTCTGGCGTTCCAAACGGGAAGTACTGTCTGTCTGAATCCATGGCTGTTCTTCTGGCATTCCAAAGGGGAAGTACTGTCTGTCTGAAGTCCTGGCTGTTCTTCTGGCGTTCCAAACGGGAAGTACTGTCTGTCTGAAGTCCTGGCTGTTCTTCTGGCGTTCCAAACGGGAAGTACTGTCTGTCTGAAGTCCTGGCTGTTCTTCTGGCGTTCCAAACGGGAAGTACTGTCTGTCTGAAGTCCTGGCTGTTCTTCTGGCGTTCCAAAGGGGAAGTACTGTCTGTCTGAAGTCCTGGCTGTTCTTCTGGCGTTCCAAAGGGGAAATATTGGCTGTCAAGTCCTGGTTGTTCTTCTGGCGTGCCAAGGGGTGGTGGGGGTAATGGGTGGGGAGGGGGGTGGTTGTCCTAGCTGTCTGGTTCCGGCTATTCTTCAGGGGTACCAATGGCGATGTACTGGCTGTCTGAAGTCCTGGCTGTTTTTCTGTCGTTCCAAGGGGGGTAGGGGCGGGGGTGGTTCCTAGCTGTCTGGTCCCGTCTGTTCTTCTTGCATTCCAAGGGGAGGGGGGTCGTAGCTGTCTGAAGTACTGGCTGTTTTTTTTGTCATTCCAAGGGGCGTGGGGGAAGTACAGGCTGTCTGAAGTCCTGGCTGTTCTTCGGGCGTTCCAAAGGGGGTCGGAGTGGGAAGTGCTAGCTGTCTGAAGTCATGACTGTTCTTCTTGCGTTCCAAGGGGGGGAAGTGGAGTCCTAGTTGTCTGAAGTCAGTTCCAAGTTGGAAAGTACTGCCAACTTAAGCCATTCCCAGCTAGTTCCTTTTCAAAACGCATCATCTCTGTCATTGATGGGCTGTAGCCTGTGCCTGAGGCACTACCTCTCCTCCTCTTCTTCTTCTTCTGCGTTCGTGGGCTGCAGCTCCCACGTTCACTCGCATGTACACGAGTGGGCTTTTACGTGCATGACCGTTTTTACCCCGCCATGTAGGCAGCCATACTCCGCTTTCGGGGGTGTGCATGCTGGGTATGTTCTTGTTTCCATAACCCACCGAACGCTGACATGGATTACAGGATCTTTAACGTGCGCATTTGATCTTCTGCATGCATTTACACACGAAGGGGGTTCAGGCACTAGCAGGTCTGCACATATGTTGACCTGGGAGATCGTAAAAATCTCCACCCTTTACCCACCAGGCGCCGTCACTGTGATTCGGACCCCGGACCCTCAGATTGAAAGTCCAACGCTTTAACCACTCGGCTATTGCGCCCGTCTAGGCACTACCAAAGGACGACCCTAAAAACGTCAATGACCGACCACGCTGAAGGTGACTGTGAGTGTCCACAAAGGCGGGATGGAGTTGGATGGTCATTAGCACCCTCAGGAACGTGGCTGTTTACAAAGAAAACCTACTGTGCTGGGTCTGAGAGAGCTTTCCACACTCACTTGTCAAGAGGGGGGTAATTGTTATTATTCCATGGGGCCAGAGAGAGAGATAGAGGGAGAGAGAGAGAGATTCACTTGTCAAGAGGGGTATAGTTATTATTCCGTGGGGACCGCGCACACACACACACACACACACACACACACACACACACACACACACACACACACACACACACACTCACAGAGATTCACTTGTCAAAAGTGGTACTTGTTATCATTCCGCGGGGACCTCAGAGAGAGAGAGAGACAGGGACAGAGAGACAGAGGAGATTCACTTGTCAAGAGGTGTATAGTTATCATTCCTTGGGGACCACACACACACACACACACACACACACACACACACACACACACACACACACACACAGATTCACTTGTCAAGAGGGGTAGTTATTATTCCGTGGTGACCATACACACACACACACACACACACACACACACACACACACACACACAGATATTCACTTGTCAAGAGGGGTAATTGTTATTATTCCGTGGGGATCACAGAGAGAGAGAGAGAGGGAGGGAGGGAGAACAAGAACAAGAAGAACAAAATTTTATTCCATAGGCTTCTAGAAACAAAAAGAACAATGTAGAATGCCTATCAAGGAAATACGAAAACATGAACCAAGCCATGCATGCAAGAAAGTGGAATTTCCTAAACCTACAGATTATCAGTTATTTTAACAACTGACAGCCAGTACAGAGGGCATAACTTATCTGTATTATTACCGACGAAATTGTTTCGAATTTTCAGTGCATAAAAGATATAAATTCCTAGGTTCCTAGTTTTAAGCGAGAGAGAGAGAGGGGGGAGGGAAGGGAGGGAGGGAGATAGAGAGAGGGAGGGAGATAGAGAGAGGGAGGGAGATAGAGAGAGAGAGAGGGAGGGAAGGGAGGGAGGGAGATAGAGAGGGAGACAGAAAGAGGGAGGGAGGAAGGGAGAGAGAGAGGAGGGAGGGAGAGAGAGAGAGGGAGGGAGGGGGGAGGGAGATAGAGAGAGAGAGAGGGAGGGAGGGAGATAGAGAGAGAGGGAGACAGAAAGAGGGAGGGAGGAAGGGAGAGAGAGAGGAGGGAGGGAGAGAGAGAGAGGGAGGGAGGGGGGAGGGAGATAGAGAGAGAGAGAGGGAGGGAGGGAGATAGAGAGAGAGGGAGACAGAAAGAGGGAGGGAGGAAGGGAGAGAGGAGGGAGGGAGAGAGAGAGAGAGGGAGGGAGGGGGAGGGAGATAGAGAGAGAGAGAGGGAGGGAGATAGAGAGAGAGGGAGACAGAAAGAGGGAGGGAGGAAGGGAGAGAGAGAGGAGGGAGGGAGAGAGAGAGAGGGAGGGAGGGGGGAGATAGAGAGAGAGAGGGAGGGAGGGAAGGGAGGGAGGGAGATAGAGAGAGAGGGGGACAGAAAGAGGGAGGGAGGAAGGGAGAGAGAGAGGAGGGAGGGAGAGAGAGAGAGGGAGGGAGGGAGGGAGATAGAGAGAGAGAGGGGGGAGGGAAGGGAGGGAGGGAGAGAGAGAGGGAGGGAGAGAGAGAGAGGGAGGGAAGGGAGGGAGGGAGATAGAGAGAGAGAGAGAGGGAGGGAGGGAAGGGAAGGAGGGAGATAGAGAGAGAGGGAGCCAGAAAGAGGGAGGGAGGAAGGGAGAGAGAGAGGAGGGAGGGAGAGAGAGAGAGGGAGGGAGGGAGATAGAGAGAGAGAGGGGGGAGGGAGGGAGGGAGGGAGGAAGGGAGAGAGAGAGGAGGGAGGGAGAGAGAGAGAGGGAGGGAGGGAGATAGAGAGAGAGAGGGGGGAGGGAGGGAGGGAGGGAGGAAGGGAGAGAGAGATTAACACTCGGTTGTCAGAAAGCTGTGAAGTACTGAGGACACGAAGAACAGCAGCTGGTGGCACGTTGGGAACTGACTGGAGTCACTCTATAATTTAGGGTGTGGATGGGAGGTCCGGATTTCGTTTGGGGTTATTGTGGCCGACAACGGTTTGTGTCCACCCATCTCTGTCTGTGTCTGTGTCTCTCTGTCTCTCTTTCCTCTACTTCTGTGTGTGTGTGTGTGTGTGTGTGTGTGTGTGTGTGTGTGTGTGTGTGTGTGTGTGTGTGTGTGTGTGTGTGTGTGTGTGTGTGTGTGTGTGTGTGTGTATGAGCGTGAGTAAGTGAGTGTGTGTGTGTGTGTGTGTATGTGTGTGTGTGTATGTGTGAGTGAGTGAGTGTGTGAGTGTGTGTTGTGCGTGTGAGCAGCTCAGATTTCACAATGAATACTTTGTTTCTGTGCTATTGTGTGTGCGCGTGAGAGAGAGGGAGAGAGAGAAGGGGGAGAGAGAGATGGAGAGAGAGGGAGGGGAGAGAGAAGGGGGAGAGAGAGAGAAGGGGGAGAGAGAGATGGAGAGAGAGGGAGGGGAGAGAGAGAGAGAGGGGGGGGCTGAATAGGCGAAACAGGAACGGCAGGTAGGCAAGCAGCTAAGAACCCTTGGCAACAGTGGCAGTCAAGAGAAAGGAGTGGGATGTAATAATGGAGCAACGCATCAGAGAAGAAAATCGGGTTGCAGAGAGAAGCCCCCCCCCCCCTCCCCCCCAACCCCCCGTCCCCTCCCCGCCCTCCCCTCCAAGCCTGGCTGTTGTTTGTCAGACGGCTGATGAAGCTTCTCTTAAAATCATGTGCGGGTGGGAGCTTTAGGGAAAGGAGGAGAGAAAAAGTAGTGTCATGTTGGTTTAAATGATCTTTAATTATTCAGCAATACACATGATTACAATGCAATGAATGACAAAAGAGCATCAACAAGCTTAAAGTGTCATGTTAAGAATAATGATATTTCTTTCCCTTCCCTTTCTCCCTTTTTGCACTCCTCAGATTGGTTTTCCTGTTGTGGAGTTTCCTCCATATATATATATATATATATATGTATATATCCCTCTCTCTTTTCCCCTCTCTCTCTCTTTCTCTCTCTCTCTCTCTCTTTCTCTCTCACTCTCACTCTCTCTCTCCCTCTTTATCTCCGTCTCTCTCCCTGTCTCTCTGTCTCCCACTCTCTCCCTCTGTATCTCCCTCTATCTCTCTCTCTTTCTCCCCCTCTATCTCTCTCCCTCCTCCCTCTCTCTCTGTTTCTGTCTGTCTGCCTTTCTCAGGCATTGTGTGTGTGTGTGTGTGTGTGTGTGTGTGTTTTCGTGCGTTTGTGTGTGCCTGAGTGTGCGTGCGTGCATGCATGCATGCATGCGTGCCGCGTGCATGCGAACAAAGAATCAAACTCTGAACAGACTATACAGGTTTACTGATCGCACAACCAACTAACAGGCCATACGGGACTAGGTGAATCGGACCCTGCTCGTACAACAAAACACAGTTGGCTGGGAGAAGAAGACACTGTCGTAGAGGGAGGTAGGGGTGGGGGGTAGGGGGGAGGGGGATTAAAAATCCCTCAAACTCCGGATTCGAACCCCTGGGCACTCAACTTCCTTACGGGACACATTACCACCAGACCACCCCTCCACTTTTGTAAGAGAATCCTAGGCAACGGAGGCGGTCAGACTAGCGGAGAACAGAGAGGGGGGGGTGGAGCAACGCGTCACAGGGGAGAATCGGGTTCCAGAGAGATGGTTAGGCCCCCCTGCGCCCCCCGCCCCCCGCCCCCCACGCCCCCTCCCCCCTCCAAGCCTGGCCGTTTGTCTGACAACTGATGAAGGTTTGTGTGTTTGTGTGCCAGTGGGGAAGAGTTCAGAAGAAGAAAAAACAAAAGTTAAGTCCTGTCGTGTTGATAATTATTCCTCCACTCCTCCGACCCCCCCCATCATCTCATCTTAGAATCAGTTGTGTCTTGTTCGTTTGATTTTGGATTCTTCTTCTTCTTCTTATTATTATTATTGTGTGTGTGTGTGTGTGTGTGTGTGTGTGTGTGTGTGTGTGTGTGTGCGTGTGTGTGTGTGTGTGTGTGTGCGTGCGTGTGAGTGTGTGTGTGTGTGCGTGCGTGCGTGCGTGTGTGTTTGTGTGCGTGCGTGCGTGTGAGCGTGTGTGTGTGTGTGCGTGCGTGTGTACCTGCGTGCGCGTGTTGTCTTCAGTTTTTCGTCTTTCCATTTGAAGTGATATTAGACGAAAAACAAACAAACAAACAAACAAAACAAAACCGGAGGGGGTAGGAGTTGTGGGAGGGGGAGGGTGAAGAAGTGTGTGTGTGTGTGGAGGTGGGGAGGGTAGGGAAAGACAACGCTAGTAGAAAACAACTGTAACAACCATAACAAATGTCCCATAGGATTACGCAGTAAACCTGCAATAACAAATAACATTTTGGAACTGTTAAAAACACACTCACAAGAACTTTCGGTGAAGTCTGGAAAAAAAAAAACCATTTTAGATTCTCACATTCAAATATTTCGTGGTTGCTAGAAATATGTTCTCCACATATGCATTTGACATCTTTGCTGAACTTGGTCAGCCTTATCCTGTTTGACAATGCATGAATCTGCCTTAATCTTATTGAATTACTGTATGTATTTGACTGATTGATAGTTCCCGGTTGTTGAACATTAATTACACTATGGTTTAAAGCTTTGCCGTTTTGCTGGTATAATTCCCTGACTTTGCTCCATGTTTTTCATTTTTTTAGTATTCGATAACCCTCTTGTACAGACAGAGGCACATAAAGTTCTATGGTTCCCTCTTCGTTTTTTATTTTTGTTTTTTGTGGGTGTTGTTTTTCCACTTTTTCTTGCAGCCCTGTCAGCCCATTCATTGTTGAGAACACCAAGATGTGAAGGACCTTCAACCCAGCAAAAAGTAACACGTGTTCCCGTTTCAAACTTAAAAGGGGTGTGTGTGTGGGGGGGGGTGAAGCATTGATCGAGAGACAAATAATACAACACACACACACACACACACACACACACACACACACACCCTACCCTCCCCTCCCCCCCTCCCTCCCCCCTCCCCTACACACACGGAGAGCGCGCGCGCGCGTTTGAAGATTTTTGACGATCATCATAAATGTGTCCGAAAAGGTCGCGGAAATAATAAACTGTCAGCGGACGGGCCGCAAATGCAGCAGACGGGAAGACACTTGTCCCATGTCAGGATCACACTGACCCACACACACCCACAGCCTAACCAGCATCCACCCCCCCACCCTCCCAAGCCCCTCCCCTCCCCCCACACCCTCGCATCCACCCATCCTCTATCAACAACCTGTAGAGAGAGAGAGAGAGTGTGTGTGTATGTGTGTGTGTCGTGTGGTGTGTGTGTGTGTGCGTGCGTGCGTGCGCGCGTGTATGTGTGTGTGTGTGTGTGTGTGGGGGGGGGGGCTGTAACTCCCAACAACAGACATTCATGTTCACGAGCTCTACCACTCTTCTGTAAACTGCTAAAAAAAAAAATTAAAAAAAAAATCATGTTGTGCCATTTGACCCAAGTATTGTCTGTCACTGTCATGCTGTCAGAAAAAAAGCACTGAACGGGAAACGTATCATTATCATGTTTTATCCGGTTATGAAATGAAGTACCGTGGTGGTGGTGGTGGTGGTGGTGGTTAAATAATGGATTCGTGGAGGGGAAGGGGTGAAAAGTAGATCGGAATGGGGGCGGGGAGTGGGGGTAGGGGTGGTTCAGGTTACAATGACCTAAGTGAAACGCATTTCAATTCTATCATCGCAGCGTGCTTCCCCTTACTCAGAATTGCTAGAGCTTATGGGTCAGTGATTCTTTTTTCTTTACTTTTTTCCCCCTTGTCCGTCCATCCCTTTCCTTGACTCCCCTCCCCCCCACCCCCAACCCCACACTACCCCCAACCCCTCCACACACACTCTCTCAACTCTCCCCTCCCTCTATTGCCCATCAGGCAGATAAAAACAAAACAAGCAAAACAAAACAAAAAACAACAACAACCCCTCCCCCAAAAACCACAAAAAAACAAACAAACAAAAGAAAAAAAAAACGGCCAACCCAGTTACAACACCGCCATGAACACGTTGTGGAATAGCGTTTTACTCAAAGAGTCAAAAACGTTTTCAACTAAGCGCCGAAACACTTGACTGAGGGGGGCGGGGGGGTTGGTGGGGGGGGGGGGGGGGGGGGCTTCTTCTCTGAAGACCTTGTACTGTCCAGCTCTCCCTAGAGTTTTTTTTATCACTTTTGGTGGTCTGTCACCACCTTTGTGTGCAAGACTGATGACAGGAAAGCCCTGGGTTGGACGTGGAATGTTGAACCACGGTCTTTACCAGAAACAAAATGGTGTCCATTTGTAAAACGTCTTGGAAACAACGACTGGCAACAAATTACAAAATTATGGCCAAATACCAACATGAGCAACGTGGATGCAGATGTATGTGAATGTAAACGTGTGTGTATATCAATGTGTAATCGAAAAGTATATTACTATGACAGTGTATTCGGTGTATGACGCCTTATTATATTATCACGGCAGTGTATTTGGTGTAACACGCCTTATTATATTACCTATTTCGATGGAATGTGTTGATACATATGAGGTCCCTTGTGCTCAGTGGAAATCTTCATATGGTTTATGTTCTTTTTCCATTGTGTTGCTTGACACACGTTAAATAAGCTAAGTGATGTTTGATATAATGCTAATTATTTCTTCTTTTTATTTTTTATTTATTTATTTATTTTACATCGTCCGACTATGAATATCTGATGACAATGGTTTCACCTTGACCTTGAAAAAAGTGGATTAAAAAAAAAGAAGAAGTCTGGATTGGACAGGATGTGAGCGAAATAAGTTCCCTGAATGCTGCCTGTATCATCCGAATTTAGAGAATATTTGCCAACGTTATCGTCATCGGTACCAGCGAACTAAGTTCCCCACTGCATGTATCAACCGGATTTAGAGAGTCTTTACCAAGGGTTACCGTCATCGGTACCAGCGGACTAAGTACCCTGCACGCTTCATGCATCATCCGGATTTAGAGAATCTCTGCCAACGCTATCGTCATCGGTACCGGCGACAAAGTTCCATGCTGCATGCATCATCCGGATTTAGAGAATCTCTGCCAACGCTATCGTCATCGGTACCGGCGACAAAGTTCCATGCTGCATGCATCATCCGGATTTAGAGAATCTCTGCCAACGTTGCCGTCATCGTTACCGCCATGATTGGCCGTAGCAGGAGAGTACCATCAGTCTCATTATACCACGTGCATCTCCATTGTTCTGATTGTCGCCTCCATTTGGAGCAGAACGGTACCAGCGCAGTGATTATCGCGCGCGCAGGAAACAGGGCTGTCATAGTCAACGATACAACCGTTTCTGCAACTGCTCTCTCGAAATAACAGTAGACATCGGATTCATGTCCGACGGGCGCAATAGCCGAGTGGTTAAAGCGTTGGACTTTCAAGCTGAGGGTCCCGGGTTCGAACCATGGCGACGGCGCATGGTGGATAAAGGGGTGGTGATTTTTTACGATCTCCCACGTCAACATATGTGCAGACCTGCTAGTGCCTGAAACCCCTTCGTGTGTATACGGCAAGCAGAAGATCAGATACACACGTTAAAGATCCTGTAATCCATGTCAGCGTTCGGTGGGTTATGGAAACAAGAACATACCCCGCATACCCCCCCCCCCCCCCCCCCCCCCCCCCCCCGAAAGTGGAGCATGGCTGCCTACATGGCGGGGTAAAAACGGTCATACACGTAAAAGCCCACTTGTGTACATACCAGTGAACGTGGGAGTTGCAGCTCACGAACATAGAAGAAGAAGAAGAAGAAGGATTCATGTCTTCGTGAAGAGTGATTTATTTCCTGTTTCATGCAGTATGGAAGGAGGCTCCATGCCCCCCGGCTCCAACCCCCTAGCTCCACCCCCCGCCTCCGCCCCCCCCCCCCCCCCCCCCCCGCCACGTGGGCAGTCATACCCCGTTTTCGGGGGCGGTGGGTAGGGGTGGGGGAGCAAAGCACTCACAAAAATTTGTATTTCGAACAGATATTACTTGAAGACAGGGAAATCGGTCAGTCGTTTTGGAGGGAGAAGGGAGGACAGAGAGGAGAGGGTGTTAAGAGGAAATCGGGTATTGCGGTTCCTGGGAGTCAGAAAAGGTCACTGCGTTGCAAACAGACAGGGAGGAAGGGGGAGAGGGGGGAGACGGACAGACAGACAGGAATGACTGATTCGCGTGGCATTTTTTTTCTTTCTGAGCCACAGCAAACAATCCCGGACCCAGGTGGGCACTGAGGATGTCAGGAGACCCTTCCTGGCCACAGCCGCCGGTCTTCTTTGTAGGCTGCTTTGTTTACAGACATAACTGTTTGAAGCTCTTCCCCCCGTCCACCTCCACACCGCATCTACCGGCCGCACCACGCCTCTCCACCTCCGCCCTACCCCCCTCCCCATCTTCCTCAGAGGTACAGTCATCAGTTATTCCCCTTGTCATTTGTTGCCCTCAGCCATTAATGGCCCCTATGCGGTCGGCTTGGCTGTGAGCAACATTAATTGGGTTGATTTGTTGCCCCCTAAACAAATCAGAAGACAATGATGGGTGGTTGAGCTCAAGTTCAAAGAGGAAAAGTGCGTTTTATCGCTTATTCATTGTTATTTTTGGTAAACAGTTTCTTTTTCTTTCTTTCTTTTTTTCGTTTTTTTTTTTTCATTCTCACGACCTCTGCTTTGAAAAGCATGGTTCGCTTATTGTGTACTTTCCAAATGCATACAATCGAAACCACGTTTTCTGTGAACGTTATTTTTGTCAGTTTCAGAGCTACAGATTTTTTTTATTTATTATTATTATTTTTTTATACTCTGATCGATGAAATGTGAGCGTCAAATACACAAAACTACACTCGAAGCGGTCTGACAGAGAAAGGTTGGAACAAATAGTGTGACATACTTATTAGTGAGACAGACGTGTTTGTTATCGAAGTGTTGTGTAGTGTATTGTAGTGTAGTTGGTTTGGTTGTTTGGGGGTTTTTGTTTGTTTGTTTGTTTCCATATCCAAGTGGTTTTTCTGTAGAATTATTTTCTCCTGGGGCAGTTCTTCTGCTGTTGCGCGCCGAGAGGCCTGGGTATGTTCGATAGTTGATCACCTTAGAGAACTTCATTCGAGGTCTGCTGAAAATGGGGGCAAGGCGGGGGGGAGAGGAGTTAAAAAAAAAAAAAAAAAAGAAAAAAAAAAGAAGCTGTTTGCGCTTTGTCTGCCAAGGTTGAACGCACATTCATTGAACGCGGTCACGATGGTTAGTGCGTGGGGTTGTCCAGCGGTTGTTTGATTGGCTGATTGACTGATTGATTGATTGATTGACTGATTGGATTCACATGGATACTTATATAGCGCCTACCCTCGGTCGAAGACCAAGCTCTAAGCGCTTTACAAACACGGGGTCGTTTGCACACCAGGCTGCATACCTACCTGGGTAGAGCCGACTGACGACTGCTGCCACTGGGCGCTCATCATTCGTTTCCTGTGTCATTCAGTCACATTTCAGGTACGCACGCACGCACGCACACACGCACACACACACACACACACATATATATATATACACACACACACACAAGCA
>NC_134878.1:30087810-30090310 GCF_041734735.1 Babylonia areolata
CAACAAAAGGGTTGTCCCTGGCAAAATTCTGTAGAAAAATCCACTTCGATAGGAAAAACAAATGAAACTGTACGCAGGGAAAAAAAAGAGAAAAAAAAAAAGGGTGGCGCTGTAGTGTAGCGACGCGCTCTCCCTGGGGAGAGCCGCCCGAATTTGACACAGAGAAATCTGCTGTGATAAAAAGAAACAGAAATACAAATACAACTGGCATTTTACAGTGATGGGCAATGGGTTTCAGCATGGCGGCTGATGCAAAGAAAGATAGATAAACAACACATGGCAAGCGTTTTTTCTTTCTTTCTTTGTTTTTTTTTTGTTTTTGTTTGTTTGTTTGTTTTTTTCGCGTCTTCCTGCCAATAATGATTGAGTGCAACATCAACACTTCAGACGAGACGAGACATGACTGTTTCCATAAAATTCGCTTGAACTGACGTGGGAGAATCGATGAAAAGTTGATTTTTGGCTTTGTTGGGTGTTTCGTGTGTGTGTGTCTGTGTCTGTGTGTTTGTGTCTGTGTGTATTTTCTTCTCTCTCTCTCTCTCTCTTTTTTTTTACCTTCTATATTGTGCTTGTATGCTCTGCCCTCCCTCTAAGTTAGAGCATGTCGTACGCGCAAGTTAGCGTGTCTAAATGGTAATCTGTTGTTGAACAGATCTGTTCTGATTAACAACAGTACTGCATCTATTTAGCTTGTTCATCCCGTTTTCATCTTGTTCACCCCAGTGGCTTGCATGAATGTCTCCATAGACTTGAGTGGGCTTTTTTCCCCCCCACATGCCGTTTGAAAATGTCACTGGGAAACTCTAAATTGCAGCGATCAAATATTAAACTCGTCAACTCGGGAGTTCCGTCAGTGGCACTTGTGTGTGTGTGTGTGTGTGTGTGTGTGTGTATTTGTGTGTGTGTGTTTATCTGTGTGTGTGTGTGTGTGTGTGTGTGTGTGTGTGTGTGTGTGTGTGTGTGTGTGTGTGCTTTCTCCTATTTTCTTTCTTTTTCTTCTTTCAGTGCCATGAACGCTTAATTAATTCTACCAAAAAAAACAACCTTGAATGTCAACCCACATCACACATGAAATTAAAGAAGTCGATGCGTACAACAAAATTTTGGACAAAGGAGATGTAACCCAGATAAGGTGTTCCCTCTACAGTTACAAGACTTTATACACACACACACACACACACACACACCAGTTTCTTACCGCCAGCAAAGGAAATGTCAAAGGAGGCTCGGCCAGACCTTAAAAGAAGAAAAAGAGAAGACACAGCAGTATGTTATTGACTGGAAATGAGTGGACGATGAAGAAAAGTGGGGGGAAAAAACAACAAAAAAACCTCTGAAGTGTCGTCATCTCTTCTGATGACTGTTTTATATCTTTTACACGTTTGAGTTTTGTCTGTTTTTTTGTTGTTGTTGTTTTTTTTGTATCAAGGATCAGCAAGTCTGCCAGTGTGCAGGAAAACAGTTGACGTCATGAAAACGCTGCTTCTCCCCAACCTCCCCCCCCACCCAGCCCCGGAGAATGCCGCTAACTGCTTGTGAATATCCGGATAAAATGGACATAGGGAATATGGTAAATATTTAGAGAGAGAGAGACAGACAGACAGATAGACAGAGACAGACACACAGACAGATAGAGACAGACACACAGACAGAGAGAGAGAGAGCGAGCTTGATCATATAACCAACCCCATACGGTGCAGTCTCTATGGCTGTCTGCAGTGACCGAAACCACGATTGCTTGGAGGACAGCTCGACCATTTTCAATAATTCACGTGTTGTGACACTGTCTGCGCAGCCGTGTGCGCGAGCGCGTGCGTGCACACACTGACACACATGCACGCACGCGCGCACACACACACACACATTCACACAAATGCACACATACCACACATATGCACGCACAGAAACACACACACACACACACACACATGCGCGCGCGCGTGCACACACACACACACACACACACACATACACACTCACACACATGCACGCACGCGCGCGCACACACACACATACACACACACACACACACGAACGCACGCGCGTGCACACACACACACACACACACACACACACACACACACACAGAGCTGGTATACGTACATAACTGCACATTCAGTCTTTATAGCCGTCAGTCTCCCAATAACCAAGACAGCGGTCCTAGCCAACAGCTGATATCCCGAGAACTCGAGATCCTTTTCAATAATTCAGGTGTTTTTGATGGACGCTGCCCGGCGCTCTTTCCAGCATGGTGTCTGTCTGTCAAGGCCGTACCGTCACCTGCACAACTGTACTGTTATCCTTCCTTCCTTCCTACCTTCATTCCTTCCTTTCTTCCTTCCTCTCTTCCTTCCTTCCCTCCTTCCTCCCCACTGCTGTCAACAGCTGTGCATGAAGGGACTGACCCAGAACCTGGTTCTCTGCACGGTCAGCTTAATGTTAATTTTGGTGTCATATACTGTACCATGTCAAACTGATGCAAACTAGGCCTATGGTTTGC
>NC_134878.1:30092810-30105310 GCF_041734735.1 Babylonia areolata
CACGCACACACACGCACACTGACATCTGCAAATGCAGGCAGCAAGGACACAAACATGCACGCATGCGCAGACTGACGTGCATACAAACATTTACACACGCACGCGGGGCAAGCACGCAAACACACCGACGTACTCGTAGGCTTGTGCTCACGTTTCTCACAAAGTGCTAAGGCACACACACACACACACACACACACACACACACACACACACACACACACACACACACACACACACACACACACACACGCGCGCGCGCGCGCACGCACGCACGCATACACACGCACGATAATACGAACGCTCGCTGCGCGTACACATACACATACACAGTAAACAAGCTATTTTTTGTCATATATATATATATATATATATATATATGTGTGTGTGTGTGTGTGTGTGTGTGAAAAGTATGAAAAGTGTATTTTAAAAAAATGACAAATTCCCACACACGAACAATTAAGTACAAAATGTATGGAGTAGTCGAAATCAGATCAGAGACTTGAAACAAACACACACACAAAAATAGGTAAATAGATAAATAAATAAATAACAATAACGCTACCACACTTACACACTCCTCCCATCTCACTACAACCCCTACGTTCCTAACCTCTCATCCCCCACCACCACCACCACCCCCACCTCCACCAAGCCTCTCCCTTCTTCTTCTTCTTCTGCGTTCGCGGGCTGCAACTCCCACGTTCACTCGTATGCACACGAGTGGGCTTTTACGTGTATGACCGTTTTTACCCCGCCATGTAGGCAGCCATACTCAGTTTTCGGGGGTGTGCATGCTGGGTATGTTCTTGTTTCCATAACCCACCGAACGCTGACATGGATTACAGGATCTTTAACGTGCGTATTTGATCTTCTGCTTGCATATACACACGAAGGGGGTTCAGGCACTAGCAGGTCTGCACATATGTTGACCTGGGAGATCGTAAAAATCTCCACCCTTTACCCACCAGGCGCCATCACCGTGATTCGAACCCGGGACCCTCAGATTGACAGTCCAACGCTTTAACCACTTGGCTATTGCGCCCGTCAGCCTCTCCCTCAAACCCTTGCCCCCCCCCCCCCCATCATACTATCCCACCCACCCACCCACCCAGCCAACCGTCTGTGCGACAGGTTGTTGGCAAACGAGTATGAAATATGACGTCTGGAAATATCTGACAACACTGTTGGCTCTGACCTGCTGTCAGCCAGACACACTTATGCTACCGCCTGTTGCTTGCTCCCCCCCTCCCCACCCCTACCCCTCCCCCCACAACACACACACACACACACACACACACCTCCCCTCCAGTCGTTGGCATCAGTCCAGTATTATACCGTATTTCTGTCTTGTTTTTGTTTTTTGTTCTTCTTCTTTTTCTGTTCTTCGCAGCCTGTTGCACGTGCCGGCACAGTACTGTTCTGTACTGTACTGCTTCGCCTGCAGCACTGACGCGCACAATGCAGGCAGCCGTTATACGTGTGCCTGCATGGTGGAGATGTTTGGGTGTGGGTCTGGGTGTGGGTCTGGGGTCGGTGTGCATTGATTGATTGACTGACCGATTTATCCATCGTGTCGCCAGATGGCGGGTTGAGTGTCCTCTGGCTCTTAACCCCCCCCCCTCCGGCCCCCCCACGCCTCCCCCCGTCCCCCCCCACATCCGATGAAAAACAGAAACAGAAACAGAACAAACAAACAAAAAAACACCCACAAAACGGAACTGTGTTTTGAGATTGTGTGTGTGTGTGTGTGTGTGTCAGTGTGTGTGTGTGTGTGTGTGTTTGTGTGTGTCAGTGTGTGTGTGTGTGTATGTGTATGTGTGTGTGTTAGTGTGAGTGGGGGATGTGTGTTGTGCACTCAAAACAACTTAACCTCCCAACTTGTTTAAGGTGACTTTAACACAGTAAGAAAATAAATTTGGTTGTTTGTTTATTTTGGGTTTGTTGTTGTTGTTGTTTTTGTTTTGTTTTCGTTTTCCCGACAGGAAAGCAACATGCTGAAATACATATTCGATGGGTTATGGAAACAAAAACACGGCATTCACGCCCCCGCTCCCCCGCCCCCACCGGCCCCCACACGAAAAACAAAAACCAAAACGGAATATGACTGCCAAAATGGAGGGGATAAAAACGGTCATACACGTAAAAGCCCGCTCATGTATTCGAGTGAACGTGGGAGTTGCTGCCCACAAACGTTAAAAAAAAAAAAGAAAAAAAGAAACGGATTATTTGACTGGTGCATGTTTATGGCGATATTTTCTTTATGATCATGTTACACGTGGCTGTCCACAGGTCCCACAGTGTTGACGTTCAGCGGGTACGAGTGGGTGACGTACCGGGTGTATGACGGCGAGAGTAACCGGCCCTTCTCGGACCACAACACGGTGGCCTTGGAGTTCAAGGTGAGTGGAGTTGGGATGCACGAGGAGGGGGGGGCCGGGGGGTGGGGGGTGGCGGTGGTGGTGAGGGGGCAGTGTCATCGTTATGGTCGATGCCTGGTGGTGTGGGGGTGGGGGTGGGGACCGTTTTTCTTATTTATTTCATTTTGCAGCTACTCAGTCTTGATTCCTGAAGATGTTATGGCATCCAGATTGTTTCTCTGTCTCTCTCTGTCTGCCTCTCTCTCTCTCTCTCTCTCTCAATGTTCAGAGGCTTAGAACCACGTTCGGTTTTGCATCCTTAACACACACACCCCCTTCCCCGCCGCCGCCCCCCCCCCGTCCCCCACTCGTCTTTGAACAAACGCTGCCATCGAGCAGAGAGAGAGAGAAGAACAAATCTTTCACACACAGTTCATTTTCCTACCGAGTACAAAAGTTGGATTTGTCGTGACTGAAAAGGCTTTGATATCGTTAACAGATACGGGAGGGGGGGTGGGGGGGGGGGTGGGAGGGGGGGGGGGGCTACGTGTTAGTTGACACAGTACTGTCTAGAGAGAATGGAGCAGTGAATCAGTGTAAAGAGGAAATGGTGCAGCCCTGAACAGGCTTTGATGGGAGGGGAAGGGAAACTTTTAGTGACATCGTTGAAAGAGACGGGGGCGTTCGAGTTGACACGTACTTGAGGGGAGCGATGTGGGGGCAATAGTATAAAAAAAAATCAATGTAAAGATTATAATGGTGGTACAGCCGTGATGGGAGGTTACTTGTAAGTGACATCGTTGAAAGAGATAGGGTCGTTTCAGTTGACACGTACTGTCTCGAGAGAAGTGGTATGCAGCAATAGTAAATCATTGCAAAAGATTATGAATGGTACAGCTGTGGACAGGCTTTTGATGGGGGGGGGGGAGGGGGGGGGGGGGGGGGAGGGGACTGACGTGGTTGAAAGAGATGATGGGGGCGTGGAAGTTGACACAAACTTTCATCTTATGAGTTAGTTACTAGCAGGTATGGGCCAGTGAATTTAAGGTTGGGTTAAAGATCGAATGGTACATTTCTAAAGGGTTTACAGCAGCCCTGTTCACATTTTGTGGAAGAGTCTTTCTGCAGTGTCGTTCACATTATTCTGGAGTACGTCGTGATGCCGTTGAATGTGTTGAATCCGTCACATCATGTGTAGTTGCGGGTTCATCTTTGCTGGCGCACCTGTTCTTGTGACCGAAAGATATTTCTGTACAAGTCATGGTAAAAAAATGTGTTGAACACTGACACACACACACACACACACACACACACACACACACACACACATATATATATATATATATATATATATATATATATATATATATATATGATTACCTACACCCCCACACACATTTACTCCTACGACTCCCCATCGCCCCCGTCTCACACACACACACACACACACACACACACACACAGAGAAATAACGCACGTGCGACATTTACGCACATGCACAAACCGATTTTTAAAAAAAAGAAATCGACAATGTGAATGTTAAAATAAAAAGACAAAAGATGAGAGAGAGAGACAGACAGACAGACAGACAGAGAGAGAAAGAGGGGGGCGGGGCTGGATGAATAACGAGTTCATTGCCTGACTAGTACAGCTGAACATAAAGCGATCAAGTTGCAGAACTCTTGCTGTGTGCTGTGGTATTGTGTTTGCCAATACGCGCAACGGTGATCACATCGCCACGTGACTGAGGCGGATAGTATGTGTGTGTGTGTGTGTGGTGTGTGTGTGTGTGTGTGTGTGTGTGTGTGTGTGTGTGTGTGTGTGTGTGTGTGTGTGTGTGTGTGTGTTCTCGTTGTGTGTGTGTGTGTGTGTGTGGTGTGTGTTTGTGGTGTGTGTATGTGTGTGTGTGGTGTATGTGTGTGTGTGTGTGTGTGTGTGTGTGTGTGTGTGTGTGTGTGTGTGTTTTCTGTCTGTATGTACATATATGTATGTATGTATGTGAATGTGTCTGTCCTTTGATAAACACTTTCACAGGCATTGTCATCTTCAACATCTGCATCGTTGTCTATGTTTGTGTGTGTGCTGTTTGTGTATGTCTGTCTGTCTGTGTTTCTCTGTGTCTCTGTGTGTCTGTGTGCGCGTGTCTGTCCTTTAATAAACACTTCGACAGGCATTGCTGTCTTCAACATCTGCGTAGTTGTCAGTGTGTGTGTGTGTGTGTGTGTGTGTGTTGTTTCTGTGTGTGTGTGTGTTTCTGTGTGTGTGTGTGTGTGTGTGTGTGTGTCTATAATTTGCACTTCCACAGGCATTGCTACCGTCAACATCTGCATCATATTCTCTCTCTGTCTGTCTGTCTGTCTGTCTGTCTGTCTGTCTCTCTCTCTCTCTCTCTCTCTCTCTCTCTCTCTCTCTCTCTCTCAGGGTACAAGGTACAAAACGTTTAGTACAAATGATTCAGTCTGTCCTTTGCGTAATGAACCTCAAGAAAATGAGGTACATTTTGTCCTCTATTGCCCGGCACTAAGAACTATTCGTGAAACGTTTATCAAAAAACCAAAATACCCTATCTGTTTAAATTAAGTCTGTTAATGTCGTCAAGGAATAGTAAGGACGTTCGTGATTTTTTCTTTGTTTTTGTGTAAGGCTTTTAAACGTAGAGGAATCGCTACTTCGTGAAATAAACATGATTATGTTTTGTTATCTGTATTTATGCTTATGTTGTTTCAGGCCTGTATGTGAATAAACCGTTCCGTTCCGTTCTCCCTCTCTCTGTCTCTCTGTATGTGTGTGTCTGTGTTTGTATCTGTGTAACGCATCAACTGTTGCTCGCCCTTGCACAGCGCCAGGGCGACAGACGTATCGATCTACACCAAACTCGCTGCGGAGTGTCGCTGATAACATCATTGCATCCCTTCTCTCTCTCTCTCTCTCCTTCGCCGCCCCACATGCCAGCCTGCTGTCTGTGCGGCTGGTACAGCACGAACGAATACAGCTTACACAACACGAAAGATTACAGGCTTATACATCACGACAAAATGCAGCCAAATCAACGGATGGAATACAGCCGATACAACACGACAGAACGTTAGCTTGATACATAGAACGCAGCTAATAACTAGTTACGCGACAGAGCGCAGCTTATACAGAATGACAGAATGCAGTGATACAACACGACGGAATGCAGTGATACAACACAGCAGAATAAAGTGATACAACACAGCAGAACGCAGTGATACAACACAATAGAATGCAGCGGATACATCATGACAGAATGCAGCTGATACAACACATCAGAATGCAGCTGGTACAAGACAGATTGCAGTGATACAATACAATATAATGCAGCTGATACAACACGACAGAATGCAGCTGATACAACATGACAGAATGCAGTTGATACAACACGACAGAATGTAGCTGACACATAGAACGCATCTAATAACTACACGACAGAATGCAGCTTATACAAAATGACAGAATGCAGTGATACAACACGACAGAATGCAGTGATACAACACAGCAGAATAAAGTGATACAACACAGCAGAACGCAATGGTACAACACAACAGAATGCAGTGATACAACACAACAGCATGCAGTGATACAACACGACAGAATGCAGCTGATACAACATGACAGAATGCAAGGATACAACACATCAGAATGCAGCTGATACGACATGACAGAATGCAATGATACAATACATCAGAACGCAGTTGATACGACAGGACAGAATGCAACGATACAACATGACAGAATGCCAGCTGATACAACACGACAGAATGCAGTGGCACAACATGACAGAATGCAGTGATACAACACGGCAGATTGCAGTGATACAACAAGGCAGATAGCAGTGATACTACAAGGCAGAATGCAGTGATACAACACGGCAGAATGCAGTGATACAATGTGATACAACACGACAGAATGCAGCTTATGCAACACAACAGCCCAACACAGCGCATGCAGCACCAAACAACATGACACCAGCAATGTAATACAGCACAAATGGGTTGTGGTTTTTTGTTTGTTTGTTTCAAAACGAGCAAAATGCCTCGAACACAGAATTTGTTTCTTGGAAAAGTGACAACAGTTGTCAGAGGTGTACAGTTCTGTTGGATCCATTTGGAAATTCAAGTGGCTGCCGAGTTATTCAGCCATGAAGGATGCCTGTGTTTTAGAGAAACATATTTTTACTTAGAGATGAGAGGTGAAAAGAGTCTAAGGTCCCGTATTTTTTTACGGCCATAAATTTTGAAAAATGTCCCATAGTTTTTTTGTTTCTTTGTTTTTTTGTTGGTTTTTTTGTTTTTTGTGTTTTTTTTGTATCAGCTATGGAGACAGTCACTTCAAAAACACTGTGTCTACGGCATCCTCTTTTCAAATAATAATCTATAGAAGCATTGCATACAATATTTGATTATTGATTAATTTTCTGTCCTCATCCCGCTTCCTGCATCACCCCCCCTCTCACTCACACTCTTCCAGTATTATGGTTTTCTTTCTCCAGTCACTGACACCCACCCTCTCCATTTTACATTTTGTACTCTTATCTTTTCCACATTCTGTTCTCTGTGTGTGTGTGTGTGTGTGTGTGTGTGTGTGTGTCTCTTTTCCTTCCTCAATCCCCCCCTCACCCCCCTCCCCACTCCACCTCAACCGCCTCCCTTTTCAGTTGAATATTTCTTCCCCTGACGTTGATTTTTCACAAATGATTTCTGATTAATGATGATAATAATAATCATCACCATTATGGCAGAAAAAAAATGATACAAATAATAATTATAATTTTATTTTATTTTCAGTCTGATATCATCATCTTAGATGAACAGACTATAGATGAATAAACGAACTTAGGAAGGCAGGGCCCAGTCCCTCTTCTTACGCCGCTTTTGATAATCCCCCCCCCCCCCCCATCTAGCCCCCCGCCCCCCAACCGAAGTCAGGTTCCCATTCACACCTAGGTGTAGTAGTGGGGGGGAAATCGGAGTAAAGTGCCTTTTTTAAGGACACAACACCATGCCGAAACGGGGCCTGGAGCCGTGATCCCTGCATGGTAACCACTGCATCACCAAGTCCAACGCTAAAAACTGATTCTGCCACAATTTCCCCCTCACGCCCCCCCCCCCCCCCCCACCACCCCCTCCGCCGCCCACCCCACCCCAGCCTCCCCCGTTCCAGAGAAACATGTCACTGCTTACAGATGACTTGAGAAAGGTTTCAAAGTGTTAACAGGAAGTGGTCTCGGTTTGTTCGTCCGTTTGCTACATTGTAAACCTTTTTGTTTTACCTGTGTGTGCTGCACCTGAATTGGGTGGCTTAATAAGCAGCATTGGCTTGAAATTGTTCCCACTGTACATGGAGAGAGTTATACGCCGCTCTTTTATTGTTTATTAATCGTTTACTCCACCTCCCCCCAGCCTCATTATTCTTAGATTTTGTGCAACTCCATACTTTTCGCAGGATATTACAAAATATTCAACATATCTGCTGTCAATACCATGATTTTGCGCTTGCGCTTGCGCACACACGCACGCACACACACACACACACACACACACACACACACACACACACACACACACACACACACACACCGCGTTCCCGAGACACACAGGCTATGGAGAGAACTAAGCATGTCATCCGGAATGTATAAAGACGAACGAAATGAATGTAATCTGTGTAACTGAATGAATAAACGAGGTCGTTTGTGTTGTCGACCTGGACCACGGAAGAGCCTAGTGTGGTCGTAACCCGCTACTAACTGTGTGTAGCATGGAACGACGGGCGCAATAGCCGAGTGGTTTAAGCGTTTGTACTTATCTATCTGAGGGTCCCGGGTTCGAATCACGGTGACGGCGCCTGTTGGGTAAAGGGTGGAGATTTTTTCCGATCTCCCAGGTCAGCACAATTATGTGCAGACCTGCTAGTGCCTGAACCCCCTTCCGATGTGAATACCCACGCAGAAGATGAAATACGCACGTTAAAGATCCTGTAACCTATGTCAGTGTTCGGTGGGTTATGGAGACACGAAAATACCCAGCATGCATGAACGACGACAGAGTCATCGGCAAGTCGATGTTGGTCGTGTAACGGAAAGAAGAAGAAGAAGAGGACCAATGGCGTAGTTCGGTCAGCGTAGGCATTAATAGTCACGTGGAACTGTGTGTGTGTGTGTGTGTGTGTGTGTGTGCCATGGAAGCTGCGATACGTAGCCTAGAAATGAGTGTGTGGAGGAGGGGGGGTAGAGGAGGTGCAGGGTAATGTGTGTGTGTGTGTGTGTGTGTGTGTGTGTAGGGGCTCATGTACGTTTATGTGTATTTGACTGTGCTTTCATATCTGTGAAACTGCATGTTTGGTGCATATCTGTTAAGCATATGCCGTGGGAGTATGTGTGAATGTGTGCTTATTCATCATCATTGTTGTCTTTTTTATTTATATATTTTATTTTTATTATCATTATTATTGTCACTACTTTTTTTTAATGAAATTATTATTTATTTATTTATGTATGTACGCTTATAGTTGACTTCGTCAAGTTTTTGCGTCTTATACATATTATTATTAATAGTAGTAGTTCTCTTTTTTTTTAATGTATTTATCTATTATTTATTCACCCTTTTTTTTCTCTTTTTTTTTTCTCAAGGCCTGACGAAGCGCGTTGGGTTACGCTGCTGGTCAGGCATCTGCTCGGCAGATGTGGTGTAGCGTATATGGATTTGTCCGAACGCAGTGACGCCTCCTTGAGCTACTGAGAAGAAGAAGAAGGAACTGTCAAAAAGTTAGAAGCAAGCAATGCAACTGGCACCAGGCCACCAAGCAGGCTGTGTCGTCATGATACACAGTGTACAATCATGGGGTGGCACGTGTATACTGCATTTTTTTTTTTTTATTATTATTATTATTATTTTTTTGTCCTTTGTTGAAGGCTCCCGGCGTTTTGGAGCATTATAACATCGCCCACACTGACACACCATGAAATCTGGAAGTAGAAAAGTTTACAAACATAACGCATATCGTTTCCAAGCGCGTGTAACTTGAGCACGCGCGCGCGCGCACTTGTGCAACCCCCTACCCCCATTTCTCTGTCCCAGTTTGTCTGTCAGTGTGTGTCTCTGTCTCTCTCACTGTGTGTGTGTCTGTGTCTCTCTGTCTGTGTCTCTCTCTCTCTGTGTCTCTGTCTCTCTGTCTCTGTCTCTCTCTGTCTGTGTCTGTCTGTCTGTCTCTCCCTCTGTCTGTCTGTCTTTTATATTGTCGGTTTACACACTGACAGTCGCGGCTGACGACTGTAGGAGGATGGAAAACGAGTCAGAGAATCTGTGTTCAGTTGTACTCGTTCTTCAGCTGAAGTCAAGGAAGGACGAACTCGGAAACCAAACTTTCATAACACACACACATACACGCACACACACGCACGTACGCACGTACGCACACATACACACGCACGCACGCGCGCACACACACACACACATCACTGAACGTTTGAGAACAAGGTAAGAGGACATGTCCATTAACTGCATTTGGGTAATCATTCCTGGAGCTGAATTTAGGATGCTGAAGTGGGACGGAATGAACTCCACTTTTAGCATCCTTAATTCTTGAACTGGATTTAGGGATGCTAAAGAGCGATTATACCTATTGCAATGTTCGCTTTCTGTTGTTTGTTCATTCTGCTTCGTTGTCCACCACTCTAGTCAGGAGACCCTGGACTTTACTGCGTTAACTCCCTTCGGCGGTGGTCAGTGGTCCACTAATTAGGCGGCCAAAGACGCAGCCTACTAATATAACTCTCGCACTGAAGTGAGCGATGGCCCAGTGGTTATTCATTCGTCCGATTGGAAAGCTGGGCGAGTGATTGTAACGGACTGGACTGGCAAAAATCTGTCGAAAATTCGCTCTGATTGTACACCCGAGGTAACACAGTATCCTTTACTGGGTAATGATGTTGTTTTTTTTCCCCAGCATCCAAAATTGTTGAACCTGTTGGTTACATTTCCATGGTTAGTGAGGCGAAAAACGGAGAGAGAAAGAGAGAGAGACACAGAGAGAGACAGAGAGAGAGAGAGAGAGAGAGATGGTGGCACGTGGTGCAGTTACTTACGATGGTAAAAGAGGACATTAAGAGTGACTAAGTACGGCCGGACTGGGAAAAATCTGTAGAAACTTCACTTTTGATTGTGCTCTATCTATCTATCTGTCTGTCTACGCCTGTGGTCCCATCTTGGACACAGGCCGTCAACGAGAGCTCTCCAGGCACCTCGGGTCCTGGGCCAGTTGGTGTTTCAGTTCTCCAGCTGGAGATCCATCTCCCCACACCCCACCCCTTACCCCAACCCCCAACCCCCCCTCCCCGCCACCCCCCCCCCCCCCCCCCACCCCCTCAAGTCCAGATTGTCGTTGTGAACTCTCAGTTGGCGTTTCTGTAGACGTTGTTTGGTTTTCCGGTGAAGGGGTTGCTAGCCCCCTCGCCCAGCCTGCCTTTCTTTCTCAGCCGCCGGGCTAAGGTTATAGGACCTGACCGTCCACGGCGGAGTTTTTGAGTGTGCTCCCGAGGTAATAATTAAGTGCTGTGTGTGTGTGTGTGTGTGTGTGTTGTGCAGACGGAGGAGCCGTCAGGCATCTTGATGTACGCGGTGGGGGGGTCGCCCTACCACAACCACATCACCGCTGCCCTCCGGAACGGCCTGCTGCACGTGTCTCTGGCCTTTGGTCAGCAGGACCTGGACTTTCCCCTGGGCCGTGGGCTGAACGACAACAGGCACGTGTGTATATGATGGTCGCATCTGCAGGACCGGGGAGGAGGCAGCTAGCTGCTTGTCCCGACTGTCTGGGCTAGGGTTTGAATATAATGGAGAGAGAGAGAGGGGGGGGCGAGGGGGGAGAGAATGATTATGTGTGTGTGTGTGAGAGAGAGGGGGGGGGGAGGGAGACTGATTATGTGTGTGTGTGAGAGAGAGAGAGATGTTTGGAGAGAGAGAGAGATTATGTGTGTGTGCGTGTGTGTGTGTGTGTGTGAGGGAGGGAGAGAGTGATTATGTGTGTGTGTGTGTGAGAGAGAGAGAGAGGGAGAGAGAGTGATTGTGTGTGTGTGTGTGTGTGTGTGTGTGTGATTATGTGTGCATGTGTGTGAGAGAGGGAGAGAGTGGTTATGTGTGTGTATGAGAGGGAGAGAGAGTGTGTGATTGTGTGTGTGTGTGTGTGTTTGAGAGAGAGAGAGAGAGTGGTGTGTGTGTGAGAAAGAGAAAGAGAGAGAGAGGAGTTAAGCACTTTGGGCCCACGTGGTAAGGAGGTAGAGCATTACAAACGCCCTTTATTTCCTTCTTCTTGTTGTCATTATTAGTGTTATGATGGTGATTATTATTATCATCATCATCATTAGTAGTATGGATTCTTTTCCTTTTTGGTCAGAGACCAAAGTCGAACAGATTTACAGAGTCATTGGCGCAGTAGGCCATCTACGTGGGTAGAGGTGACTGACAGTTGCTGTTAGGCACTATGTTAAGCACCATAATTTGATTTGATTTGAGGCGCTGATCGTTCATTTCATGTATCATTCAGAGACTTCAGTCACGCACACGTACAGTTATTTATGATGATGATGATGATTGTTTTTCATTATTGGTATATCACGGACTAACATTAAGCTTACAGTTGGGCCAACAGCAAAGTGAGAGCTGTATGATCAGTGATTTCTCCACTGTAATGGGAAGTCATTTACAGCTCAGTCTTTTGTGAAGGGCTATGACTCTCAAACTAGGAGACAACATTGCACTGGCTCTTAGTGCTGCAGCCTTTGGGGAGGGGGGTCTGGGAGGGGGTGGGGGGGGCGTTAGTCAGCCTTTGGGAACCATCCCAACGCCAGCTGTCCTCAATCCACCTTGGCCAGAGAGAATGGGGATGTAATGTTGGCAAGAAACTCTCCACTGTAATCAAATTCTAGCCCAGATATTCAGGACAGCAGATGCCTCTAGTAGTAGTAGTAGTAGTAGTAGTAGTAGTGGTGGTGGTAAACTATTGTTATCTATTATTATTACTGTTCTATTCTTCTTCTTCTTGTAAGTACGTACACACATGATAATGTACCAATTGTTCTTTTCCTTGCTTTACTTTTAATAGACTATTCCAGTTACTATTCTCATT
>NC_134878.1:30112810-30202810 GCF_041734735.1 Babylonia areolata
ACTGCCATCTTCCTACAAACACTGACACCTTCCTACAAACACTGGTATCTTCCTACAAACACTGGCACCTTGCTACAAACACTGGCATCTTCCTACAAACACTGGCATCTTCCTACAATCACTGGCATCTTCCTACAAACACTGGTATCTTCCTACAAACACTGGCATCTTCCTACAAACACTGGCATCTTGCTACAAACACTGGCACCTTCCTACAAACACTGGCATCTTCCTACAAACACTGGTATCTTCCTACAAACACTGGCACCTTGCTACAAACACTGGTATCTTCCTACAAACACTGACACCTTCCTACAAACACTGGTATCTTCCTACAAACACTGGCACCTTCCTACAAACACTGCCATCTTCCTACAAACACTGACACCTTCCTACAAACACTGGCAACTTCCTACAAACACTGGTATCTTCCTACAAACACTGGCGCCTTGCTACAAACACTGGTATCTTCCTACAATCACTGGCATCTTCCTACAAACACTGGTATCTTCCTACAAACACTGCTATCTTCCTACAAACACTGGCATCTTCCTACAAACTTTTGACAGGGGTTGGCATCTGTGTGCATCAGGTACCATGGCGGCGAGACGCCCACGTTTGGCTGCAGCCCTGAGCGGGATGTTCCCCTCTCCTTCCCCAACGCGGCCTCCATGCTGCGGTGGCGCCTGGGCTCTAGGGGAGGCAACCTGAGCACCAGCTTCAGCCTCCGCACGGTGCGGGAGGACGGCATTCTCTTCTACGTGGAGTTGGTGTCCCGGAGAGAGGGGGGCGGGTCGGATTATGGTCTGATGGAGGTCTGTGTGTCTGTTTGTCTGTCTGTGTGTGTGTGTGTGTTTGGTTGGTTGGTCAGCTGTTCAGCTGTGGTCTTTTGTCGGTCATTGTTTTTTTTGGGGGGTTGTTGGGTTTTGTTGTTTGTTTTTATTTTGTTTTTCATGGTGTGATGGAGGTCTGTTTGTTTGTTGGTCACCTGTTCAGCTTTTGGTCTTTGTCATTGGTTTTTTTGGTTTTTTTTGGAGGGTTGGGGGAGTGGTGGGGGTGGGGGGGGTGTTCTTGTTGTTATTTTCAAAATACCAATTGATACAAAGGTATAGTGAGTGAAACATTCACATTCACTCACCTGATGACGGGCGCAATAGCCGAATGGTTATAGCGTTGGACTTTCAATCTGAGGGTCCCGAGTTCGAATCTCGGTGACGGCGCCTGGTGGGTAAAGGGTGGAGATTTTTCCGATCTCCCAGGTCAACATGTGTGCAGACCTGCTAGTGCCTGAACCCCCTTCGTGTGTACATGCAAGCAGAAGATCAAATACGCACGTTAAAGATCCTGTAATCCATGTCAGCGTTCGGTGGGTTATGGAAACAAGAACATACCCAGCATGCACACCCCCGAAAACGGAGTATGGCTGCCTACATGGCAGGGTAAAAACGGTCATACACGTAAAAGCCCCTCGTGTATATACGAGTGAACGTGGGAGTTGCAGCCCACGAACGCAGAAGAAGAAGAAGAAGAAGAAGAAGACTCACCTGATTTTTGGATATTTTACCTTTGGACTCTTATGTGGGTGGGAGTGCAGTTGGGTTAAAAAAAACAACATTATCAGTGTGTCAAATATGAGCTACACATGGGTTGTGTTTGTTTGGTTGTTTTTTTTTTCTTTCTTTCTTCTTTTTTTTTTTTTTTCAAAATACTGATTCGATACAAAGGTACAGTAAGTGAAGCATTCACATTCACTCACCTGATTTTTGGATATTTTGCCTGTGTGTGTGTTAAGCAACGCAGATTTGATTAGAAAGTGCAGCATTAGAGTGACACTGTGAGCGTAGTTTGAAATCCCTTAGTTTCAGTTTCAGTTTCTCAAGGAGGCATCACTATGTTCAGACAAATCCATATATGCTACACGATGTCTGTTAGGCAGATGCCTGACGGCAGCATAATCCAGCACACTAGTCAGGCCTTAAGTGCATGCATGTGTATTTGTGTATCTATCTGAGTGGATGTTTTTTTTTCTACAGAATTTTGCCAGAGGACAACACTCTCGTTGCCATGGGTTCTTTTTCAGTGTGCCAACTGCATGCTGCACTCAGGACCTTGGTTTATCATCTCATCCGAATGACTAGATGCTCAGTTCAATTTTTCCATTCCAACGTGGGAGAAAGGGGCGAGAGTGGGATTCAAACACAGACTGTCACAGATACTGACTCGGCAGATCCATTCTGCCACCTTCCCTGCCTTGACATCCTTTTGAAAGACTTCTTCTTCTTTCCCTTCTCTACCGCCTTCATCATTGTGAAGATTCTGTAGATTATAAGGGGGGTTTGCCTGTTGTTTGAAGTCACTTGTGGTACAGTTTGCTGGATCCCGGGGTGCTGGGGAGATGGGGATGGTTGGGGGGTGGGGGGAGGGGATCAGATTTGGATCTTGAAGCCTTCCAGGGTGGGGCTGAGGGCAACCTCAGCAGGAAGGCTGTTCCAATCGGATATTGTCCTGGGGAAGAAGGACTTCTGTCTGTATAGAGTCCTGCAGTTGGGGGGATGATATGTTGCTGGATGAGATTGTCAGGTTCATTTGGGTGCAGAGGGGTTTTTGGAAGGTTTGTGGCACCTGTTGATGATGAGGCTTCTGTTGTGGAATTTATAAAAGTTCATCAGCCGCACCCTTCTCCTTCGCTCTGTGAGAGGGGGCCACTGAAGGGTCTCCAGCATGTCTTGTACACTGGAGGTTTTCCAGTGTCGATGGGTGACCCAGCGGGCAGCTCAGCGTTGGATCGTTTCCAGTTTCTTGATGTCCTTCTCTGTGTAGGGGTCCCACACAGAGCTGGCATATTCAAGGGTTGGGCGGACAAGTGATAGGTAGGCTTGCTGCTTGATGCGCTGGGATCCTACCTTCAGGTTCCTTCTCAGTAGGCCAAGAGTCTTGTTAGCACGGTTGGAGACATTGGAGAGAGAGTTATTACATATCAGAAGCTGTGTACGAGTCTATCCCCATGTGCCAGTGGGTGTTTGGATTGCCTGCAGTGTTGTGGTAGGAAAGGATTATGGTTAATGTCCCAGCACACGCAGTGCTGACTGAAAGTATTGAATTCAAGCGCCAGTATTAATGTTCACGTTGGACTGTTATCATTAAACCCATTAAACACTGAGGAATTTACAGCCTTGGCAGGTTTCCATGCCATTTGGATGTGGAAATTAAAAACCCCACAGAAAATAGAAAGTTTTTCCTCCAAATTACATATGGACACATCTGGTTATACTGCAGATTTTTTTTGGTTTTGTTTCAAACGCTTTTTAATACCCAGAAATACTGTAGAAGTTAGTTCCCATTCTTTGGAGTTTATGCTTATGTAGGATCATGAAAAACTGCTTTTAACTCTTTCACCACCATAGACGACTTTTGTTGACATTAAGGGGTCATGTTGAAAAGACCATTTTTGACTCACTTGTGTAAACAAAGTGAGTCTATGTTTTAACCCGGTGTTCAGTTGTCTGTGTGTGTGTCTGTGTGTCCGTGGTAAACTTTAACATTGACATTTCTCTGCAAATACTTTGTCAGTTGACACTAAATTAGGCATAAAAATAGGAAAAATTCAGTTCTTTCCAGTCATCTTGTTTAAAACAATATTGCACCTCTGGGATGGGCACAAAAAAATAATAAATGAAGCCTAATTATATGCAAACTGCATTTACTGTTATATTTTTATTTTTTGTATTCTCTAAACTTGGCACTTTGATCTGATATTCTGACTCAACAACAAGAGCAGTCATTATTATCATTTTTTGTTCAAACAGGAACTTCTTTTGCTAAGCATGGAAGTTTTATTTATTTTGCAAACATTTTGGTGCAGATAGTAAAAAAGGGAAAATACTCTAATTAATGCTAGGGGACTTAATTTGCTTTAAACTGATCTTTCTCATCTTAAACATTACATTTTGAAATTATACTCAATACATAAAAAGCTTGGATTTTTTTTTTTAAAGTGTATCACAAGTGAGTCTTGAAGGCCTTGCCTCTCATGTTTACATTGTAACAAAGCACGACAACTGCAGCCAGTTTCCTGCCAACAGAACATTGACTAACCTTTGCCCCCTGACCAAGTTCAGAGTGAACAAGTCCATTGTGTTGTTTTGACATGAACCCAAATCGTTTCTAAAATGTTTGGCGCTAGGGGGATGTTTTTCACACAGAAACTTGGTCATGAAGGAGTTAATGAGCCAAAATTTGATGGCAGAGAAATGCTGGGGTTCAGGGTTCAATGAGTTAATGAAGATGTTGGAGAGGAGGGGGAGAGATGTGTGGTGAGTTTGGGGAATGGTGGGTTGAATTCAAACATTTGAAACAAGTAGAAGTACAATCAAAGAAAAATTACTAAAAACTGACTTCACAAAAGAGTCAGTGCATCAGGAGATGTGTGCAAGAGGTCATGAACTTTTTGTTTAATCATTCTAATTTAATTTTAGGCTAAGATTTTATACATTGTATTGTATTGTATTAATCTTTTTGTCACAACAGGTTTCTCTGTGTGAAATTTGGGCTGCTCTCCCCAGGGAGACCGCGTCGCTACACTGAGAGCGCCACCCTTTTATTTATTTGATTTTTTTCTGCCTGCAATTTTATCAGAGTGGATTTTTTTCTGCAGAATTTTGCCAGGGACAACCCTTCTGTTGCAGTGGGTTCTTTTACGTGCGCTAAGAGCATGCTGCACATGGGACCTCGATTTGTCATCTCTTCTAAATGACTAGCATCCAGACCACCACTCAAGGTCTAGTGGAGGGGGAGAAAATACTGAGATACTGGCAACTGTGGGATTCGTACCAGTGTGCTCAGATTCTCTGGCTTCTTAGGCAGATGCATTTCCGCTAGGCAGGCACTCCAAAACATACATACCATGGTAAGCTCTTACGCCCTGACCAGCGCAGCTGGGATTATGCATAGGTCAGGCAATGTTTTTTTGTTTTTGTTCATTTTTGTTTTTTAAACTGAAGGGGTGAATATATGTGTTTGTGTTATTGCTTGTGCACACACTTGTTCATGCATTGGTATGTTACAATCCTACCTGAATGCCTGTTTACTTATGGATGTATGATTTTTTTTTATTTATTAATAATGCCGTGAGCTCCCTGTTTGGTTGGTTGTGAGCGTCAGTGTGTATCATTGTTGTTCTTATTTATCATCACTGTTGGTCTTATTATTATTATTCTTTTTGAATACTATCATTATTATTGCTATAGTTACTTTATGTTATTATAATTATCATTCTGATTATCATTATTATTCATTGTCATTATCATCATCATTCTTCTTGTTGTTTTTATCATCATCATTATTATTGTTGTTATCATTTTTTGAATAATAATTATTATTATCATCATCATCATCATTAATACTATTATTATTGTTATTATCATTAGTAATATCATTATTATTGTTGTTATTATCATCATCATCGTTGTTGTTGTTGCTGTTGTTATTATTATCATCATCATCACCTTCATTATTGTCTTTATATAATTATCATTATCTTCATTATTATCTTTAATAATAATAATATTATCATTATCATTATTATTATTATTAACCTCATTATTATTAACCTCATTATTATTGTTGTTGTTGTTGTTGTTGTCATTGTTGTTGTCATTGTCATCATCATCATCATCATCATTTTTATTATCAGCATCATCATGATCATTATCATCATCAGTTCGTCAGTCTTCATGCCTTTGTGTCTCCTCAAAGCTCAATCAGATACTGTGTCAGTCAGTGTGGTGGTGGTGATGTCATGGTGATGGTGATAGTGGCGGTGACAGTGACAGTGACGGTGCAGGTGTGGATTCGGGAGGGGCGGCCGGTGCTGGTGTTCATTCCCTCCCTGCGCAGCGGTGTGTTCAATGAGAACATCACCATCCCCGCCATCGTCAACGACCAGCAGTGGCACACCTTAAGCATACACTTGGAGCACAGGTAAAGAGACAGGCGGCAGACTACTGGGGTGTTTTGTGGTGTGGGTTAGGGACAGGGGTGTGTGTGTGTGTGTGTGTGTGAGGGGGGGGTATGTGTGTGTGTTCGTGTTGAAGGGATGGTGGTATCTGTTAACTCATTCTACTTGAGGTTGACTTGTGCCATGATTACTTCCCCTGTGGACCAGGGAAGAGTATTCTCATAACAACGCACTATTCAAATTTCGTTTATTCTTGCTTGGTACAGTTGGCGTTGTAAAACTGAACCATTCATGAATTCCGGAAGTATGAAAACGAAGCTTTGTTTGACCGATTAAATCAACAGCTCTCCATTGATTTTCGCCATTCTTGTAAACCACCCTGTTTTTTTGGGTTTTTTTCTGCAGTGGTCTCATGTAGTGCTGGTCCAGGGGAGTTGTATCAGGCATGGACGGGTGCAATAGCCGAGTGGTTAAAGCGTTGGACTGTCAATCTGAGGGTCCCGGGTTTGAATCACGGTGACGGCGCCTGGTGGGTAAAGGGTGGAGATTTTTACGATCTCCCAGGTCAACATATGTGCAGACCTGCTAGTGCCTGAACCCCCTTTGTGTGTATATGCAAGCAGAAGATCAAATACGCACGTTAAAGATCCTGTAATCCATGTCAGCGTTCGGTGGGTTATGGAAACAAGAACATACCCAGCATGCACACCCCCAAAAACTGAGTATGGCTGCCTACATGGTGGGGTAAAAACAGTCATACACGTAAAAGCCCACTCGTGTGCATACGAGTGAACGTGGGAGTTGCAGCCCACGAACGCAGAAGAAGAAGAAGTATCAGGCATGTAGCTGTGGGGTAGAATGAGTTAATGTTGGTGCTGTTGTGGGTGGGTCTCCAAGCGTTGTTCAGCATTCTGAAGGTGGTTATGGCCTTTGCTGTAGACGGCTCTTTGTGTCGCTGCCTGCTCCCCCTGTCATGTCTGATGGTGCTGCCCAGGTACACAAAAATTCTTCCGTTGCGGGTAGGTCTGCTGAATGTTTTAAATCCTCTAAAAGGTTTTTTTTTAACTTTGAAAAGCTTGAAGCGGTGTCTAGTTTTTATTGTTGTACCATTCTTTACCCATTCTTTATTTATTTTTTAATTATTATTATTTATTTATTTATTCATTTCTTTTCTTTTTTTTTCTTTTTTTTTTGGTACGCTTATAGTTGACTTCATCAAGTTTTATTAGTAGTGGTAGTTCTTTTTTTTATGTATTTATCTTTTCTTTTTTTTTCTTTTTTTTTTCAAGGCCTGACTAAGCGTGTTGGGTTACACTGCTGGTCAGGCATCTGCTTGGCAGATGTGGTGTAGCGTATATGGATTTGTCCGAACGCAGTGATGCCTCCTTGAGCTACTGAAACTGTGGCAATTGCCTTGAGATGGCCTTAGTGGTTGGCGAGGCTCTGAACACCATGATTTGATTTGATTTGATTTAGATCTGCTCCGTTTACTTGGATTGGTGAAGGGCTTTGTAAGTGCTTATAAATATATTATTATTTTTTACTATAATTTGTATTTGTATTTCTTTTTTTTTTTATCCCAACAGATTTCTCTGTGTGAAATTCGGGCTGCTCTCCCCAGGGAGAGCACGTCGCTACACTTCAGCGCCACCCACTTTTTTTGTATTTTTTTCCTGCGTGCAGTTTTATTTGTTTTTCCTACCGAAGTGGATTTTTCTTCAGAATTTTGCCAGGAACAACCCTTTTGTTGCCATGGGTTCTTTTATGTGCGCTAAGTGCATGCTGCACACGGGACCTCGGTTTATTGTCTCATCCGAATGACTGTTATTATTACCATTAGTAGTTGTGGAAGTAGTTGCAGCAGCGGTAGCAGTAATAGTGGTAGAAGTAGTTGTAGTAGTAGTGGTGGTGCTAGACAGCAGCAGCAGCAGCAGTAGCAGTAATAGTGGTAGTGGTAGTGGTGGAAGTAGTAGAAGTAGCAGTAGTGGTATAGGTAAATAAGGTGATGGTTAAGATGAGCATGCTGACAGTGTGTTGTGCTCACTGTGATTGCAGCCAAGCCAAGCTGACGGTGGACGGTCTCTCCGGCAGCTCACGGCGCTTCAGCCGACCTCTGAACCACAAGGGTCAGGTCATTCTGGGCTTTGGTCTGCGGGGATACAAGAGTGAGTCTCTGCTTGTCTTCATCCAGCGTTGACGTTTTCAGTGATGTTGATTTGTATGTGTGTGTGGCACCACCACAGAATCTCATGAAGAAACTTTCCATTCAACCCTTGACACATTCACAATGCCCGGTGTAGCTGTGATTGTTATGCTACACCATGAGGAAAACGTGGACAAAATTTTTATTGTCAAAACCGCTGTAACATTCCGACATCCGGAACGCTACCTTACGTCAGGAACACTATAGCATTCCATCACCCAGAGTGAGTTAAAGCCCAGTTTTCTGCATGGTCTAGTAGATTTGGGAAAGGCACTCTGAATTTCCTCGCTCCCTCCAGGAGTGAATAGGTACCAGACTTCAGTCAGTTTAAGTTTCAGTTTCTCAAGGAGGTGCCACTGTGTTCGGACAAATCCATATATTTTACACCACATCTGCTGGGCAGATGCCTGACCTGCAGCATAACCCAATGTGCTTAGTCAGGCCTTGAGTGCATGCATATGTATTTGTGTACCTATCAGAACGGATCTCCTCGACAGAATTTTGCCAGAGGACAACTCTCTCATTGCCATGGATTCTTTTTCAGTGCGCCAATTGCGTGCTGCACACGAGATCTCGATCGTATCCTAATGACTGGATGCTGAGTTTGGTTTTCCAGTCAGACTTCGGAGAAAGGGTGAGAGCGGGATTCGAACCCAGACCCTCTCGGACTCTGTATCGGCAGATGGGCATCTTAACCGTTCTGCCAACTTCCTGATAGGTGAGGTAAAGGTTAGAAAAAAAAGGTTAAAAAAAAAAATGTTTAGAGCTTCAAGGATATGCCCTATAACAACCTGAGATGTCTTAATAAATGGAATGAATAAAAATGACAGAAAGGGGAGGACTGGGCCCCACCTTCCTATGCCCATCCCTTGACAGCGTCGTTGTGGGATCTTTAACCTTCATTGTTTTTTGGGGTTTTTTTTTTGTTTTTTTTGCAGAGAATGAGGGCTACGTGGGTTGCCTGAAGAGTGTGGTGATCCAGGGCCAGCAGGTGGACCCCATCACGGTGGTGGAGTCCAGTGCGGCCATTGGACTTCGGCTGGACGGCTGCTTCCTGGTGGACCACTGCAGCGTCAACAACATCTGTCGCCACGACAGCAGGTGTCTGTCCGACTGGGACGGCGTGCAGTGCGACTGCCTGGGCGACCACTATGAGGGCAAGGCCTGCCACTTCCGTGAGTTTCTGTGTGTGTGTGTGTGTGTGTGTGTGTTGTGTGTGTGTGTGAATAGACTAGACCACAACAGACTTGACTAGATTAGAATAAACTTGACTAGAATATAATGCAGTGCAGCACAGCACAAGACAGTACAGTACAGCACAGTACACAGTACAGTACTCAGCACAGCACAGTATAACACAGTACAACACAGTACAGTGCACAGCACAGCACAGTATGGTACACAGTACAGCACAGCACAGTACAGTACAGTTCAGTACACAGCACATTACACAGTACAGTACAGTACAGCACAGTACAGTACACAGTACAGCACAGCAGGGCACAGCACAGCATATTACACAGTACAGCACAGTACAGTACAGTACACAGCACAGTACACTACACTACACAGCACAGTGCACAGCACAGCACAATACAGCACAGCACAGTACAGTACAGCTCAGCACAGCATGGTACAGTACACAGTACAGTGCAGTGCAGTACAGTACAGTACAGTACAATACAGTACTTTGATATAATAAAACCTTAAGGTTTATGAGGTACGAAACAAAGCAATACTGGTTCGATAAGTGTCCACTTTGTGTGTGCATAACATCACAAAACTCTAGAACCATAATCACACTTATATCAAACCTAAATATCAAAGAGAGAAGCAGCCATCAACAGCATGTTCTTGCACCGATGTAATCCGAGCGTTGACCCACATTTTTATCGATCACACACATTGCAGAAACACTACCCCCTGGATGTGTGGACGTGTACTACCAGGCAATACAGATAAGATGAGAGTCCAGTTTGTGTGTGTGTGTGTGCATAACATCACAAAACTCTGTAGGCATAATCATAATTATATCTGCATTCAAATCAAACAGTAGAAGCAGCCATCGACAAATTTTTTTGCTTTGCAGTTCTTCCGTTGATATAATCCGAGCGTTGACTCAGGTTTTGTTCATCACACTCCCTATTCTCTCAAAGTGTTGATTGGAATAACTGTTTGTGGGTAACAAAAAAAATATATAAAAAAAGAGATAAAAAGATAATAATTCATCATGCAACTTGCAGCACACTACCCCCGGACTTGTGACGCGTACTACCAGGCGGGACACATCAAGTCTGGCGTGTACCTCGTGGACGTGGACGGCAGTGGCCCCCTGCCCCCTAGCTACGTGAGGTGCTCCATGGGGTCGCAGCGGGACGGTCACCTCTACGGGGCCACCGTCGTCGACCACAACTTTGACCTCGTGACCCCAGTGCGGGGCCCGCGATTGGAGGACCGTCGCTACGACCTGACGTACCGGTGTGTTTGTTTTTTGGGTTTTTTTTTTTAATTTGTTTTTGTCTGGCGGGACAGGGGAGGATCGAAGCAGCATGATTTGATTTGTCAGGTGGGACAGGTGACAGGTCATTTCTTTTTTCTTTTTTTCTTTTTTTATTATTTTTTTGTTGTTGTTTATTTGTGTTTCATTTGGTTTTTTTGTTTTTTGTTTGTTTGTATACCAGAATTTGGGACATTTTGTTTTTCTACATTTTAGTGGTGATTGGGGTGATAATTTGGTGACAGATCATTTCTTTTTTTTGTTGTTGTTTTATTTTGTTTTTTGTTGTTGTTATTTTTTTTTGTTTCGTTGTTGTTGGGTTTTTTTTTGTTTTCTTTTATTTTGTGAGTCCCGGAATTTGGGATATTTTGTTTTTCTGCATTTTAGGGGTGGGGGTGGGGGGGTAATAATGATGTGACAAGTAATTTCTTTTCTTTTTTTTTTGTTTCATTTAGTTTTTTGTTTCTTTTTTTTTTGTTTCATTTAGTTTTTTGTTTCTTTTTTTTCTTGGTTTTTGTGTGTGTGTGTGTGTGTGTGTGTGTGTGTGTGTCCCAGAATTTGGGACATTTTGTTTTTCTACATTTTAATGATAAGGAGGGGTGGGGGGGGGGGTGATAATATGGTGACAGGTCATTTCTTTTTTTTTCTGTTTTATTAATTTTTTGTTGTTGTTGTTTTTTTGGTTTTGTATCCCAGAATTTGGGGCATTTTGTTTTTCTACATTTTAATGATAAGGGGGCTGGGGGAGAAGGGGTGTTGGGTGTGTGGGTGGGGGGTGATAATGTGGTGACAGGTCATTTCTTTTTTTCTGTTTTATTTTAGTTTTTTGTTTCTTTTTTTGTTGCTGTTGTCTTTTTTGTTTCTTTTTTTTGTTTTGTTTTTTTTGTATCCCAGAATTAGGGACATTTTGTTTTTTTTAACTACATCTCAGTGATGATGGGGATGATAATGTGATGACAGGTCATTTGTGGTTTTTTTATTTATTTATTTATTTTATTTATTTTGTTTTTTTTCATTTATTTTATTATTTTTTTGTATCTCAGATTTTGGGACATTTTGTCTTTCTACATTTTTAATGATGTGGGGGGGGGGGGGGGGTGATGTATTGACAGAATACTTTGAAAAAGGAAGAAAGCAAAATAACAGACATATTTCCCAAATTCACACACAAATATGATGTTCATGCTTGTATAAACATAGTGGATGTGAAGTGACTATCCCGATGACTGTAAATGGCCATGGAACCTTTTTAATTTTTTTTTTTAACCTGAATGTGTGTGTGTGTGTGTGTGTGTGTTGGTGTTTATGTTTGCATATGTGTGTTGGTGTGTGTGTGTGTGTTGGTGCTTATGTTTGCATATGTGTGTTTGTGTTGGTGTGTGTGTGTATGTTTGCGTATGTGTGTTGGTGTGTGTGTGTGTGTGTGTGTGTGTGTGTTGGTGTTTATGTTTGCATATGTGTGTGTGTGTGGGTGTGTGTGTGTATGTTTGCGTATGTGTGTTTGTGTGTGTGTGTGTGTGTGTGTGTGTGTGTGTGTGCTTGTGTGTGTGTGTGTTGCTGTTTGTGTGTGTGGGTGTGTTGCTGTTTGTGTGTGTGCTTGTGTGTGTGTGTGTATGTGCGTGCGTGCATGCTGTGCATCACAGGGAGATGAACCGTGCCCAGCTGATAGCTCTGGGACAGACGTCCGCATCCTGTGAACAGTTCTTCAAGTACACGTGTCAACACTCTCCTCTTCTGTGAGTCCCTTTGCGTGTTTGCCGCATACACAATAGTTTGTTAGCGTTTCTCGCTTCCTCAGTAACCCAAAGTCATTACGTAATGTTGTCATTTAAGCGCATTTATTGTCATAAAGAGCCTGTCTATAACTTCTGCACACTGCAGTTTGTTTTTGTTTTTTTGTTTGTTTGTTTGTTTGTTTTTAATCCAGGAACACTAATGTTGTATGTCGTAATTCACAAGAACATTCCTATGATGTTTGGGATGCATGATTTATTGACAGGTTTGAAAGTAGTATCCACAGTGTTTGTTATCAATATGTATAATCACATTCAGGTTAGATTCTTGTGGGGTTTTTTAAAAATCTTCTGGTGACTAGAATAGAATAGATTAGAATAGAATAGAATGTTTAATTGTCATTAAAATTCCAAGGTTTATTAGACACATCGTGTGAATGCATGTGTGTGTGCGTTCATTCTTTTTGCTTAGCGTTTATCCACATTTGTGATTTTAGATGAAAATGCAACATTCCCCCACCCCAACCCATGTCTTTAAACCATCACTGCTTTCCCTGTTTCTGTATGTGGGTGTGTGTTTGTGTATGTGCATGCGTGTGTGTTTGTGAGTATGTGTGTGTGTGCGCGCGCTCATGAGCATGAGTGTGTGTGTGCATGTGTGTTGTGTGCGTTGTGTGTGTGTGTGTGTGTGTGTTGTGTGTGTGTCTGTGAGTGTGTTGTGTGTGTGTCTGTGAGTGTGTGTGTGTGTCTGTGAGTGTGTTTGTGTGTGTTGTGTGTGTGTGTGTGTGTCAACAGGCTGGGGAAGAAGACGTGGTTCAAGGCAGCCAGTGGGCAGGTGGTGGATTACCTGGGGACGGCACAGTCAGGCCACTGCACCTGTTCGGGGTCCTCCTGTCGACACCACACCTGTAACTGTGATCAAGGTGAGTGGGGATGCGGTGGGGAGGGGTGGGGTGGGGTGGAGGTGGGGGTTTCATGTGTGTGTGTGTGTGTGTGTAAATGTTTGCTTGTGTGCACGTGTGTGCACGCATGTGTGTATGTGTGCACGTGTGTGTGTGTGTGAGAGAGTGAGTGAGTGTGTGTGTGTGTGTGCTTGTGAGTGTGTGTGCAATCACATTTCTGACATCATGATGTTTTCATTGTGTTTGAAATGGTTGTGTGTCTGTGTTTGTGTCTTTGTGTCTGTGGCTGTCATTCTGTGTCTGTGTCTGCATGAGTGCATACTCTGTTTGCATGATTCTGTTTGCCTGTTGATTCATGTATGCTTCATTCCCCACCACACCACCCTCCGCAACTCCCCCCTGGCGCCCCACACACAAACCTCTTCCCCCTACTCCCCCCCCCAGTCTCCTTCACCCCCACACCCCCACACCCCCAACTCTCCCACCAGCCCACCCCACCACCACATCTACCCACACTGTCATGCGCGTGCTGTGACCTGTGACCTATGACTCCCCAGACGGAGGTCGGAGGGCGGCGGATGAGGGTTACAGCCGGGAGAAGGACCAGCTGCCGATCATGGAGATGACCTTCCTGCAGCGGCACCCCTCCCCGGGCACAGCCAACATGACCCTGGGGCCTTTCACCTGCTGGGGCAGTGGTCAGTGAACTGCCTGCTTCTGCATGTCTGTGTGTGTGTGTGTGTGTGTGTGTGTGTGTGTGTGTGTGTCTGTTCACCTGTTCACTGGAGAGAGTTCTTGTTTGTTCCCCCAGCTGATACTTTTTTTGTTTTGTTGTTGTTTTTTTAACTTCAGTTCCTGAAGGAAATTAGTATTTTTTGACTTGATTCAAATGATGGATGCAACGGCTGTTTGGTTAAAGGTTTGGACTTTCAATCTGAGCGTCTCGGATTCAAATCCCGCCTGGTTGGTAAAGGTTGGAGATTTTTCCAATTCCCCAGGTCAACATATGTGCATACCTGCTAGTGCCTGAACCGCGTTCGTGTGTGTGTGTGCATGCAGATCATCAAAATACACACGTTAAAGATCCCATAATCCATGTCAGTGTTCAGTGGGGTATGGTAACAGAAAGATACATACCCAGCATGCACCCCCCGAAAATTGAGTATTGCCTACATGGCAGGGATAACAAAAAACAAAACAAACAAAAAACAACAGTCATATAAGTAAAAGCCCGCTCATGTGTTTGAGTGAACATGGGAGTCATAGGCCACGAATGAAGACGACGACCACAACGACTTGATTTAGATTTCATGTGGACTGAAACAGAAGTGGATGAATTGGTCTTATTAATGTTTATTTTTTCACTTGTAGATTGATTCAGTTTTTACCTGCACTGAAATACATGTGAAAAAATTAGACACTTTATGTTAATTTCAAGATTTTTAACTTGATCTGAACTTACTGCAATATATATGGGATGAAGTGGTCTTTTTGATTGGTTTAAAGAAAATATTTCTCCTTGGTTTGAACGACATGTGGGTGAACTGGTCTTTCTAGTCATGCTGTAAATGTCATTTTAACATTATTTGGGGCTCTCTTCAACTTGTTTTAAGAACTGATGGGTATTTATGACCAAGACAGGACCAAACCAACATCAGCATCTTGCAAAACAGCAAAGTGAAAAGGAGCAAAGAAATTTACGAGATAACCAAGAAATGGAAAAACCAATAGAACTGTGTCTTACAATACAACCAAATGCATGGAAAAACTAAAAGGTCTTTAACTTACAATACAACCAAATTCATAAAAAAAATACAACAAAAGATCTGTATCTTACAACCAAATGCATGGGGGGAAAAGCCCAATACGTCTTTAGCTTACAATACAACTAAATACACAAAAAAACAAATGTTCTATATCTTACAATGCAACCAAATAATGGAAAAAAAACCTTCAGATCAGAATGATACTGCAACAAAAATAATAGAAAACCCAATAAATCAGGAGTTTACAAAACAACCAAATAGCGAAGAAGAAAAAAACCCAAAAGACCTTCATCTTGCAATACAATCATATAAGAAAAGAAACAACAATAGATCAGCATCTTACAATACAACCAAACAAACAGAAAAAAAACCACCATGAGATTTAGTTCCCATCAACACAACCAAGGGATCGAACAACCAACCCTTTGTGTGTGTGTGTGTGTGTGGTGTGGTGTGTGTGTGTGCGTTGTGTGTGTGCACGCATGTGTCTGTGTGTGTGTGTGTGTTGCAGAGAGGCAGAGGCTGGACAACCTGGTGACCTTCACCACAGAGCACAGTCACCTGAGGCTGGACCGCTGGACCACGGGGGACCTCGGCTTCCACTTCAAGACCCACCACCACAACGCCCTGCTCCTCATGCACACGTCGCAGGACATGCTCTTTGGCAACATGCTCAGCATCAAGATCGTCTCTGGTCAGTCTGTCGGCAGTGATGATAATGATGATGTTGACAAGATACAGTATGTTATGGTACGGTATGGACATGCTCTTTGGCAACATGCTCAGCGTCAAGATCGTCTCTGGTCAGTCTGTCGGCAGTGTCATTAAAGCAGTGATGATAATGATGATGTTGACAAGATACAGTATGTTATGGTACGGTATGGACATGCTCTTTGGCAACATGCTCAGCGTCAAGATTGTCTCTGGTCAGTCTGTTGGCAGATTTCGCCAGAGCAGTGATGATGATGATGATGTTGACAAGATACAGTATGTTATGGTACGGTATGGACATGCTCTTTGGCAACATGCTCAGCGTCAAGATCGTCTCTGGTCAGTCTGTCAGCACTGTCACCAGAGCAGTGATGATGATGATGATGTTGACAAGATACAGTATGTTATGGTACGGTATGGACATGCTCTTTGGCAGCATGCTCAGCGTCAAGATCGTCTCTGGTCAGTCTGTTGGCACTGTCACCAGAGCAGTGATGATGATGATGATGTTGACAAGATAAGATGAGATGCGATACAAAGCGATACGATATGATATGATACAATATGATGTGATATGATACAATACAATACAGTATGATACAATACAATATAGTACAATACCATATGATACAGTATAATATGATACGATGTGATACGATACAGTATAGTAAGATATTATATAATATGATACGATATAGTATGATACAATATGATATGATACGATATGATGTGATATGATACAATACAATACAGTATGATACAATACAATATAGTACAATACGATATGATACAGTATAATACGATACAATGTGATACGATACAATATGGTATGGTACAGTATGTATGGTACGATGAGATGAGATGAGATCAGATGAGATACAACTTTGTTGTCTGTAAACTCACACACAAAAAATTGCCTTTCGGCGCGAGTACTTGTAACATCAAACATATAAAGCACAATTCACTTTAGAACATGGCTGCTCAGTAAAGTATGCATCACAATAGCTTAATCAACCAGTTTTCAGACTTGAAATTATGAGAAAAGCAATCATTCACTTACTGCAGCTCGTTAACCTACGCACTCACATACATGCATACATACCCTGTCACCCCACCCATCACCACCCCTTCTCTCTCTCACGAGAACACGTATGTCACATGGTGATGCTGAATAAGATACGTGTTTTACTGACCTGGTGATTTCATGTTTGCAGTCTGTATTATTAACCACTTAACTCCTCTTCTGTTGAATCTAATAATTTAATTGCACACTGAAAAAGAACCCATGGCAATGAGAGTGTTGTCCTCTGGGAAAATTATGTGGAAGAAGTCCACTCTGATAGTTACACAAATGAATATGCATGTACGCAAGCCCTAAGAGTGTTAGGGTGTGCTGCTGGTCAGGCATCTGCCTAGCAGATGTGGTGTAGCATGTATGGATTTATCCGAACGCAAGTGACGCCTCCTTGAGGAATTGAAAAAACTGAAACTGAAACTGAAACCGCCTCAACCACAGCTTGATCATCTATCTTCATCCTTCCTTTTCATGCACACAGAGAACAGTGTGGAGTTCTACTTCCGGCTGAACGGCACCATCATTCGAGAGAGGCTGCGAGTGCCCACGACTGTCAACGAGGGAGACTGGCACTTTGTCCTGATCGAGCACGACGCGTACAATATGCGTCTGAGTCTGGACACAACACGTGTGTTGGTCAGTCTAGACTCTACCATCCGTGGGGTGGTGGACTATGATGGATTCCTCTACCTGGGAGGCCTGCCGAAAGAGTGAGTTTGTTTTGTGTGTCGGGAGTGTGTGTGTGTGAGTGTGTATGTGTGTGGGTGTGTGTGTGTGTGTGTGTGTGTGTGGATGCTGCTGTCTATGGGATGTTGGTCTATGATAGATTTCTCTACCTGGGAGGACTGCCTAGAGAGGGAGTTTGTGTGTGTGTGTGTGTGTGTGTGTGTGTGTGGATGCCACTATTTATGGGATGTAGGACTACAGTGGATTCCTCTACCTTGGAGGTCTGCCGAAAGAGTGAGTGTATGTGTGTGTTGGGAGTCTGTGTGTGTTTGTGTGCATATGTGTGTGTGTGTGTGTGTGTGGACACTGCTGTCTATGGGATATTGGACTATGATGGATTTTTGTACCTGGGAGGTCTGCCTAGAGAGGGAGTTTGTGTGTGTGTGTGTGTGTGTGTGTGTGTGTGTGTGTGTGAACACCGCTATCTATGGGAGGTCTACCTTAAAAGTGAGTTTTTGATCATATGTACATCTTTCCTAATTTGATTAATTTCCCCACTTTCAAACAAACTTTCCTCCATTCTTTCAGCAAATTGCAAAAATTAACCACTGTTTTCTTTTCAAATATTTCTTTAGAGTGAACTCATTTCAAAGGTCTGCAAAATTTGGTAATTCCATAATGAAATGAAATTTGTCTCCATTCACATCCTTGTGACAATTATGACAAGTACGCACTTCACACAGAGTATCATGAACATTTACCAGCCTCAGTAGATAATTTGTGACAGCTACAGCTGAACTTCATGAATGGTAAGATGTAGCAATTAGTTAGATTGGAAATATGTTTTTATTGTCCAAAATCAGCTTTTAAGTTTCTATAAAGGGTTTATCATTTTCCAAGGCATTATGCTACATCTGAATATTATAGTTTTGCAGTGTCTGTCTGACTTTAAAACACATGCACACACACACGCACATGCATACATGTGCATGCATACACAGACACACACACACACACATACACACACACACAACACACACAACACACACACGCGCGCGCACACACACACACACACACACACACACACACACAACACACGCGCGCGCGCACATGCACACACGCATACACACACACACACAAACACACACACATGTACACACACACACACACACAGAGGTATTCCCACTTAAAGATTTCACTCATGTTCCCATACGATACAGCGTGGCAGAGAGGTTCGGAGAGAGAACGCCTGGGGTGTCTGGCTGCATCCGTGCCTTCCTCTACAATCACCACCAGGTGGAGCTGTCCACGCTTGTCGATGGGAGGTCAGTGTTCTGCAGCACAACATTTCTGATGCTGGGTTGTGTGTGTGTGTGTGTGTGTTCGTGTGTGTGTGTTTAGATACTCTTTATCTTTACCATGATGTCTGGAAGGTCAGTGTTGCGTAACAAAAGACTTCCAATTCTCTTTATTTTTTTAAAGATTATTTTTACCATAATGTTGGTGAGGTTAGTATTGTGCAGCAACAACACGTCTGATTCTCTTTTTTTTTTCTTTTTTTTTTTGAGATTTTTTTTTTTTTTTTTTTACGATAATTTATTGCCAGTAAGGCACAACCTTTTTTTTTTATTTCAACTTGGCATTCTGTGTTATAGATCCATAAACAAAACTTGTCCCTTCCTATTTCTGTGACTGCTTTCATCTCTACACCCCCCCATCTCGCTCTCTACGACCAGCTTCAGTTCCACTCTGTTTCTGCATTCCCAGATTGGCTAGGTGGCTTTTGGGGACCGACCCAACGCCAACCGTCCTAAAGCCCTCGTAGGCAAGAGAGTGGGGATATAACTAAGGCAAGACACTCTCCACTGTAATCAAATTCTTCCCAGTTGCCTCATATGCTGTTCTGATGGTCATCATCGGACATGACTGACAGGCACAATTGCCGATTGGTTAAAGCGTTGGGCTTTCAGTCTGAGGGTTCCTAGCTTGAATCTCAGTAAAAAAAAAAAAAAAAATGGCACCTACTGGGTGAAGTGTTGAGAATTTTCCGATCTCCCAGGTCAACATATGTGCAGACCTGCTGGTGCCTGAACTCACTTCGTGTGTACACGCACGCAGAATATCAAATACACACATTAAAGATCCTGTAATCCATGGCAGCGTTCAGTGGGTTATGGAAGCAAGAACATACCCAGCACGCACACCCCCGAAAACGGAGTATTGCTGCCTACATGGCAGGGTAAATAAACAAAATGGTTATACAAGTAAAGTGTTAAATGTCTGTCTGAGTGTGTATGTGTGCGTGCCTGAAATCTGATTGAATGACACGAACGATGAGCGCCCAATGGCAACCATCCATCAGTCGGCTGTACTCAGGTAGGCAGCCTGTTGTGCAAATGACCCCGTGTTTGTAAAGTGCTTAGAGCTTGGTCTCTGACCAAGGATAGGAGCTGTATGAGTATGGATCAAATGATATATCATCATCATATCATACAAATTATCATCAAAAAATTGTATCATGAAAGCGAGAGAATCTTGGCGCACTGGTTCTAGTCCCGCAGTTGCCAGTATTTTCTCCCCCCCCTCCACAATACCTTGAGTGGTGGTCTGGACGCTAGTCATAGGGATGAGACGATAAACCAAGGTCCTGTGTGCAGCATGCATTTAGCACTCGTAAAAGAACCCACGGCAACAAAAGGGTTGCCCCTGACAAAATTCTGTAGAAAAATTCACTTTGATAGGAAAGCAAATTAAATTACAGGCAGACAACAACAAAAGGGTGGCGCTCTCAGTGTTGCGACGCACGCTCAATGAGGAGAACAGCCTGGATTTCACATAGAGAAATCTGAGTAATGCAATGCACTGCAATGCATGGTGTTCCAGCACGGAGGGGGTGTCGACCGGGTGCATGTCGTCGTGCTGGCCCAACCCTTGTCAGCACGGCGGGACCTGCGTGGAGGACTGGGGCCACTACAGCTGTGTCTGCCAGGACCCCTGGGCACACCAGGGGCACAACTGTGAACACAGTACGTCTGTCTGTCTGTTTCAGTCTGTCTCTCTGTGTCTGTCTCTCTGTGTCTATCTGTCTGTCAGGACCCCTGGGCACACCAGGGGCACAACTGTGAACACAGTATGTCTTTCTGTCTGTTTGACTGTCTCTCTGTCTCTGTCTGTCTGTCTGTGTCTGTCTGCCTGTCTGTGTGTCAGGACCCCTGGGCACACCAGGGGCACAACTGTGAACACAGTACGTCTGTCTGTCAGTTTCAGTCTGTCTGTCTGCCTGTCTGTGTCTGTCTGCCTGTCTGTCTGTCAGGACCCCTGCGCACACCAGGGGCACAGCTGTGAACACAGTACGTCTGTCTGTCTGTTTGACTGTGTGTCTGTTTCTGTCTGTCTGTCTCTGTCTGTCAGGACCCAGGGGCTCAACTGTGAACACAGTATGTCTGTCTGTCTGTTTGACTGTCTGTCTGTGTGTCTGTTTCTGTCTGTGTCTGCCTGTCTGTCTGCCAGGACCCCTGGGCACACCAGGGGCACAACTGTGAACACAGTACGTCTGTCTGTCTGTTTGACAGTCTGTCTGTCTCTCTCTGTCTGTTTCTGTCTGTCTGTTTCAGTCTGTTTCTGTCTGTCTCTCTGTTTCAGTCTGTCTGTGTCTGTCTGTTTGATTGTCTGGGTCGGTCTGTCTGTTTGACTGTCTGTCTGTGTCTGTCTGTTTGCCTGTGTGCCGGTTTCAGTCTGTCTGTCTGTCTTTGTCTGTTTCAATCTGTCACTGTCTGTCTGTCTGTTTCAGTCTGTCTCTGTCTGTTTCAGTCTGTCTCTGTCTGTCTGTTTCAGTCTGTATGTGTCTGTCTGCCTGTCTGTCTGTTTGACTGTCTGTCTGAATGTCTGCCTGTCTGTCTGTCTGATTGTCTGTCTGTCTGTCCATCTGTCTGTCTGTCTGCTTGTCTGTCAGGACCCCGGGGCACACCAGGGGCATAGCTGTGAACACAGTATGTCTGTCTGTCTGTCTGTGTGCCTGTCTCACTCTCTTGTATGTGTGTGTGAGTTTGTGTGAATGTGTGTGTGGGAGTGGGTGGTTGTGAATGAGAATCAGAATCATATTTATTTGTCATGAAACCCTTAAATATAAATATGTGTGGTGTGGTGTGGTGTGTGTGTGTGTGTGTGTGTGTGTCCGTGAGCGCACACTCATTTGTGCATGCATGCTTGTGCGTGTATGTAGCACTGGTATTCTATTGTTCGTTTTCATGTGCTTGCGGTCTTCTTGTATTTCAATAACATTTAATTTTAAGCCATCCTTAAAGATCACGGAACTGTGATCATATGTGTGAATTTCACAACATTTATACCATCCTCAAGGATTGCAGCATGGTGATCAGATAAAATCTCTCTGTCTCTGTCTCTGTCTCTCTCTCTCTCTTTTCCCCAACAGACCTAAACACAGACGCTGCGACCTTCAGCGGAGCGCCAGCCTCCTACCTGACCTTTGACATGCTCAGCCTGCCCAGCCCATTGGACCAGACCATCGTGCTGAGCTTCCGCACCTTCCAGATGGACGCCCTCCTGTTCTACGCCCACGATCACCTGTCCAACTTTGTGCAGATGGAGCTGCAGCAAGGGGACACCGTCCTCTTCACCTACAACTCCTACGAGACCATCGTTAGCGGGGCCATCACTGCTCCAGGTAGGGTGCTGCTGCTGCTGCTGCTGCTGCTGCTGTTGCTCTGGGATACACGTTTCAGTTTCAGTTTCAGTTTTGGGGAGGGGCCAAAACATATCAAGTAGTAGTAGTAGTAGTAGTCTTCAATTTAACGTCTTTCCACTTTAAAGCCTGAACCGGACTATAAATGGCGGGCGATTTGAATCAAGCCAGTTTCTCACCAGAGTCTGACACTGTGACGTCGGTGAAGGTTTATTCAAAATAAAAGCCTAATAAAGCTACGGTTTGGCTTCATTTATGGCAGAGAGCGAGATTTGCCTAGCAGCTTCCAATCTAGACCTGAATTGACTTTGGAAAGTACAAAATGTGTCAGCTACACATAATACAAAATTTGAATGCAGAGAAAAGGGGCGCAACCGAAACCTTGCTCTCGGGAGTTAAGACTTTAAGTGTGGAAAGAACTGAATTTTTCCTATTTTTATGCCTAATTTGGTGTCAACTGACAAAGTATTTGCAGAGAAAATGTCAATGTTAAAGTTTACCACGGACACACACACACACACACACACACACACACACACACAACCGAACACCGGGTTAAAACATAGACTCACTCTGTTTACACAAGTGAGTCAAAAAACAACCACCAACCTTTTTTTTTTTTGTCTCCCCTTTTGTTGTCCAGCGGCGCTGAACGACGGCCAGTGGCACCAGGTAGTGGCCCAGGAGTACTACAACCTGACCAAGCTGATCGTGGGCGAGCAGTCGCACATCATCGAGTACAAGCATGCCAAGCTTGGCACCCACTCGGTCAACCCCTTCCAGAAGAGCGCCCAGAAGGAGACGGTCTTCATCGCCCGCTCCTTCCGGCCCCCCCGCCCCTTCCTGCGCCTCTACGTGGGAGGGATAGCAGAGGGCGGAACAGCCAGCCCTTTCCTTAAGGGGTGCGTGCGGGGCATGCGCGTCGGCAGCCACCACGTCAGTCTTCGGCAGGGAGCGAGGGCGAAAGGGGATTTTGCTGGTACGGAATGTGTTGCGTGTGGGTGTTGGGGGAGGGAGGGGGGGTTGTCCAGATGTGTGTGTGTGTGTATATGGATGTGCTGTTATTGTGTGGTAGGGAGAGTGTGTGTGGTGTGTGTGTGTGTGTGTGTGGATTGTGTTCTGTGTGTCAAGGACGAAACTGTGCGTGCAGCATCAACAGCTTACATTGTCAGGCATGGTCATGTGCAGAAGCAGGTGTGTGCACATACTGCATACTGCATATGCAGGCACCTGCGTTCATGCACTCATGCACACGCACACACACACACACACACACACACACACACACACACATTCATGCACATAATGATGATTATCATTATTATTGTCATCATTATGACTGTTATCATGAGAATCATAACAAATGACTGGCACAACCACAATCTTTAACGGATACACCGATATATCTGCAGAGGTGATGTTATGGTTGTGCCACGTTCCTGGCATCAGAGATCTTTTCCCACCCCTCTTGTGGCCAATCAGTGGCAGCCTGTCTGTGTGTGGGTGGGTGTGTGTAAGTGTGCACATGTGACTGGAGAGCTCTGTGCATGTGTGTGTATGTGTGTGTATCTGTGTCTGTGTCTGTGTCAGTGTGTAGGCTGTATGTTTTACATTTATTTGCTTATTTGTTATTTGTTTATTTATTTTCATTATTGTCTTTTTTATTTTTGTTTATTATTATTATTGTTATTATTATTATTATTATCTTTTTTTTCTCTTTTTTTAAAATTCAGATATTCATTTACCTCATTTTTTTTCTTCTTTTTTTTTCTCAAGGCCTGACTTAGTGTGTTGGGTTACGCTGCTGGTCAGGCATCTGCTTGGCAGATGCGGTGTAGCGTATATGGATTTGTCCGAATGCAGTGACGCCTCCTTGAGCTATTGATACTGATAGTTATCATGAGAATCATAACAAATGACTGGCACAGCAACAATGTTTAATGGATACACTGGCACATCTACAGAGGTGACGCCAGCCTGCGAGACAGGCTGCAAAGAGGACACCTGCCAAAATGATGGTTACTGCAACGAACACTGGCGCTACGGCAATTTTACCTGTGACTGCTCAGAGAGCGACTTTTCCGGAATCAACTGCGAGAAAGGTGAGAAATTTTAAACCTGTAACTGCTTTCAATGAGTATGCTTTTCAGTTTGAAGGGCTTTCACCTCACTGAGATAAGACAGAGTTTACAGGTCAGGATGTCAGTGAAGGGCTGTCACCTCACTGAGATAAGACAGAGCTTACAGGTCAGGATGTCAATGAAGGGCTGTCACCTCACTGAGATAAGACAGAGCTTACAGGTCAGGATGTCAGTGAAGGGCTGTCACCTCACTGAGATAAGACCGAGCGTACAGGTCAGGATGTCAATGAAGGGCTGTCACCTCACTGAGATAAGACCGAGCGTACAGGTCAGGATGTCAGTGAAGGGCTGTCACTTCACTGAGATAAGACAGAGCTTACAGGTCAGGATGTCAGTGAAGGGCTGTCACCTCACTGAGATAAGACAGAGCTTACAGGTCAGGATGTCAGTGAAGGGCTGTCACCTCACTGAGATAAGACAGAGCTTACAGGTCAGGATGTCAATGAAGGGCTGTCACCTCACTGAGATAAGACAGAGCTTACAGGTCAGGATGTCAATGAAGGGCTGTCACCTCACTGAGATAAGACAGAGCTTACAGGTCAGGATGTCAATGAAGGGCTGTCACCTCACTGAGATAAGACCGAGCTTACAGGTCAGGATGTCAGTGAAGGGCTGCCACCTCACTGAGATAAGACAGAGCTTACAGGTCAGGGTGTCAGTGAAGGGCTGTCACCTCACTGAGATAAGACACAGCTTACAGGTCAGGATGTCAGTGAAGGGCTGTCACCTCATTGAGATAAGACAGAGCTTACAGGTCAGGATGTCAGTGAAGGGCTGTCACCTCACTGAGATAAGACAGAGCTTACAGGTCAGGATGTCAGTGAAGGGCTGTCACCTCACTGAGATAAGACAGAGCTTACAGGTCAGGATGTCAGTGAAGGGCTGTTACTCTGATAGGTGCACAAATAAATATGCATGCACTCAAAGCCTGATTAAACGTGTTGAGTTATACTGCTGGTCAGGCATCTGCCTAGCAGATGTAGTGTAGCGTATATGGATTTGTCCGAACACAGTGATGCCTCCTTGAGAAACTGAAACTGTAACTTTGGCAAGGCAAAGCAAGGCAAGAAGTTTTATTTTGCGTGCCCCGTGGGGGCATTGAAACTTTACATACGTTCATCTTTTACACATATCATGCAAATCAAAAGTGTGATATCAAAAGCTAGAAATAGGATCATTCGTTCAGTCACTCACTATGAACTGCTTATATAGAAGCAACAAAGGATTTAAGTTTTAACAGTATTCTTTTGTGTGTTTTTTTTTCAGAAAACTGTAAGTAGAATTTCATGGAATAAGGGTGTATTTTGTATTATCTAGATAAACATTTTTGTCTGATACTTTCTAAAAAGGGCACACAAACATTTTTTGTCTGATGCTTTAAAAAGAAAAGGGGGGGTGGAGGGGGCACACAGACAAATAGTAAAACTCATCAGCAGTGTTTTTTGTGGAGCACTTATCACAGATTCTTTCGTTTTGGGGTGTGGTAATGTTAATGTACTGATTTTATTGGCGTGACATATGTTATGTGCGTGCATACGTTCCTACATCCATGTGTATGTGTGCATGTGAATGTGTGTGTGTGAGAATGTGTGTGTGTGCATTTTACTTATAAATACGATTTATTCCTTGGATGTTTTTATAAATGTATTGTTGAACAATACCTTATGGTCTTAACTTGTGTGCGTGTGTGTGTGTGTGTTTGTGCATGCGTGCGTATGTGCGTGTGTGTGTGTGTGCGCGTGCATGTCATTTTAGTAATACATACCTTTTATTTGTTGGATGTTTTCATTTGTAAATATTGTTATGCAATACACTATAGTAAGATGAATATGTGTGTGTAGGAAGGGGTTGGGGGGGTTAGTCTATCGTCAGCTATTGGGAATTCTTATTTGACTAGTTTTAATCTCTTTTTATGTTGCACATGATGATCTTATGCCAGTGTTTACAACAGGCCTGTGATTGCACAATTTAATTTCCATGTGGATGAATAAAGTGTTTTTGATTGATTGATTGATTGATAGTGATTGATTGATTGATTAATGTGGAGTGATGGCCTGGAGGTAACACGTCCGCCTAGGAAGCGAGAGAATCTGAGCGCACTGGTTCGAATCACGGCTCAGCCGCCAATGTTTTTTCCCCTCCACTAGACTTTGAGTGGTGGTCTGGACGCTAGTCATTCGGATGAGATGATAAACCGAGGTCCCGTGTGCAGCACGCACTTAGCGCACGTAAAAGAACCCAAAGCAACAAAAGGGTTGTTCCTCACAAAATTCTGTAGAAAAATCCACTTCGATAGGAAAAACAAATAAAACTGCATGCAGGAAAAAATACCCCCAAAAAATGGGTGGCGCTGTAGTGTAGTGACGCTGCTCTCCCTGGGGAGAGCAGCCCCGAATTTCACACAACAAAATCTGTTGTGATTAAAAAGAAATACAAATACAAAAAATACAAACGTAATTGTCAAAGTGCTGTCTACTGATCACTGACCATGCTGATTCCAGAGGCCTCAGTGTTGCTGGACGGGAGGTCCGTGCTGAAACACACCTTCACCCTGCCGGTGTCTGCCCAGCGGAGCGTGACGGAGCAGATCATGCTGACCTTCAAGACCTCCGGCACCAAGGCCACCAACCGGCGCGGAGAGCCGCTGGACATGGCTCTCATCTACATCACCAGCTCTGAGTCAGTGATGATATCGATGATGATGATGATTGTGATGATAGTAATGATAGTGATAATAATGATGATGATGATAGTAATAGTATGATGATAATAAGAAGAAGAAGGAGAAAAAGAAGAATGATAATAAAATAATGATGACAAGAATGATGATAATAATGCTAATAAATACAAAAATGATGATGATGATGATGAAAACAATAGTAATGATAATGATAAAGGTAATGATAATAATAAGAAGAAGAATGCTGATAATAATGATGATGATGATAATGATAATAGTAATAATACAAATTAATGATGGTGATGATGATGTGAATTTGTACTATTCTCTGCATAGAGCATTAGCCACTTTACAAAAAATGGGTGAACACACAAACACACACACACACACATACACGCATGCATGCACACACGCATGTATGCATGCATGTGCGCGCACACGCGCGCACTCAAACACACACACACATGCATGTGCGCGCGCGCCCATCCATCCGTCCATTCATTCATCCATCCAATGCACGCATACATGCATGCACACATGCATGTACACATACCTCCCCCCACACACACACACATATGCATGCCTTAGGGTGTGCTACATTATTTGAAAGAAGTGGGAGGACTTGAATGAAATGGAAGAAGAATTTGGGCTACGAAAACACTGGGGAGAGCATCCGGAATATCACACAAAGAAATCTGTTGTGAAAAAGAGTAACAATACAATACAATACAATACGGTGCAATGCAACACAGTGCAGTATAGTACATTGCAGTACAATACAGTACAGTATATTGCAATACAAGAATGCTGACCAAAGCTCTTTCTTCTGACAGAAGGAATACGAAGCAGACTAACATTGGAAGAAAGACAGAGCTGACAGGGTGGGATGTGTGTGGATGATATCTGTTAGACTGCTGAGGGCAGTGCCAGAAATTGATAAAAAGCAGTTAGATGTTGCATTACATGACGGGCGCAATAGCTGAATGGTAAAAACATTGGACTTTCAATCTGAGCGTCCCGGGTTCGAATCTTGGTGGCGCCTGGTGGGTAAAGGGTGGAGATTTTTCCGATCTCCTGAACCCCCTTTGTGTGTATACGCACGCAGAAGATCAAACATGCATGTTAAAGATCCTGTAATCCATGTCAGTGTTCAGTGGTTTATAGAAACAAGAAAATACCCAAAAAAGGTCATACACGTAAAATGTTACATGTCAGTCTGAGTATGTATGTCTGTGTGCCTGAAATCTGATTGAATGACACAGGAAACAAATGATGAGCACCCAGTGGCAGCTGTCATTTGGCTCTACCCAGGTAGGCAGCCTGTTGTGCAAATGACCCTGTGTTTGTAAAGCACTCAGAGCTTGGTCTCCGACTGAGGATAGGCACTATATAAGTATCCATATCAATCAATCAAGATGTGTGTTTGTAGCTGACTGTGTTGAATAAAGGCACAAAACTGTAAGACGCTCTGGGTTTCACTGTTTTTGCAGGTACAGTGACTACATCTTGGCCAAACTGGACTCTGATGGCAACGTCCTGATTGAAACAAACCAGGGTGTTGGAATATGTAAGTGGGGTTTTTGTAAGAGAGAGAGAGGGAGAGAGAGAGAGTGTGTGTGTGTGTGTGTGTGAGTTCAATTTCATAGTGTGTGTGTATGTGTGAGTGTGTGTGTGTTTGTGTGTGTGTGTTAGTATGTGTGGTACGTGTGAGTGTGTATGTGTGTTGGTATGTATTAGTGTGTCGTGTGTGTGCATGAATGTGTGTGTGTTGACACTGAGCTGTTAAAGTCAGTTTAATGTATAATGAAAATGGAGTATGGCTGCCTACATGGTGGGGTAAAAAAACCGGTCATGCATGTAAAAGCCCACTCGTGTACATACGAGTGAATGTGGGAGTTGCAGCCCTTGAACGAAGAAGAAGACGAATGTAAAATACTGGTGATAATGATAATGATACTGATAATGATGATAATATGAATGGATATTTGAACAGCACTCTATCTAGAAAACTGCTCTAGATCTAGGTGCTGCACAAAATTCATAATATTCTGTGTAACACATAACATCAGTGTTATGCATACATATACATTTACATAAACACACCAAAATGTTTGATATACTGGGTAAACCACACAGCAACAATCACCATTGTATTTGCGCTAGAGATTTATCTCACTCCGGACGATGGAACGCTATAGTGTTCCTGATGTAAGGTAGCGTTCGGGATGACGGAACGTTATAGCGGTTTTGACAATAAAAATTTTGTCCACGTTTTCCTCATGGTGTAGCATAACAATCACAGCTACACTGGGCATTGCGAACGTGTCATGGGTCGAATGGAAAGTTTCTTCATGAGATTCCATAGCAACACACTCCACAGCGAGTTCAGGACCCCACATGACAAGCTTATCTGCATACGTATCGAAAATGGCGTCACAGGCAATACAAGTGGAAATTTTTGGAGCAAACCAGATCACGACAGCAACTTTTACCACTGCTGAAGTGAATGAAATGCTTCAAACTGAACGTTTCGACATTGACGAGGATGATGAGACGTTGAATAAAGTATCTGCTGTGAAGAAAGCTACCAGCAAGTAGGTACTGATTGTGATACAGCTTCTGAGAGCAGTGAATAGGGGGTGTGGGGGGGGCATACACACAACATGAGGAGAGGGGTCAGTGGGTCAAGTACAGTGAGTTTCATTCCGTTACGTTATGTTTTGTATTTTTTTGTGATTTTTTTCCTAACCCTAACAAATGGGTTGTCTGTAGGGAAAAGCAAGGGAGACAACTATTCGTCCGGAGTGAGTTAATAAATGAAAAATGATAAAACCTTTTAAAACCGTAGCTTATCTCCATTGTCATTGCAGATCGCATGAAGGTGGCTGGAGACTTTGCCAGTGGGGAGCAGCATGAGCTGGTGTACAAGCGAGAAGGAACCAACATGTACCTGACTGTAAGTGATTCTTTTGTGGGTTTTGGGGTTTTTTGGGGTTTTTTTTTTTTTTTTTTGCTCTTTCCTGTAGCACTGAACATTATTCACGTGATGGTCAAGTTTTAGTTACAAGTGCATGCAGTGGTGCGTGCCTTTCGTTTTGTTCACAAATCTGTTTTGACATTCTGCACTCTTGTCACTATCTGTTTCCATAGACAAGAGGATTGTCACCACTGTTGTGATTTTTTTTTTTTAATTCTAAAACACATTTTATCTTGCATCATAAATTCCTTGTAATGTCACTATGTTTTCACATAGATCTCAGAATAAGAAACTTGTGCCTTGAGGCCTGTTTGATGTTCTCCTGCACCAAAATCAGTTTTGTCTTGTCACAAAGGGATGTATAAGTAAGTATACTAGCATCGTTGGTGATATCAACACACGTGCAGTGTCCCTCGGTACGCAAGTGTGTACTCACAGCCTCCATGGAGTGAGGAACCAATTGTGTTTCAAACCCTACTTTCAGTTTTGTTTTGTTTGTCCTATTTTGATTGATTTTGACTTTTTTGTTTGTTTATTTGTTTCGTTTTTGTTTCTGTTCTTGTGTTTTATTCGTTGTAGTACAAAAGAAACCAGTTTGAAGTGTGTAGAACTGAACTATTATAGTGTTGATGATGTTTAAGAGTAAAGTATAGCCTCCTATGTCCAGGAGAGAAAAAAAAATGATTGAAAATAACGTCTTTATTCTATTTACAAATAACACAAGCTTCAGTAGTTGCTTTATAACATGTACACTTTTTTTAATTTTTTTAATTTTTTTATTTTTAAGAAATCATTCAGAAATAAAATTTTGCAGATTATTTTTTCTGACTTAACTCTCTTTCAGCTGTCATGGCATGACAGTGTGATTATATGATTTTAATAGGGATGAAATGGGTTAAGTTCTGTGTCTGTTTTCCATGATTGAAAGGTTGTTTGTTATATAAAGACAGACCTGGAGGAATGTCATGTCAATGTTGCATAAATAACATATAGCGTTGCAGTGGTGTTTTGCTTTCAACAGGAGTTCTGGGTTCTGCCATAAGAATTGGGTTATGCCATACATTCCATAAGGATACAAGTCGAAATAAAGAATATTGGACCTCCATCAGAGACCGTCTTTTATGATTACGTTAACTCCATCTTAACTCCATAAGGAGACAAAATGAAACAAGCAGCAGCACTTCCAGTCTGAGATTTTCTTTTGTGATTTACATTTAGTATTTGATTCTAGCTTGTTTGTGGTATGTGTTCTTTAGTTTTGGTTTGGGTTTTTTTTTCTTTTTTTTAATAACTTTTTTAAGAATATGTGGCTAAGAGCTTCGTCAGTTTTGGGTGCTCTTCTAAGAAGATGTTTAAATGTTTTCTTTATTTTAAACTGTTTTTGTTGTTTCAAGTTTGATTTGTTTTCAAGGTTTTCCTGGAGATGGGCTGTGTTTTTTGCCGTTATGATTTTATGCTGCTCTGTGATTTTGTTTTGTTTTTACTGTCATTTTGTTTGATTAAAGCCTATGTTGATTGAAACTGACCCCTAACGCAGGTGAGACCTCTAGATTCATTCGGCAACATCATAGTGAGTAATACTGGTGTGTTCTCTGTGTCTTCTTGTGGGCCAGATATACCTCTGGGCATGAGTCATCTCTCACTGTTGTGTTCATCATCACAGTCTCCTCAGCGTCTGTCAGTAACTCCGCTAGTCATCATTGCTCCTTCCATCGCCCCTCCCCCCACACCCCCCATCCTCCCCAGTCGTCATCGTCAAAGTGAAACATGGGAAAAAGAAAAGAAGTTTAACCCATTCAACACTAGGGAGTTTACAGTCTTGGCAGGCTTCCCTGTCATATTGACGTGTGTGGACACAGCCAGAAATACTGTAGAAGTCAGATCCCTTTGCTTGTGGTTTATGCATATACGTATATGTGTGTGTTAGGAATATGGAAACCGTTTTAATGAGACAAATTTCGACACCAAAGCAATGCTCTGGCACACAGGATTAAATGAGTTAAAGAGACTTTATTTTATACAGAAATGATTCTGACCGAAGTCATTTGTGATCTGTTGCTGACAAGTATGCTTGGAAAACAAATAGAATTGCAGGCAGAAAAAAAAAAGGGGGGGTGGCGCTTTCAGTGTAGTGAAGCGCTCTCCCTGCGGAGAGCAGCCCGAATTTTACACAGAGAAATCTGTTGTGACAAAAAGAGTAATACAAATACAAGTACTTGTCAGTGAAGGCTGCTATCTGACCATGATATAATTGAGCTTACAGAACATGTCATCAGCCACCTTTTTTTTTCTTTCTGGGGCTTGCGTTACATTTGTTCAACAAAAATCAAAGTAGTAATTGCGCTTTAGATTCAAACCACTCTGATCTCATTTCAACAAGGTATAAAAAAAAAAGGGGGGCTAATGAAGTTGATGCCTGCGTGTCAAGAAAAACTGCCATACCAAAAGAGGTGTAAGAAAAAGGCTGGAAGGCGTACTGGCTTACTGTTCTGTTACCTGCCTGCCTGCCAACTTTCCTCTGTCCCAGTGCCTTACCTGTGCCCTCCCTTCCCCCATTATAATGATCTGCCTTTTCCTGTACCTGTCTGTCTGACTGTACTCACCCTGTTTACCTACCTCATGGCATATGCAATGGATGGAAGTCTCTGTATGAGTGTGTTCTTCAGTTTAATTAAGGTCTTTTCACATTGTGTGATTTTAGATGAATTTTTTTTTTTAAAACCAACAAACAAACAAAAAGAGCAGGCAAACAAAAACCAACAACAAACAATAACAAATCTATATAAATACACAATTTTGCCGGAGAACAAGACTTTTGTTGCCATGGGTTCTATTTCAGTGTGTGCACAGGACCGTGGTTTATCATTTCATCTGAATGACTAGACGCTCAGTTTGATTTTGCAGTCAGACATGGGAGAAAGGGTGAGAGTGTGATGTGAACTGATCCCAGACCCACATGGACACTACGGTATTGGCAGATGAGCGTCTTAACCACTCTGCCATCTTCCTCCAACAAGTGCAGTGGAGTGATGGCCTAGAGGTAACGCGTCCGCCTGGGAAGCGAGAGAATCTGAGCACACTGGTTCGAATCACAGGCTCAGCCGCCGATATTTTCTCCCCCTCCACTAGACCTTGAGTGGTGGTCTGGACGCTAGTCATTCGGATGAGACGATAAACCAAGGTCCTGTGTGCAGCATGCACTTAGCGCACGTAAAAGAACTCACGTCAACAAAAGGGTTGTTCCTTGCAAAATTCTGTAGAAAAATCCACTTCAATAGGGAAAAGAAATAAAACTGCACACAGGAAAAAAAAAAAAAAAAAAGAGTGGCGCTGTAGTGTAGTGACGCGCTCTCCCTTGGGAGAGCAGCCCGAATTTCACACAGAGAAATCTGTTGTGATAAAATGAAATACAAATACAAATAACCTTTATCACTGTAGCAGTAATGGATGAAACCTGGCAGTGAGTGCCACATGACTACACTCTGTGTTCTGAAGTAGCCCTTTCCCTCTCTTGCTGCCAGACTTGTTTTGTTTCTTGTCTGTCGTCTTGTGTGGCCCTTTCCCTCTCTTGCTGCCAGACTTGTCATGTTTCTTGTCTGTCGTCTTGTGTGGCCCTTTCCCTCCCTTGCTGCCAGACTTGTCATGTTTCTGTTGTCTTGTGTGGCCCTTTCCCAACCATGCTGCCAGACTTGTCATGTTTCTTGTCTGTCGTCTTGTGTGGCCCTTTCCCAACCATGCTGCCAGACTTGTCATGTTTCTTGTCTGTCGTCTTGTGTGGCCCTTTCCCAACCATGCTGCCAGACTTTTCATGTTTCTGTTGTCTTGTGTGGCCCTTTCCCAACCATGCTGCCAGACTTGTCATGTTTCTTGTCTGTCGTCTTGTGTGGCCCTTTCCCTCTCTTGCTGCCAGACTTGTCATGTTTCTTGTCTGTCGTCTTGTATGGCCCTTTCCCTCTCTTGCTGCCAGACTTGTCATGTTTCTTGTCTGTCATCTTGTGTGGCCCTTTCCCAACCATGCTGCCAGACTTGTCATGTTTCTTGTCTGTCGTCTTGTGTGGCCCTTTCCCAACCATGCTGCCAGACTTGTCATGTTTCTTGTCTGTCGTCTTGTGTGGCCCTTTCCCAACCATGCTGCCAGACTTGTCATGTTTCTTGTCTGTCGTCTTGTGTGGCCCTTTCCCAACCTTGCTGCCAGACTTGTCATGTTTCTTGTCAGTCGTCTTCCTTAACGGAGGAAGGTGGCTGAAAGGATAAGACGCTCATCTGCCAATACAGTGTGCATGAGGGTGTAGGTTTCATTCTCACCCTCGCCCTTTCTCCCAGGTGTGACCGAAAAATCAAACTGAGCGTCGAGTCATTCGGAGGAGACGATAACCAATGTCCCGTGTGCAGCACGCGCTTGGCGCACTAAAAAAGAACCCATGCCGACAAAAGTGCTGTCCTCTGGTAAAATTCTTTAGAGGAAATCCACTCTGATAGGTGCACAGATGTACATGCATGCATTCACGGCCTGACTAAAGCGCGTTGGGTTATGCTGCTGGTCAGGCATCTGCCTAGCGGATGTGGTGTAGGGTGTGTGGATTTGTCCGAATGCAGTGAATGCCTCCTTGAGAAACAGGAACATGTCAGTCATTTCCTGTCTCTGCTGTTTGCTCTGTCGCCCCAACCCTTTGTTTTGCTTTTCAGTTGCTTGTCTTTCCTTTGTTCTTGCTGTCGCCAGACTATCTATAGTGGACCGTCTCTCAGCGTGTTGCCTTATTTGTTTTTTTTTGTTTTTTTTTAATTGTGTTACCAGTTTAAGTTTTCATTGACATCATAAACGATTTTTTAAAAGAATATGTCCGTTTGTACAGGGTTCACATTTTTATAAACACCTGAAGATAAAATTTTTTTCAGAGTAATTAGGTTAAGATTTTTCTTCCAAAACGCCTGAAGGTTAAAGTTTGGAGTAATTAGGTTAAGATTTTTTTTCAAAAGCACCTGAAGGTCAAATTTTGGAATAAAATGGTACATGTAGTACTAAATTTTAGAATCTCTCCATGTGTTCCTTGCATGCATGCATAGATGCAGAATGGTGTGTGTGTGTGTGTGTGTGTGTGTGTGTGCATGCATGTGCGGCTAGGTATATCTGTTAGTGTGTGTGTGTGTGTGTGTGTGCACGTGCGGCTAGGTATATCTATTAGTATGTGCATATGTGTGTGCTTGTGTGTATGTGTGTGTGTCTATATCTTTGCATGTGCTAGTGCTATGTTTGTGCATGTCTGTTCAATTCAACATATTTTGGGTTTTCTGCAGTCTATGTCATTTATTATATTTGATCAAGTGAACTTTTTCAGCAGGGTTACAAATTGATGACTCAAGCAATATTGTTGGAAAGGAAGCAAAGGAAAAAACGAAAACAACAACAACAAAAAAACACCCAGATACTTACGATAAACGATATCAGTGAATAATCCAGAAAATAACACATCATTGACTCATCATATTTATGTTTTTTATGCATACTAAAAGATCTCATCATTTATTTTTTCAATTTTAGGATAATCCATTCAAACTTAATGTGTGCGCATGTGTGTGTGTGTGTGTGTGTTTGAGCGTGTGTATGTGTTTGTATGTGTGCATGAATTTGTCTTTGTATATGTGTATGTTTGAGTGTATGTACGTGAGTGTATGTGTGCATGTGTCGATGAAGAGATGAGAACTACAACAAGTGTGCATGTTTTAGTGCATTTTCAGGGAAGAAGAACTCGTGACATCACATAAATTATCTGTTTATTTCAACCTCACTTTAGTCAGTTATTTTTTTCAAAACGTTACATTAATCAATAATATAAGATTAAAAAAATTCAGCCCCCCAAACATTATAAATTCTGTTGTTACTGTTCAAATGCTTTTCAGCGTTGCCATTCATTTAGAATGTGATGAATTTGCTTTCAGCTTTCAATTTCTTATTTGTTAATGTGGTGATGAAAGAGAGAGACGTATTTATTTTAAGATTTTTTAACATACAGTTATTACATATTACAAAGAACAGAAGTGCAGCTAACAAATGATAGAAAGCAAAAGTGGAGACAAAAAAAGAAACAATGTTGATTTACAGACTGGTGTTATTATGTAATAGATGTACACATACTTTTTTGTGGGGGTGGGGTGGTGGGGGGCTCAGTATCGACCTAGTTAAAATGACATAGACCATTACAATATTATTATTATTATTAAGTATTATTATGATGATGATTATTCTTGTTTTCATTATTGTTATTATTATTGTTGTTGTGTTATTGTCATTGTTATTATTATGTGTTGTTATTATTTTTGTTGTGTTGTTTTGGTTATTATCATTTGTATTCTCATTATGAACGGTATTGTTATTGTTATTATTATTATCAACATCTTCATATCATCATCAATATTAAGTATCTTTCAAGTAAATAGTATCAGTGGTTGTTGTTTTTTTTATCATTGGAAGAAAGAATGAAATAAAATTTAGTCATAAAGCCCCCCCAGCCCCCCACCCCCCACCCCTACCATTCCCCACCCCCTCAACAAAAGAAAAAAAAAGTGCGTATATATATATATATATATATATATATATATATATATATATATATATATATCAGACCAGCAGAGACAGACCAGTTTTATATGATGACACATGTTGACGTAACTTTGAAGGTGTGACATGTCAAGGGGAGGGCTGTGTCCGAGTGACGTGGCGAGAGACGTGGACCTGTGTACATACATGTTTGATGGGTGCAATAGCTGAGTGGTTTCAATCTGATGGTCCTGTGTTCGAATCTCGGTAACAGCAACTGTTGGGTAAAGGTTGGAAATTTTTCCAATCTCCCAGGTCAACATACACGCAGACCTGCTACTGCCTGAACCCCCTTAGTGTGTAAACGCACGCAGAAGATCAAATACACACGTTAAAGATCCTGTAATCCATGTTTGGTGAGTTATGGAAAGAAGAACATACCCAGCATGCACACCTCCAGAAAACAGAATATGGCTGCCTACATGGCAGGGTAAATAAACAAAACGGTCATATACGTAAATTGTTACATGTCTGTTTGAGTGTGTATGTGTGCATGCCTGAAATCTGACTGAATGACACAGGAAATGAGTAAACAGCGCCCGATGGTAGCCGTCAGTCGGCTCTACCCAGGTAGGCAGCCTGTTGTGTAAATGACCCAGGTCAACATACACGCAGACCTGCTACTGCCTGAACCCCCTTAGTGTGTATACGCACGCAGAAGATCATATACACATGTTAAAGATCCTGTAATCCATGTTTGGTGTTTGGTGAATTATGGAAACAAGAACATACCCAGCATGCACACCCCCAGAAAACAGAGTATGGCTGCCTACATGGCAGGGTAAATAAACAAAACGGTCATATACGTAAATTGTTACATGTCTGTTTGAGTGTGTATGTGTGCGTGCCTGAAATCTGACTGAATGACACAGGAAATGAGTAAACAGCGCCCGATGGTAGCCGTCAGTCGGCTCTACCCAGGTAGGCAGCCTGTTGTGTAAATGACCCCGAGTTTGTGAAGCGCTTGGAGCTTGGTCTCTGACCGAGGATAAGCGCTGTGTAAGTATCCATATCAAATCAAATGAAATCAAATGTTTTCAGCTGGACGGTGTGAAGAAGGCCAGCATCGCCTACCCTGACTATGACCTGGACCAGATCGACACCATCATCGTAGGAGGGGTGTTGGCAGACGCCGAGAACACCTTTGATCACATCACCAACTTCACAGGCTGTATCTCCAGTACGCTCCTCTCTGTCCTTGTTACTTCCCCTTTTTCTTTTCCTTTCTTTTGGTTTAGCACGTTGGGTTATGCTGCTGGTCAGGCATCTGCCTTGCAGATGCGGTGGAGTGTATATGGATTTTGAAATTTGGGCTGCTCTCCCCAGGGAGAGCGCATCACTACACTACAGCGCCACCCTTTTTTTTTGTAATTTTTTCCTGTGTGCAGTTTCATTTGTTTTTCCTATCGAAGTGGATTTTTCTACAGAATCTTGCCAGGAACAACCCATTTGTTGCCATGGGTTCTTTTACTTGCGCTAAGTGCGTGCTGCACACAGGACCTCAGTTTATTGTCCGAATGACTAGCATCCAGACCACCATTCAAGGTCTAGTGGAGGGGGAGAAAATATCGGCAGCTGAGCTGTGATTCCAACCAGCGCACTCAGATTCTCTCGCTTCCTAGGCGGACGCGTTACCTCTAGGCCATCACTCCACATAATAAGCATTATATATTAAGCATCTGCATATAACTGTTGACACTTAGCTTATTTACTGTGTGTCAAGCAACACAATGGAAAAGAACATATGCCATACAATGATTTCCATTAAACACATGGGAACTATCTGTTAACCTAGCAAGATGTGATGCAGTATATATGGATTTGTCAAAACGCAGTGATGCCTCCTTGAGAAACTGAAACTGAAGCTTTCTTTTTTTAAATTTTTTTTATTCTGTTTGATTTTATTATTATTTCTTTAGTTTCAGTTTCACAAGAAACAAATGAAACTGCACGCAGGAAAAATTACAAAAAAAAAAGGGTGGCACTGTAGTGTAGCGAAGTGCTCTCCCTGGGGAGAGCAACCCATATTTCACACAGAGAAATTTGTTGTGACAAAAAGAAATGCCACCCAGCTGTTCAAAAAGTACACCACGACATGGTGACTTGAAAGATTTTGGGTGGGTGTGTGTGTGTGTGCGTGCGTGCGTGTGTGCATGCGTGTGTGCACTTAACTTTAGTTAAGAGGAAGGTGTCAGAATGGATAAGACACTCGTCTGTCAGTACAGAGTCTGTGAGCCTCTTGGTTCGAATCCTGCTCTCACCCTTTCTCCAAAGTGTGACTGAAAAATCAAATTGATTGTTGAGACGTTTGGATGAGACGATAAACAGAGGTCCCATGTGCAGCACACACTTGGTACACTGAAAAAACAACAACAACAAAACATGACAACAAGAGTGTTGTCTTCTGGCAGAAAAATTCTGAAGAAGAAGTCCACTCTGATAGGCACACAAATATATATACCGTAAAGTTTGGTCTCTAAGCCGCGACTTTTTACCCCAGCTTCAACCTCTGTGGCTTATACAATGATGCAGCTTATTTGAGGATTTTAACGATCCCGGGAGTGTCACGTTCTCGTCTATTCTTAGCTGCCCTTCAACTCACCAAAATCATGATTTCTGTCCATGAATTTTTGGATGAGCTTCAGGATAGTGTGCTAACTGTTCACGTTTTATAAATCAAATCCACACACATTAAAGCCTTCAGATCAGCATTCAGTTCTACTCTGCTCAAGCGTACACCCTCATCATGCCGAAAACGCGACGTAATGCCTATGATGCAGCCTTCAAATTGAAGACGATCAACCAAGCAGATGACAGTGCAAGCAGCGAATCAGCAGTGACCTCCACTTTGTGTTCATGTTCATAAAGTGAAAGAGAGGCTGAAGTCAGTGACAAGATGGCGGAGGAAGCTGTGCTGGTTCTCTTCAACTCGGACACTGAAGACAAAGATTTCAGTGGATTCAGTGAGCAGGATGACGTTTAATAAATGTGACTATCCCTAAATTATGGATCTTATTTTTGTATATATATATATGCATGCACTCAAGGCCTGACTAAGCACATTGGGTTATGCTGCAGGTCTGGCATCTGCCTAGCAGAAGTGGTGGTGTGGCGTATAAGTATGCATTTGTCCGAATGAGGTGATGCCTTCTTGAGAAACTGAAACTAAAAAAAGAATAATAATAATAATAAGGCATCTGCCTCACAGATGCGGTGTAGTGTATATGGATTTGTCTAAACGCAGTGCCGCCTCCTTGAGAAACTGTAGCCTGAAAAAGTGAAACTCTGTGTGTGTGTGTGTGTGTGTGTGTGTGTGTGTGTGTGCAGACACAGTGTTCATTCCAGAGGCCAACCTGGACCTGAAGATCCGTTCTCTGAAGGACTTCCACCTGAACAGTCCCGACATCACGGTGTACGGTGGCAAGGTGGACAGCTGTTCTGTCACCACGTCGTCCTTGGTGAAGGCCACTACACCTCCACAGGACGCGGACCTCATCAGTGAGGGCTTTGAGGTAAGGGATTGGTGATTAACAGTGTGTGTGTGTGTGTGTGTGTGTGGAGGGGGTGGGGGGGAAGTGGTGGAGGAGGGGCAGAGGGGGGGATGGGGAGGTGTATCTAGCTGTGTGTGTGTGTGTGCTGTGTGTGTGTGTGAATATGTGTGCGTTTTTGTGCATGTGTTGTGTGTGTATGTATGTGAATCTCTGTGTGTTTGTGAGTGGGGGAGTGTGTCTGTGTGTGTGTGTGTGTGTGTGTGTGTGTGTGCATCCATGGATGCGTGTGTGTTTGTGTGCATCTGTGTATGTATGATTGTGTGTGTGTGTGTGTGTCTATGAATCTGCCCCTGTTTTTGCGTACATGCATGCACACATGCCTACCTCAATGATATATCAAGCATGATTGTTAAATTTTTGCGCAGTGAAAAAGACAGTATCGGAGCATTGTGGGGTTTTTTTTTGTTTTTTTTAAACAACAACAACAAAGTGATTCAGATGCTTTCACTGTTGGGATGCGCGTTGATGCAGATGCTGAGAAATAAGGTCCGGAAAAGTGCAAGCATTATTGTTCTGTTGTTGGTGCAGGTGGGAACATTGTAAAGCAAGGTGTGTTGATAGTGTTGTGATTGTGGTGATTCACATCTCAATTAACCAAGACAGCAAACTTTATTGTTGCATTGTATTGCATTGCATTGTAATGTGTTGAATTGCGTTGAATTGTGTTGTATTGCATTATATTGTATTGTATTGTATTGCGTTGAATTGTGTTGTATCGCATTACTTTCTGTGACAACAAGGAGAGAGCACAAACACAGCACAGCACCACCCATATATTTTTTTTCTTTCTTCTGTCTGTGAGTTTTATTTGATTTGATATCAAAGTGGATTTTTCTACAGAGTGTTGCCATGGACAACCTTTTTGTTGCTTGTGTTCTTGCATGTGCGCTAAGAGCATGGAGTACATGGGAACTCTTGTTTATCATCTCATCGAAAAGGCTAGCACCTTGACCACCACTCAAGGTCTAGAAGAGGGGATGATTAAGAATTCTGGTTCGTGCATGAGGGATGTTATGACTGTGGTGACTGACATCTCCCTTTCCCATGAAAATATACATGTACGTATATGTCTAAAGTCTGACTGAATGACACAGGAAATGAATGATGAGCAACTAAAGGCAGCTCTCAGTCAGAGGAAGGCAGCCTGTTGTGCAAATGACACCATGTTGTAAACCGCTTAGAGCTTGGTCTCTGACCTTGAGAATAGGAACTATATATATATGTATCCATATCAATCAGTAATGGCTCAACACTCGGCTAATATCACAGATTGATGTAAGTTTGACATTGGGCCAACAGCAAAGTGAGAGCTGTATGATCAATGGTTTCTCCACTGCAGTGGGAATCCATTTACAGTTTAGTCTTTTGTAAAGGACTATGACTCTCAAACTAGGAGGCAAGATTGAACTAGCTCTTTGTACTGCAGCCTTGGGGGCTAGTTGGCCTTTGGGGACCATCCCCAATGCCGACTGTCCTAAAACCCTCTTGGCGGAGAGAGTGGGGATGTAACTTGGGCAAGACACTCTCCACTGTAATCAGATTGTAGCTGAGACAGTGGGGACAGCAGTTACCTCCTCTGCTGTTCTGATGGTCATAGTCAGACATGACTGACCATCATACATAGTGATAATACTGATAAACTGTACTTATATGGCACAAACTCCCCATAAATGGGCTCTAACTCTATGCGCCTCACGTGAAATAGTACTAATTCTTATACCACAGAAGAGCACATGAGGACATAGAAATGAAAAAATACAAAGCAATCAGTGAAAAACTGCAGCAAACGGTGAAGGTGTGTGTGGCTGACGACAGGTGCTAACGATGAGGACATAGAAATGAAAAAAAACAACAACAGACCAATCAATCTTCTTCTTCTTCTGCATTCGTGGGCTGCAACTCCCACGTTCACTTGTATGTACACGAGTGGGCTTTTACGTGTATGACCGTTTTTATCCTGCCATGTAGGCAGCCATACACCGCTTTCAGGGGTGTGCATGATCTTCTGCTTGCGTATACACACGAAGGGGGTTCAGGTGCTAAGTAGGTCTGCACATATGTTGACCTGGAAGATCAGAAAAATCTCCACCCTTTACCCAGCAGGCACTGTCACCGTGATTCGAACCCGGGACCCTCAGATTGAAAGTCCAACGCTTTAACCACTCGGCTATTGCGCCCGTCCAGACCAGTCAATCAAAAACTGCAGCAAACAGTGAAGGTGTGTGTGGCTGACGACAGGTGCTGACGATGCCACCCTGGGAGGTGGGTCCGGCACGCCTGGTGACTCTGAGCCCCTCCCTCCGCCTCAGCACCACCCCCCCACCCACCACCACCACCACCAATGGTTCTGCTGTCATCGTGTTCCACAAGGCTGGGGCTGAACCCAGTGATTACATCGTCAGTGAGTATCTCTCGGGATGCGACGTGGCTTTGTACTTTTGATCCAGTGGTCACCAGTGATGATGATGATGATAATGATAATATCAATAGTGATGATAATGTTAATAATTATTCAAATTATAAAGGGCCTTTTCTGCGAAAAAATATGCTCAATTACCCTGTACAGTGTCAATGTCAACGTTTAAAATGTGCATTTAAACGCTCAAATGAAAAACTCACACACATGCACACACGCACACGCGTGCACACACACACACACACAGTCATCACAGACTTTTCACACACATCATACATATCACATGAAAAAGCCTAAATAATGCAGATATTTCTGTACAAGTCATGGTAAAAAATGTGTTGAACACACACACACACACACACACACACACACACACACACACACACACACTTATGATTTTTTTTTTCTTAGAAATAATCCCTTTTTTTCCCTGTTTCAGTCATTGTGGTGTCGATCACTTAATCACACACACGTGATTTTTTTTCTTCTTAAACATAATCTGTTGTTTTTTTCATTTCAGTCATTATGATGTCGATCACTTAATCACACACACACACTTATGGGTTTGTTTTTTTCTCAAACATAATCTGGTTTGGGTTTTTTTTCCCATTTCAGTCATTGTGGTGTCGATCACTTAATCACACACACACACTTATGGGTTTTTAATTTTTTCTCAAACATAATCTGGTTTGGGTTTTTTTCCCCATTTCAGTCATTGTGGTGTCGATCACTTAATCACACACACACACTTATGGGTTTTTAATTTTTTCTCAAACATAATCTGGTTGGGTTTTTTTCAGTTTCAGTCATTGTGGTATCGATCAATCACACACATACACACTTACGATTTTTTTGTTCTTAAACATAATCTGTTGGGGTTTTTTTCCCATTTCAGTCATTGTGGTATTGATCATTGCGGTGATCCTGCTGGCCATGGTCATCCTGGCCCTGTGGACGTGCTGCAAGCGGCGTCGGCGCCGTGACTACCGCTTCAAGAAGGAGGTGGACATTGAGCTGAAGCAGCCGCTGACCTACCACTCGGTGGCCCCCATGACCGCCACCCCCACCCCCGCCCCAGCTGTGCCCAAAGACCACCTGGCCAAGCTGGATGAGTTCAGCATGATCTCTGCCACCCTCGGTCCCCGCCGTAAGTCGTGATAAGGTCTCGGCCACTCTCGGCCTTAAGTATCAGTCGACATAAGGTCTTGGCCACTGTTGGCATAAAGTGTAAGTCGTGATAAGGTCTCGGCCACTCTTGGCCTCAAGCATAAGTCAACACAAGGTCTTGGCTATTCTTGGACTTAGGTATAAGTCATGGTAAGCTCTCAGCCTCTCGTGGCCTAAAGTATCAGTCAACATAAGGGCTTGGCCACTCTCTTCCCTAAGTATCAGTCAACATAAGGTGTCATCGACATAAGATCTTGACCATTCTTGGCCTTAGGTGTAAGTCATGAGAAGGTCTTGGCCTTAAGTGTAAGTCGAGGCAAGGTCTTAGCCATTCTTGGCCATATGTGTAAGTCATGATAAGGTCTTGGCAATTCTTGGCCATAGGTGTAAGTCGTGATAAAGTCTTGTCTTCAAGTGTGAGTCAATATAAGGTCTTTGTCACTCTTAGCCTTAGGTGTAAGTGGTGATAAGGTCTTAGCCACCCTTTGCCTTATGTGTAAGTTGTGATAAGGTCTTAGCCACTCTTGGCCTTAAGAGTTAGTCGTGATAAGGTCTTGGTCACTCTCAGCCTTAGGTGTTAGTCATGATAAGGTCTTGACCACTCTTGGCCAAAGACATGCAAATGAGGCGATTATGATGACCCAGATGATACTGTAGACACCAGCTGACACAGTGCGATACCTTGGTCCTGTAGAGCGCAAATGGATCAAATTGTTGATCCACTTCGTGCGGGGTGTAGGCAAGGGAAAAGGCCAGAGTGAGCAAAACTGCAAAGGGAAGCCAGAGAAAGAGTGGAGGAGAGGAGGAGGAAGAGAAGGTATAAAGGACTTTGATGATGCTGCAGCACACACTGTATTCCAGAACATGTGTAGTTTTGATTTGTTGATTTCGTTCAGTTTCTGTTTTAAGTGTGCTTGAAAGAAATAAAGTTGTTTTTTTAAACTGTGTTTGAAGCAGATTATGATAAAGTCTTTTGAACTGAAATGAAAGTGTGTTTGTTGTGGTCTGTGTTTCAGCTGCGGCCAAGCCTGATGTGACTAATCATGTGGAACCCGCTTCCAACAGAAACAGTGTGGCTTCCAACAGAAACAGTGTGGCTTCCAACAGAAACAGTGTGGGAAGTATGGTAGGTATGGTGGAGGGCGCTACTCATGCACTCAGTTTATGATGAAAATGGTGAACGTACGGGTGTGAGGGAAAGTTTAACTCACTCCAGACGACAGAACATTTCAGCGGTTTCGATGATTAAAAATTTGTCCACGTTTTCCTCATGGGGTAGCCTAAAAATCGAAGCTGCACCGGGTATTGCGAACGTGTAAAGGGTCAAATGAAAAGTTTCTCTGTGAGGTTTCAGTGACCGTACACTCGCTGGCCAGCTGTTGACCTTGGTACCCCACATGGCAAGTTAATCTGCATGTGTATCAAAAATGGCGTTGCAGGTGATAGAAGTGGAAATTTTTGGAGCAAACTACGTCACAACAGCGGCTTTTTACTGCTGCTGAAGTGATTGAAATGCTTCAAACTGAAGGTTTCGACATCGATGAGGATGATGAAGACATTGAATAAAGTATCTGCAGCGAAGAATGCTACCAGCAAGAAGGTACTGACAGTGACTCAGTGTCTGAGGGCTGTGAAGAGAGGGAGGGGGGTGGGCGTACACACGACGTTAGAAGAGGGGTCAGTGGGTCAAGTACAGGGAGTTTTATTCAGTTACTTTGTGTTTTGTATTTTTTGTGATTTATTTCCTAACCCTAACAAATGGGTCGTCTGCAGGGGAAAGCAAGGGAGAAAACTATTCGTATGGAGTGAGTTAAAAGATTTTGTGGCTCATGTTCTACGTTAGGTTTCACTCATCACCATGAAGACAAAAGCACTTTCAGTGACCATAATCTTCCAGTGAAGAGAAATGATTTAACTCTGGTGTTTCCATCAACATTTTGATCTATGTTCAAAAGGTTGAATGAGAATGATGGAAATGACGAGTTCTGAAAGTTTCATTTCCTGATATTATGTGTGGTAATTGTTGTTGTTGTTTTTTAATTCCTATGCCTTACAATGGGTCATCTGTGGGGAAAAGAAAGGAAGAAAATGCACTGTTCTGAGTGAGTGAAACGTGTTGATACATGGGTGATGTTGTACCAGTGATTGTGTGTTGTGTGTGTGTGTGTGTGTGTGTGTGTGTGTGTGTGTGTGATTTTTACTTGAAAATCACATTTTTAGACAAGAAAAGGGTTAAACATGTCATGATGTATGTGCAGACAGAACTTGAACATCCCATTTTTACATCCCATTTTTCGATAAGAAAGGGGTTAAACATGTGATGATGGTGTGTCTGTGTGTGTGTCTGTGTGCAGCCCAAGGCAGACACAGACTTCATCTTTGAACATCCCATTTTCAACAAACGGAAACAGCGACCCGCCTCATCTATCTCTGAAGTACTGGAGGAGCTAGAGAGACGACAGAACGCTAAAAGCAATGGTGTGTAACCACTTGGCTTCATCCCTAGTTATACGTGAATCACTGTTTTGAAGGTTTCTGTCATATCTGGAGACGTAAACTATAAAATTTTATTTTATTTTATTTTGATGATTTATACAAACCTAGGTTTAGTGAGGCATTTTTAAGCCGACGCGGTGTGGCTTACGTAGATCAGTCGTCACGCTTTCACACATTCTTGAAAGTGAAACTTTACTGATGAGCACTGATTGGTTGAATAACTCATTGATTCCTGTTATATGTTTTCTTCTTTTTTTCCCTTTTTTAAGATTTTTTAATTAACCCTTTTTTTTTAAATTTTGAACATCGAAAACAGAAATAGCAACATGCGACCATTAAGAAAAAAGAAAAAAGGCTAAACAACATTATTTCCAAATGCTAAATATATCATTTCACATCCTGTTTCCTTCTTTGTTATTTGTTTATGCATTTATCATGACCTGACGAGAGACGCTGTGCGGTGTGTCGTCACCAGTTGCAGAGCAGATGGAGAGCGTGACGAGCGTGCCGGAGCAGCAGGAGGCGGAGTGGACCCCCAAACCCACACGACCCACGCTGTCCTTCGTACGTATGGGCATGTCCTCTGTCTTCTTCCTCTTGCTGGCAGCAGCCTCCACCTTACTCCTGCAGCTGATGTTTGTTGCCCTCAGCGTTTTGAAACATACTTTCCATTTCTTGAAAAAGTTACGTTTGTGAGCGTTTAAAAGTCGCTAGGGAAAACAAGGTGAAAAGGTTACGTTATGTTGGTGGGTTGTTTTTTTTTTAAGACGCCAAGGAAAATAAGGTGAGAAAGTTACGTGAGTTCTTAAAGTTGCTAGGTAAAACAAGCTGAAAAAGTTATGTTTGTGAGTTTTTAAAGTCGCTAGGGTAAACAAGGTGAAAAATTTACGTCCGTGGGTTTTTAAAGTCGCCAAGGAAAATAAAGTGAGAAAGTTATGTTTGTGAGTTTTTAAAGTCACTAGGTAAAACAAGGTGAAAAAAGTTATGTTTGTGAGTATTTTAAAGTCGCTAGGGAAAACAAGCTGAAAAAGTTAGGTTTGTGACTTTTTAAAGTCGCTAAGGAAAACAAGGTGAAAAAGTTACGTCCGTGGGTTTTTAAAGTCGCCAAGGAAAATAAGGTGAAAAAGTTACGTTCGTGAATTTTTTAAGTTGCCAGGGAAAACAGTATAAAAAAGTTACATTTGTGAGTTTTTAAAGTTGCTAGGGTAAACAAGGTGAGAAATTTACGTCCGTGGGTTTTTAAAGTCGCCAAGGAAAATAAGGTGAGAAAGTTACGTTTGTGAGTTTTTAAAGTTGCTAGGTAAAACAAGGTGAAGAAGTTATGTTTGTGAGTATTTTAAAGTTGCTAGTGTAAACAAACTGAAAAAAATTACGTTCATGAGTTTTTAAAGTCGCTAAGGTAAACAAGGTGAGAAAGTTATGTTTGTGGGTTTTTTAAGTCGCTAGGGAAAACTGGGTGAAAAAGTTATGTTTGTGGATTTTTAAAGTCGCTAAGGTAAACAAGGTGAGAAAGTTACGTTGGTTGGTTTTTAAAGTCGCTAGGGAAAAACTGGGTGAAAAAGTTATGTTTGTGTATTTTTAAAGTCGCTAAGGTAAACAAGGTGAGAAAGTTATGTTTGTTAGTAGTCTGTGAGTAAGGAAAATGTTGCAAAATATGAAAGGATGAATCTAGTTGTGTTTTTGTACTGACTCTTGCAGATAGATTTTGTTCCCCATATTTCATACACTAGGCCTGGAAGTCATTTAGTCGTATGTGTGGTGTTTTAACATTTTCACTGCTGACACAGTTTGCTATATGTTCTATGCTGGGAAAAGTTGGGGTTTTTTAATGGAAAATTCACACTTGTAATTTTAACCAGGTCTTGTAGAGCATTGAAGATAATAGTATATATTTATAAACAAGTTTGCATATCACCATGCTACATTCCTACTATCTACTGTCACATTCTCAGGGATTATAATCTTTATATCAGCACCCACCTACCCACACACTTACTCCACCCTCTGCCCAACCCCTCACCCCACTGCCCCCACACACAAGGTCATAAAGGTTATGTGACCCCATTTTTTATGACTTCTTTTTTAGCCTATTAGTTTATTGCTATCAGAAAAAAAAGGAAACAAGCAATCGCAATATGCAAGCTGTTAGATCTCTAGTGTCACATAAATCAATGTGCTTTTATTAGACAACAGAATTTAAGTCTTGTAGTTTAAGATGGAAAGAAAGAAAGAAAAAAAAGTTCTAGATGGCTTGCCTGCATGATCGGTTTGGCTAGGTTTTTCAAATTACAAAGCAACATTTGTTTAGAGCTCGGTATTAAGATGGTAGGAACTCTGTTTTTTGGGGTGTTTTTTTTTTTTTTAACCTTTGAAATACAAAGTACCCAGGAAGAGACCCAGATCGACAAATTCCTTTTGTCTGGTTCGGCATTATCAGGAAACATTGTATAATCCATTTCTGTTTGATAATATTTTTCATTGCATAGCGGTAGTCCGCAGTTTTACAACTTACCCACTTTTTAAGTGATACTAGACACAGAAAAAAACCCCCAGAGGGAAGTGTGAAAAGGGAGTGGGATGATGAGAAAAGGTTCGTTTAGGAATAGACACATGTTAAATGCTCACGTGTGTGTATGTGTGAGAGAGAGGGGTGGGGAGATGGGGGGGCTGGGGGTGGGTGGGGGACAGGGGATGTTAATAATTGGAATAGACTTAGTAAATCATAATTAGAATAAAAGTGGAAAGGTATGGAACATAAGCGAAATAATGATGGAGGAGGCAAAAAAAAAGAAAGAAAAAAGGGAAGCTAAACATCCAACAACTATAATACATGTCCTGTTGAACTGTGCAGCAAACCTTCTGCAGTGTCAGTTAACATCTTAACATTTTCAGAAAAACAAAACAAAACAAAAAAAGACAACAAAAAAACAATCACAAGGGATTGAACAGTTCTAGACTCTGGCATTCAAGAATTTTGTTGATGCATGTTGTGGCCTGTGTTAACCCTTTCACCGCCAAGCTGACATTTGTGCACAGGCGTGGTTGAGGACCCATGTCACTGAAAGGTGATCATTCATTAGTCTGTTACCTATGAACCGACTGCTCTTAATGTTCAGTGGTAGAATAGGCCATATTTTCTATACATTGCAGGGGGAATCCCCAGCTATTCTTAGCCACTATCTTTTCTGTGTTTATACCACAAGGGAATTTTGTACTCTAAATTGACTGGCGGTGAAAGGGTTAATTGTGCTCCTGCCCAACCCTATGTAACGGCACTTTTGGTTGGCTTGCCTGTGATGGTGGTGTGCCTACATCTTGCATGCATGCTGCAGTGTGTGTGTGTGTGTGTGTGTGTGTGTGTGTGTGTTGAATGCATGCTGCAGTGTGTTTGTGTGTGTGTGTGAGAGAGAGAGAGAGTACACATGTTTTTGCACATCAACACACGTTTTTGCATAACTGTGATTTTGAAATTGTTTAATTTGTTCTTTTTTTCTTTCTTTTTTTTTCTTTTTTTGTTTTGTTTTGGTTATTGTCATTGGGTTCATACAGTTTTATTTTCTATCTTTTATATATAATTTGATTTTTCGCCATTCCTTGAAAAAAAATCTTATTTATTTTGTTCCTGTATTTTTTTCTTACTATTTTAGCCATTTGGAGCAAAGGTATTTTGGAGCATGAATTAAGTTGGTACATGCGTGTTCTGGTTTTGTTTGCCACATGTTTGCTTGTTTGTGTTTTCTTTGTTTATTTACTTGGTGTTTGGCTGAAAACCTCTCCTCTTGTCTAATGTGTCCACAAGATTGTGCTGACTGTGAAGCCAGCATTGACGTCAGATGGTCATATTGTCTTGTCTTGTCTTGTATTGTATTGTCACAACAGATATCTGCTTTTCCCCAGGAGACTATATTGTCTCAATGCAGTGCCACATTTTTTTTTTTTTTTAGTTGTGTTTATTTGACTATCAAAGTGGATTTTCCAACGAAATTCTGCCAGGGACAACCCTTGTGTTGCCGTGGTTTCTTTTACATGGGGCCAAATGCATTCTGCACAGGGGACCATGGCTTATTGTCTGATCTGAAAGACTAGCACCCAGACCACAGTTTAAAGTCTAGTGGAGGGCGGAGGGGTTGGGGGGAGAAGTAAAAGTTCTGGTCTGTATGTGTGATTTGAACCCCATGAAGACTTGCTCTTGTCGGGCGCATTACCTCTGCTGCATTCTGTTTTGTTGTATGACTGTGTTCTGTCAGTGTGGCACTGCTTATGTGATGCCCACCCTTCAGCCAGCTGTGATATGTGTGCATGCATGTGTGTGTGTCTGTGTGTGTGTGTGTGTGTGTGTGCCTGTCTTTTAGGGAGAAATGTCGTATTTCGAGGTTGTGGTTCAGGATGTTCCCCTGTTCCTGTTGGATCCCATTGAGGACGAGCAGGAGCCTTCTCATGTCAGTAGCCTTTCTGAGAGGATTTCCTCCTTCTCTGAGGTTTGTACCACTTTTCTCATGGCGCCGCTGCTTAACCCATTCAGCCCTCAATCCCAGCAATGCCCTGGCGTCCAAATTTGTTGCATTAAAACGGTGTACACATTCCTGCATATGCATAAACCACAAACCAAGGGAGCTTACTTCTACAGTATTTCCAGCTGTGTCTCCATGTGTCAGTATGGAGGAAAAATCGGTCAGTTTCAGAGTATTTTTCTTTGTAATTCTGCATCAGTATGGCAGGGAAACCTACTAAGTCTGGAAAGTCCTTAGGGTTGAATGGGTTAAGAAAGACAGTAGTATCATTAGCGGGTTTTGACTGATAACAGTGTGTGTTGATGAACCTTGGTCATTTTGCCTGTACTTAAAAACCAGCCCCAGGCACAGGAGAACATTGAGAATAATTTCCCTTACAATAAAGTGGGGATAAATGTCACTCACACGTGTAGCCTCACCAGCGTTACAGAAATGTGCCCTGTGTATTCACAGACCGTGGTGCTTTCAGTGTTGTTGTTGGGAGTATTGTTCAAGTAAGTGGCTTGGACATTTTAGTGAAAGTGCTATGGTTTTCAGTCATTGCTTCGATTTGTTTTGTTTTTTTACTCATTTATAATTCATTCTTTGCATCAGCATTTTTTTTTTTTTAAGATATATACTTTTAACTATTGTACTTGGCTTAAATGCATTTGTTTTTGCATTTTGTCAGTTCGGGTGCTGTTGTGACTGTGGGAATATGTATGCTTGATTTCGCTTGCAAAAAAATGGATTTTGCTTTTCTTGTTTACTTTTGTGTTGATTTTTTTGTGTGTGTTCTATATTTTTATTGTTATGAAACAGTCCTTTAGAATGACACCTTGAAGATTAAGAGATACAGGTATAAAATTTAGCATAAAAAAACAACTAACATTAAGATATAACAATGCTCAGTATATCTATAACACTGGGGCATCCACACACAATTGCATCTGTAACATACTGATGCACACACACACACACACACACACACACACACACACACACACACACACACACACATGACCATGTACATTCACAAACATGTGTTAAGGTGTACAGATTAAGAACAAATATTAACACTAACGGACAATTTAAGCAACAAAAAGAATGAATAATCACCTTCCACCTCCACCCCACACCCCCATCACTCAAGTCTCTCCATCAGCCGACAGTCAGTCCTGCCAGCTTTGCGCTCAGAAGGCGTGGCTGTCTCTCCTCATCACGGGGCTCGGTCCTGTCAAGAGTTAACTGACATGTCGGCAGAGCATACTTTTGAAGTGATCCCTAACAGTATGATCTATCTTGTGCAGTCTGCTGCAGTTGTTTTCTTTAGTAACAATTGTACTTACACAGGAATTGGGCTGGTCAAAGTTAAAAGTTCCTGCACACCAAAAGAATAATAATAATTTTCAATGTTTTGCGCTAAAAAAAACCCCAAAAAGTCTATTCATCTCTCATGTCTCTCATCTCAAAGTGATTTTATATTTTTAAAAATTCAATGTTCAACAGTATAAAAAAAATTAATAAAAATTTAAACAGCCCCCAAAATTCAACTTATTCAAAAAAAAATTGGTGACCACAGAAAGTGGAAGGCAGATCTACCGTAAACTACCTTGTAAATGCCCAGTATCCAGATAACATCCACGTGGCACCCTTTTGGGATTAAAAACTTTACAGGGTAAAAAAAGAAAATACCGTGTAAACACCAACCCTCAACTTGAAAAACAATACACCATAAACTAATGATAATTCCTTCTGCTGTTTGTAATCATGTTGTTTTTCGAAGCGGTGCAGGTTAAGATCAAGAGATAAAGAAGAGAACTCTCCTTCTTCTTCTTCTTCTGCGTTCGTGGGCTGCAACTCCCACGTTCACTCGTGTGCACACGAGTAGGCTTTTACGTGTATGACCGTTTTGACCCCGCCATATAGGCAGCCATGCTCCGCTTTCGGGGGTAAAAGAAGAGAACACACTGCATGAGATGTTGATGAGTCATTGAAAAAAAAAATGAGAGGTTGACATGAATCCATGACGCGGCGTCATGTTTCAGCAGTTGCGGCTGTTTGTTCTTACTCCCATCGTGGTCGTTACTGTATAGTGGTAGCAAGAAATGGGGTGGGCTACTGCCATGGGTAAAAGGACCCAGTGAACACCCACCCCAAACTTTAGGTTGAAACTTGTGCAAAGTGGGAGGGGGTTGGGGCGTGGGGGGGGTGGGGGAGGGGGGTGTGTGCTTGCAAGGTGGTCTACAGTCTGTCACATGCGGGGGAAATTTGGGGAGAGGGAGTGTAAAGGTTTGATTGGTGAGCACAGAAAGCAAAGGATACATACATACATACATACATATATATATATATATATATATATATTACATGGGAGAGAGAGTGTAAACCTTTGATTGGTGACTACAGAAAGCAGAGGACATATATATGTGTTACAAGGGAGTGGGAATGTAAAGCTAGCTTAGTGACTGCAGAAAGCAGAGGACAGATATGTTATGAAGGAGAGGAAGTAAAAAAAAATTTTAAAAATAAAAGATAAAAAAGAGCAGAAGACAGATGTATGTAACATGGGAGAGGGAGTGTAAAGCTTTGCTAGGTGACCACACAAAGTGGAAGACATAGGGAAGAGGGAGTGTAAAGCTTTGCTAGATGACCACAGAAAGCGGAAGACATAGGGAAGAGGGAGTGTAAAGCTTTGCTAGATGACCACAGAAAGCGGAAGACATAGGGAAGAGGGAGTGTAAAGCTTTGCTTGGTGACCACAGAAAGCAGAGGACAGCAGCCCCTCGGCAGACGACTCCCAGGGCAACCCCAACAGCATGCTGGATGGGAATGGAGACAGTGGCTACGAGGCAGAGTCTCGCCCAGGACATCACCGAAGATGACATCACCCCGACCCGCGACATGGATGATTTTGATGAGGAGGAGGAGGACGACGATGATGACGACACAGCGGAGGCCGCCAAGCCTTACGGGTTCAGCATGTCTACCAGCGACATGGAGGATTCCCCAATCCTGTCCTCCCCAAGCCGACAGAGGCTGCTGCGATCTGACACCACCACCCCCACCTAGCTGCCGTTCCATTCCACTCCCTCCGTTGTGTCCGTCAGTGTCGCTTTGTGTTGTACAAAGGTGTATGATGTGTATATATATATCTCTCTCTCGGTGTTGTGTCGTGTCAACCTGATTTTTTTTGTTGTTGTTGTCATTATATGGACCTGTTCTTACGACTCCTTTTTTTTTTTTTTTTTTTTTTTAATGTATTCTTATTCGGCAGTGGACATATTTCGCTGGATGTCCAAAACTGGGCTGGTTTTTTTTTGTTTTGTTTTTTATTTGGTGTGTTGAAATTCCATTGCGTGAATATGTGTGCACAAGTGCAAGTGTGTGTGCGTGCTAGTGGAAACATGTTGTGTGTTTATGCATGTATGTGTGTGTGTGTGTGTGTGTGTGAGAGTGTGCGCACTACTGGAAACGTGTGTTTAGGTATGTTTGTGTGTGTGTGTGTGTGCAGGCGTGTGTGCGTGCGTGCGAGTTTTGCCATTGCGTATTGCATTACATTTTGACCATTGATTTTTTTTGATTTTTTTTATTGTCATCACAGGAGATTTTTGTTGTGGTGGTGCCACATCATGACAGTCACTGCACAGTCAGACAATAAATCAGTGAAAAGAGGGGGAGAGCACACAGTATTTTTTGTCACACCGTTTCTAGCAGAGCTACAGACAGTGTAACAGCGCAGCAATGTCTTAGAAAAATCATGTAATCAGAAGCGTTGGAACGTCTTGTAGTCTTGTACTGTCCAGAAGCAGACTCCGGAATGTTCTTGCACCTTGATATTTACCGTTACATCCTGGGTTGTTGTTTTTTTTAACACTCCAAGAGTGATTTTTGTTTGTTTGTTTAAACTTTGTTTTGTGTAGGGACGATTGTCAGTGTGATTCTGTTGTATAATTTGCGTGTGTGTGTGATTATACTGAACTGTCACTTTGTACTGTGTTGCCATGCTTTGTTTTTACTGGTCACAGCATTTTGTGTGTGTATGTGCTGCTCTGCACAGGGAGAAAGTAGGCTATAAATAGAACACCGTCAAGGCTATAAATAGAACACCGTCTATTGTTTTGTTCTTCCTTTAATATTGCGCATCTGTATTTTGTCTTTTTTTTTGTATATATATAATTTTTTTGTATCAGCAGAAGAACAGGCATTGTATCCAGACTGCAGTCCGGTGGAGGAAGAAAGGAAATTAATATATGATGTACAGTCGTGGTCATCCCCTCATCATTCCGATACATGTCTCCTCATCTTGTTTGAGTTACTGTGAGGTTTGAGGTTAAGAAGTAACCAGCGCAATTCAAAGGGGGCGCTGGGGCAGAATCAGGCGTTGGACTTGTGATCCAGTGTTCACCAGTGATGAGGGTTTGAGGCCCTGTTTCAGCATGTTGATGTATCCTTCAGGAAAGGCACTTTAATCTGATCTTCCTCACTCCACTCAGGTGTGAATGAGTACCTGGCTTTGGTCATGGAAGTTTAAAGGGTCCCGAGTTCTAGACACAGTTGTAATGGATTCACCGTCCCTTTGGCATTAACAAGTTAAAAGACCTTTCACCTTTGAACTGTGAGTGTTGATCAGTGTCTTTTGGTCACGATAATATGAGTTATGGCGTTGATGCCTTTACCTGTAGCTGTGTTATGTGACCTGTCTGTCGTCGCTGTACAAGGTTTGAATTAGTTAATCAGGTTATGTTTGTAAAAAAAAAAAAAAAAAAGTAAAAAAAACTGGTCATTCAGAAAGCATGTATATCCATTATTAGAGGGAAAAAAATTCAGTTCAACACTGGCAACTTTGACCATAAGATGGCAGGAAAAAAAAAAAGAACAGAGGCAGATTTGACCACTATTTTCATTGCAAATGGCACCAACATTCACTTCAGTTTTTGCGGTGAATCCTGCTGTTTTAGGTAAGGGGAGAAAACAGTGAAGGAACTACTCCACGACTGGCTAAGGTGGATCAGAGGATTACTAAGTGGGCAGGCTTATAGCTTGTGCCATCAGTATTGTTTGGACTCCGTTTGGAGGCTGCCAGAAAATCGCAAAATGGTTCTGCAGTCTAAAAAACAGCAATATGTCCTCGATCAGCTGAGGATTTATTTATGAAACATTGATGTGTCTTGACAACCATTTTTTCATGTAATTAGGTCTATACAAGGCCGAAAATGTGGTTGTTGTTTTGTTTTTTTCTGCAGCTGATATTTGTTTGTGAAAACAGCCGTGACACACATAAGCTGTTCTTTTCTTTTCACACTGTTTTCGTTTCTACAGTTAAAAAGAAATGTTTAATCATTACTAATAATAATGAAACTTTTTTTTCTGCTGACATTTTGATGTAAAAATAGCCGTGACAAATAGCAGCTCTTCTTTTCTTTTCACACTGATTTCGTTTCTGCCTGCTTTGTAGTATAGTCAGGTACTAGGTGTTGTCAAAGAAAGAAAGAAAGAAGAACTCTAATCTGGAGATGGTTATTTCTTCATTGTTGTTTGGACAATGCAAGTTGATAATATGTGTAGGCTCATTTGTGTGTCTTTAACGTACAAGTCTTTCAGGCTGTGGTTCATAAGCAATGGGTAAAAAGACAGAATGAGATTTTTTTTCCCATCACAAGTATCTCATAAGTTTCCTTCATCACAAAGTATTATACACAGTTTTTTTAAATGCAGGGAGGAAGAATATTGTAATTCATACATTCGCATACAAACAGCCTGGAAATTCCCGTTATAGCCCTGTCAGTGTTCTCAAGGAACCTTGCCCCAGTGTCAGTCTGCATCAGTTTCCTTTCTTGGCATTGGTGTGTGTGTGCATGCACATGTGTGGGTGTGTGTGGCTGTTGATGTGTGTGTGTGTGTGTGTGTGTGTGAAGTGTCATGTCTGGTGATAAGAGAACTACAGCAAAATGTAAAATTAATTACTGATTCATCTTCAGGTGCAATGTTTAGGAAACGTGTAGAGCAAATCCCCCCTGTTGCATTATTACTGTTTCTAACCACCCCCCTCCTCCCTTGCCCCCTCCCCCATCACCACACTCTCAGTCAATGATGAAAGGTTTTAGACTTTGTCCATGTAGCATCACATCTGTGCATAACTATTATGAACATAAATGTCTTTGATTTGTTACTTTTGCATGTAGTAACTATAGACTGTCTCAATGTGGTTAACTAGTTGGCTGCTGTAGCATGTTAATCAGTGCCCACATTATATATATATATATATATTATATGAGTTGGGCATAAGTTGATCATTCACCAAAACTATAATAGGTGAGTCTTTGACAGAACTTACGCAGTCATTTCAAAAACACAGGATGTCTTGGAACTAGCTACAAAAGTACAAGTGTCTGTAGTTTGCTTAGAACTATCTACATGTAGATAGAACCATCTACATTTGCCTGTAATCTGCATGTACAATCTGTGCTACCCCTGTGACAGTTTGAAGGTATTCCTGTACAGAAGACTACTGTTGATAATGAATGTTGTGTTGATGTTGTGTCGTCTACTGGATCTCTGTCACAGTGTCATGCACAGTGATACTGGCACTGGGCAGTGAAGAACAGCATTTGTCTTCACTTTTTTTTCATAACTGTGCCGGGCCCATATAGACGCATTGTGTACAGTGCTGTGCATACTGCTTGTTCTGACCGTGTGTGCAGAATGTCGTTGTTTTTGTTTCGTTCTTGGCTGTTGTTTTTTTTGTTTTGTTTGGAGGTGGTTGTTTGTTTGTTTTTATAGAAATTTGTTATATAATTCCATTCGAATAGTTTGCAGTTGTTTTTTCACCTCATGAGTTTAGTATTTGAACTGTGATGACTGCAGGAGAAGAGCTGTGGCATTCACACACAGTCTGTATCCCTGAGGTTTCACGTGTGCAAGAAGTATTATTGTTATTGTAATTTATTTATTTCCACTCTCTCTCTCTCTCTCTCTCTCTCACACACACACACACACAAAATCAACCCAACATTAAAGAAACGAAATACCATTTTCAGTGCTGCTCAGCCCAAACACATCAGCCATATCTAACACCTGAGCACAAAAACTAGCACTGCATCACATCACGTAGGGTTGGGTGGAGGGGGGTTAGTTTTTATCACGAACATTTTCCCTTTTCCTGTGCACCGTTGCCTGTCCTTATACCTACTAAACTTTTTTTTCACTTTTTGCATTTTTCAATAGAAACACAACATTTAATTATAAAAATGAAATACAAAGAAAGAAAAAAGGAGAGCTGTTCTTTTTGGATTGGGTTTCTTTTATGTTACATGTACATTAATAATACTTGTGGACTTACTTGAATGGACTTACTTGAATGAATGTGTTCATGTTATTATTTTTTTCTTTTTTGTTCCATTGATGTGAAAACCATGATATGTAAGTCTGAATGGTGAAGGCAAACTGGCAGAGCAAAGGATTCAAATGGTGTCTAAAAGCATTCTGATGGCTTTTTACTATGTTTTCTTCTTCTTCATCATTTCCTTCTTCATCTTTTCCTTCTTCTTCATCTTGCTGTTCTCTACTTGTGGTGTTTGTCATGTTTTTGTGCTGCCAGTCACACAGTACCCACACAGATACTGTTCTGTTTCTTTCACTTATATTCTGTTAATTTCTTAAGCAGAGGTTTGACCATTATATGAGGAAGCTGTATATCAATGAAAGAATCTGGGAGAGGTATTACTGATGTGAATGGGCTGCCCAGACTGCCTTGTGGCAGGAGGACAGTGACAAAATTATAAAAGAAGGGTTTTATCCTCACAGGGTCAGTTCTGGAACTACATAGGCACAAAGACAGATCACTTTTTTTTTTACGCTGACATAATTCCTACATTGTTGCCTAGTCATTACAGTCTGCATCTCACACACTCGTTGTCTGATGAATGTGATCAACTTCAGCATTCAGTTAACAGCCACACTGTGGTGTTAGCAGTCAGAGTTGCATTTTGAATAGAATAGAGTAGAACATGTTTTTAATTACCAAGTGAATTGGGGGTCACATGGCAAAGACTGAAACTTTAACACACAGTTTCAGGCTTTACCATGTGACCCCCATTCACCTTTTTTTTTTCTTTTCTTTTTTTTTTTTTAATGTGTGTGCTTGTGCAATCATCACACAAACAGCAGCCAGTGGATTTTGAGGATAGCGAGTTACAGGCGCCATGCGTTGTTTGTGATGTGGAAGGCTTGACGGCTTGTTTGGAGGAGTGCCTTCTGTATGTATGTGTGTTTGTGTTTCCCAAACTCGACATTGAGAGGCAAGTTTCAGCCAGCACTTGACTGTACAGGTTTTGCTCCTCAGTGGGTTTGTTTTGGTTCTGCAAGTTGTTCACGCAGCCGGGCTTTGTGTTCACCTTTTTGTGTTGGACGTCCATTTCTGTCTGCCTTGTCGTGGTGAGAGCATGCTGCGTCCATGGAATTGCTAGGTCAGGCAATGGTCTGCTTCAGTGTTCTGTCATTGTTCGTACATGTTCATATCAAGTTTGGAATGAAAACATTGCTGCTTAGCTATACTTAGCTATACTGCAGTCTTCTTCTAATTCTCCCTAAACTCCATGTTTTTTTTTTTTTTTTTGTTTTTTTAAACATGTTTGACTTTGTAGTATAGTGATGCAGTAAGAGAGAAAAATATTTCTTCTCCCCCCCCGCCCCCCCCCCCCCTCCAAAAAAAAAAAAAAAAAAAAAAGCTACTGAGAACATTCGACACATGCACACATACACAGCTGTGCACTCTGCATACCTGTGTACAGGTAATTACTGAATACATTTGGAGAGCTTTTGTTTCTGCAGCTAGTTTGAAGAGGACCCTGATTTTATGGGAGGATGTTTAGAAGAAGAAAAAGCCACTTTGACATTAATTTCTTTTTTCGGAGTACAGGTTGTTAACATAAAAGATAATAATAAAAAAAATCTCAAATGAAACTGTGCAATTAAATTTATCGTACATATAAATCTTGTGGCATAGCGTGGCATGTTCTGTCTTATGAAGCTGCCCCCTTCCTCATTCTTGTATTCAGCTGGTCACCATCTTGATTCACCGACTCTGTTGTGCTTCCATAGCTGTGTGGTTCAGCTGCTTTGTTTCGTGTTCAGTTGATAAAGACATCTGGCTTCTCAGCTGCATGTGTAGGAATGTCAGGGGGGAAGGAATGAAGACAAGATACAAAAGACCAACACCAGACGTGTACCAAAATGTTAATATTCAATGTTAATATTCAGTAACACATTGCAAATGACTTGCAGATTTCAGTATTATCAGCCATTACCAACAATCTGAGTCACACGCATATACACACTTGTCCTGACAACTGGGATTGCGCAAATTGTGGAATAAGACCCAAAAAGTTAACGTTAGCATTTCGTAGAGAAGATAAGGTAGACACTTGCAGGTGATCAAAGGATAATTTGTTCCACGAGACCTGGCCTATGGTAACTGCCTGTGGTGTCCTCCATGCAGCAATCCTCAATCATAAATGCCTGTCACGAGCCACAGTTCCCATGTGAATGAACTGTCTTCAGTATACGACAGGAGTATTATACTTGCCCATGCCAGAAGCTGTCACTGTCATAACTGACAAATTGTTACTCTTCTTGTTTTGGGAAGGGATTGTAAGTCTTTTATTTATTTTTTTTAACTGATGTAAATAACCAAACATATTTGCACTGTGATATGAACTGTCTAAAATCATGTAATATTTAAAGACATTAGAGGAGAGAGAAAAAGAAGAAAATTGATGAGTTTGAACAAAAGATCATTTTTCTAATTTTCGGGAAAGATTGAGGGGGGGATAATTATGATGTGCAATTGACCATGAATTCAGAAACACAGCATGATTTCTGATGATTCATTTGACACATTTTAAAAGCCAATACTGCATTTACATAAGAGATTATTTCTTGCAGGATGATGTAAAAAAAAAAAAAAAAAAAGTTACCGATTTGTGGTGAGAAGAGACGAAAGAGATTAGTTATTTTGTTGTGTGTGTTTTTGTTATTTTGTTGTTGTTGTGTTGCTGTTTTTCGTATCGCATCGAGATATAAAGTATCATGTGTGAAAATAATGAGCGAAGACACATTTTATTAATCATTACACACACAAACATAGACCAGGCCAAACATACATTTCTTCATACTTTTTGTACTTTGTACCATACTGCTGCCTTTTTCTACTGATTCAGTCAGTCCCTTCTAGAGTCAAGTGTGTGTGTGCGCGCGCGTGTGCATGAAGAGGTTGCTGGTCAGAATTTGAGCCTTACCTCAAAAGACTAATTCATGATCATTCATCATGGTAGACATAGGATATCAAATCACATAAAATCAAAACCATCTGAGCTCTGCCGTTTGTTATTTTGGTAATGCTGGCATATCTTTGAATCCATTTCTTTTTCTTTTATCCAAATCAGTACATGTTTCCAGTCATGAAAAAAAAAAAAAAAATTTCATAAAGTGCAACACAGCAGTTACAATCCCCAAATCATTGAAAATTTATTGTCTGAAAGGACTTGTTTTTTCTCCCTTAATTCTGTAGAGTGATTAGTCAGTGGCACAGTAAGAACTGTTAACCAAATTCCCCCAGGTCTGGCGGTTGTGTGTCAAAGCCAAGGCTCGGACATGCTGTTGTATCATGTGTAAATGCAATTACATGTATTCTGCAATCATTCCATCATCTGGAAAAAAACAACACATAATTACCACTCTGCTATACTGTTGTATCATGTGTGAATGCAGTTACACACATTTTCTAATCATTTCATCCCCAAGAAGGGAAACGTTTCTGCTCTGCTATACTGTGGAATCATGTGTAAATTAGGTGTTATTTTGGTTGAATCCTGGTTGATGAGGGATGCAAACAGACAAGAATCAGACATGAATGAGTTGTGTTCAGGAATACTTGTGTTTGGAGATCTGTTTGGATGATGAAGTCATTTATGTTTGAAGTTTATGATTTGTCAATGTGTTTTTTTTTCCTGTGAGTGTGTACTTTGTTTATGATGTTTTTTTCCAAGTCCTTGCCACAGCAATTTTGCTTGAAATAAAGCAAGTTTCATTTTTGCTGACAAATGCACAGAATCTTTCAAGAGTGAGAGAGCGAGAGACACAAGGACACAAAGAGAGTGTGTAGAGTAGCTGAGTCAGGGGACTGTGAAGCACACACAAGGAACCGTTCAACCTGCTGTATGTGTGTGTGTGTATGTATGTATGTATGTATATATATATATATATATATATATATATGGTTCCTGTTGAACTGACAAGTCTTCTCGCAAAGATGATCAGGAATACGACTGGTCACAATGCTTCCATACTGTGAACAGCTAAACATCTCTCCATTTATCAGTCAGCAAGAAAATCATGGTGCACTCTGCCGAAGCAGTATCAGTGTCAAGGAAGCATCAAGCCATGTGGACTGATCCATATGCACTACACCAAATCTGCAATCAAAACCATTTTTCAAATCATTTACACCCTACTGAAGCAAAGATGCATTCGCTGGCTTGGACACGTCATGCGTATGGATGACGGTCAAAACCCCAAGAAGCTCCTGTACAGACAGCTGGCTCAGGGAAAACACCCCACAGGCAGACATCAACTACGCTACAAAGATGCCTGCTAAAGAGACCTGAAGACCCCAGACACATGGAAAGCTGTAGCCTCTGAACAATCATTCCAGAGGCAGGTAGTGCAGAAAGGCCTCTGCAAGTTGAAAGAGACACTTGCCTGTCAGTCAGTGGCGAAACAGCAAAGGAAGGAAGGCCCAAAGTCTGACACACAGACCAGCATCAGTCTCCATCTGCGCAAAGTGCAAGACAGACTGCTATCCTCCAACAGGCCTGTCAAGCCACACCTGATGCTGTGCCAGGCATATCACCCAGAGCACACAATTCCAGTCTCCCAAGACTGACTGATGCCTACTTCTCTAAGGATAAAAAAGGAACACATGCCTATGCAATGACCTACGCTAAGCCCAACACACTGGTCAAGGCCATGTGTATGACCAAAGGTATGAATAAAACATTCCCTTAGAATGAAGAAAAAAACCACCAAAATAATGAAATAAACAGATAAGTAAACAACATCTAACAACAAATGAAAGACACATAGAATACAAATAATAAATATAATAAGAACAAAAATGATCCAAAGCAGGGAAGCCATCCAATCAAACCATCAGTGAAATGCAAAACAGTCACAAACACACCTTTCATTTAAAACTTTACTCGGCTTGATCACAGAATGATCCACCTAATACATGCCGATAAAAAAAAAAGTCTTTTAAACGCACAACAAACAACTTCTTCCCAAGCATGCTGCCATGAGGATTCCATGCTCAAAATACACAGTTTCTCTCAGCTTTCTCACTGACAAAACCACAAATCAACGGCTGAATATCAAACAAAGGATCGCACAACATACCATGAACAGACCAAACAGCGGTCAGATTCTGGGGACTATTTTGCGGTCTTTGCTTCTTCATCCAAGGTGGGCGGGTGTTCAAGGACGTTGTCAATCAACCCAAACTCTTTGGCTTCCTTCGGGGACATGAAGCGATCCCTCTCCATAGAACTCTCTGCACACAATCAGTTTCAGTTTCAGGAAGCTGTCAAAGCATGCCGACTGACCCATATACACTACACTTCTTCTTCTTCTCCTTCTTACGTTCGTGGGCTGCAACTCCCACGTTCACTCGTATGCACACGAGTGGGCTTTTACGTGTATGACCGTTTTTACCCCGCCATGTAGGCAGCCATACTCCGCTTTCTGGGGTGTGCATGCTGGGTATGTTCTTGTTTCCATAACCCACCGGACGCTGACATGGATTACAGGATCTTTAACGTGCGTATTTGATCTTCTGCTTGCATATACACACAAAGGGGGTTCAGGCACTAGCAGGTCTGCACATATGTTGACCTGGGAGATCGGAAAAATCTCCACCCTTTACCCAGCCCGGGACCCTCAGATTGACAGTCCAACGCTTTAACCACTCGGCTATTGCGCCCGTCACACTACACTAAAAGGAGGAGTTTGTATTATATGTGAACCTGACAAGATGGCGTCGAGAGCCTTGGCCAAAGGAATGATTCAGCATTTGTAGCTTTTAGAGGCATCTGATTGGCTAAGAGTGGGCCGGGCAAGACGGGTCGTCTTTTCACTGTTAGCCACGTGAAATGTGGCCAAGCAGAGCAAACCGATAGGCCTAGTTTGCATCAGTTTGACATGGTTCAGTATATGACACCATACCTGACTTTGATGTATTAGAGAAAAAGATCAGATGTCTGACCAATGCAAAAACCCCATAGCACTTGTGAGGCCTTGACAGACTTCACTGGGCCAACAGCAACAATAACAATGGTCTCTCTCTCCATGTTTGAACATTTCTGATGCTTCATTTCATGTGGGTTTTTTTTTTCTATCACTGTCTTTCAGTATATTTTATATGAAAAGAAAAAATTCACTACGGCTGATACCATGGAAAGTCTTAATAATGTATATACTATAATATTACACAATGCAGTATAAGGCTCTTTTACTAATCCATTTTTGAAATTTAATTGTGGGCACACAAAGCTTAAAAACATTTATTCTAAATTCTTTCAACAAGTAAAAAGGAAATTTTCTATCTAAAATTACGTTTAAATAACATACTTACCGTGACCCAACTAGTGCAGACTCCGGCAGGGGTCTGACATTCCTGTCCTGTGCAAACTACTATCCGCCTATGTGGAGCAGACGAAACTACGGCCGATAACCTCCCGGAAGTAGGTAACCTCCCCTTTGTCCCGCTGGTTATCGCCCTCTTTTGACGGCAATATGTCATCACCAGCGCAGTAAGCAGGGAGAACAGGAAGCGGGGAGGACGGGAGGGTCTTAAATTTGGGTCACGGTAAGTATGTTATTTAAACGTAACTTTAGATAGAAAATTTCCTTTTAATTACACATACTTAACCGTGACCCAACTAGTGCAGAATAGCGCGACAAGGTGGAGGGCTCGCCTGTTCTACTGTCTGTGTGCTGTGATGGTCTGTTGTGCAGCTACCACAGAAGCGATGATGAGTCCTAAGGCCCTCTTGATTGAGGGACCGGGGATGCAACTTGGGCAAAACACTCTCTACTATAAATTGTATAATCGAATTCCAGCCCGAATAGACTGGACAGCAGATGCCTCCTCTGCTGTTCTGATGGAGACTGTCATACACGACTGATTATCATATACTGTTCCTAGGAGGACACCAATCAGCATGGGTAAATCAGGAAACAGCTGCTGTGTGCTTCAGGGACGAAGGTGTTCACCATGCAGATTATGTTGCAATGTAAGGCAGCTGGAAAGAGTTGACGGGGTCTTGTGGTGCAACCCGTGTGTCAGAAAGACATGGTGCTTGCTTCCGAAGTGACAACAAAGTCATCCTCTGACAGGCCCTTGACCGAAGGCTGGGGCTCCATGATGGGATAGCCTGCCTATGCTAGAAACCCCTGGAAGTGTCTCATTGGAAAGACAGTGCTTGAGGAGGAATGGCCATCTGTAACCACAGCAGTGGTTGTGTGTAGAGGCCGAAAGGATCGGGCAGGGAAGACTAAGTGCAGAAAGTGCTTTCAAACGCCAGTTGTTTGAGACGTTGATGCTGGATTTGTGTTCAAGCAAGGTGATGGGGTGAACTGATGTGCTTGAATGCGGCATCTGCCGTGCCGGTATGAGTGGGCAGAAAGGTACACCCCTGTGGCTAATGGACGATTCGTTGTGCTTTGTGGGACGCATCCGTCCTCATCAATATGCCTTTCTCCCAAATGTAGAGGAAAACAATTATGACCCAGGCCTTCTGCTACTAGAGAGGAGTAGAAGAGATGGGCTGAGGGCGATTGTCTCCTGCCCAGTGGGCAGTTTTTGGGTCCGCTAAAACTTGTAAGGCAAGATAGACACCTCTTCATGGGAAGGCTGGCTAGGATGTAGGGCCTGTGTGGAGCTTTTGTCACAATCACAGTGGTGCCAACCAAGGGTTGTTGTAGGCAAGGGGAGAAAGAAGGGATGCCTAACTTGGAAGGAATGAAAGGCATGTGTGTCCAGAGTGGCACCTCTAAGTTGGACTGCCTCATCCTTCCTTGTGCATCTCCAGCCTTATGGGTGATTGTTGCAGGCAAATGAGTTGGGTTGCCTTGTCCGTCCTTGCACCAAGAGAGGCATTCTTAGCCCTGTGGGTGTGAAGGGGGTGTGTGTGGATCCCTAAGGACCAGCCATTACTGAAATGTGAAGGAGCATACATTCAGGCGTGAATGAGGCTATTATTTATTTTTTTTTTTTTTTTTTGTGAGTGCAGTCGTCCTCCAAAAGCAAGGTAGGGATGAATTTATGAAAATGAATACATATATGTGCCAAGGGAATAAAAACTTCCATCAGCTCAAGTGATGATGTCAGAAGTATGCCAATGACAAGAGATCGAGACACAAGAAATAAGCGGCTGTATAAGCATACGTGTAGCGTGCGCAGATATACCCAAGTAAATGGGTAAGTGTGCATAATCATCAATGGAAAGGAATCTGTCCATGCACCTACATATGAGATGTACATACGCATATGAATAAAGTGCCAGTACGTAGAGGCAGAGAGTTCTGGGCATTGTGAACAGAAGGCCGCAAATGCAAGTGTGCCTATATTGCTATGTAGGGAATCTCAATGAATAGATGTCAATGAATAGAGACAGAAATATAATTGTACATGTTAATATGAAAGTCGTCTGAACCTATCCCATAAGCACATACACATGTGTATACCGATGGATAAGTACGCATCTATAAGTGAAAGCAGAAATGTGTATGAATGTAGCAATATATCTCATATATATGTATATATGTGTGTGTATATATATATATATGTATATATATATATATATATATACATATATATAGATTTTTTTTTTTTTTTTTTTTTTTTTAATATGTATATATATATTTCGTGATTGTTGCTTGTGATAATAAATCAAATGGATAGAAGGGGAAATATTGTGATGTATTTCCTGTGGCCAATAGCCTGAGAAACAGCAAGAAAAGTGCAGTTGCTATGCAAAGATGTGTAAAGTCCCTGACTGGGCATGAGGACCCAATGAGAAACTGAAAGAAAACATCGTTGGTGGACAGCACGGGGGGCAGGAGTGATGTGCTGTGTCGGCGAAACTAACCACAGCTTCGAGCGCCAAGGTTACAAATGTGGAGTTGCCTCCCTTGGCGCCAAAAATCGTCGAAAAGGAAGGTGCCTTTAAAGCACATATCCCCCTGGTGCGACGTGTCCTCGCTGAACAGGGAGGAGTGTCATGTTGTGTGTGAGAGTCCGTGGTTCGATGCCACCGTAACCGACACAGGTGAAAACGAGCGCAAGGGGAATAATTATAATGTCCCTTAGGGCATCCCAACCCGAATCGGTCGCCATCGGACGCGAGACGGTCGGGGCATGTGGCATGATGGCGCCGTAATCCAGTGTTATGGGCGTCGTGGACGAGGGGGTGACAAGTCCGTCGGCTTGCCGTGGGATGTGCATCCCCCTGTTGCTGAACGGCGGTCCAATCTTGCGAACAGCTCCTGCGAGAGGACCGACGTTCAGTTGTCAGTTGTTGTGTGTTGACGGATAAAGTGATAGACAAGATCGGCCCGACCACTGCCGAGAGGCAGGATCGAGTTATTAATACATTTAAGAATTATCTTGATATTCATTGTAAAAACTTTAAATACAAAACTCATTTCCATATTTACTGCTTTTTCAAGCACTGCGCACTCAATGTTGAAAAATGCAACAGACATACGTGGGGACTCTCTTTTTCTTCCCCACTTCAAGCGGGTAAAAGGCCTTGTCAGGCCTGCACGCCTTGATATTGATATATATGATATGATATAAGAGGTACTCCAACGTGGAAGTGCCAATATTAGTCTGGGTAACAGCAGAGTTAGGCAATGGGGCAGAAGAATCCAACACTGCCGAAGTTCCAATGGGGCATGCACGTACCTGCTCTGTGGGCGAGGGGCGGTGCAGGCGCAAGGCGCGGCACCGGAAGGCAGAGTGGTGCATAATTGCTGCAGCAAGTTTAGCGATGAGTTGCTGATTGTTTGGTTGAGTAGGTTGCTGAGACACCATTAGTGGACGGGAAACAGCAGCACTCGGCGGTGTGGCAGATGGGGTCATCACCGCATAGCTTGGTAGGACCGTGCACACACTCGCACTGAAGGCGAGGAGCAGTGCCGGTGCAAGGGAAATAACTGCGGCGGTCACCGGCAAGGGTGCCGAAGCAGGGGTTGCCTCCCTTGGATCGGGTGATCCGGACAAGGAGGGGGGTGCACGCGTATGGGCAAGCGTGTCCCCTAGTGGTCCACCTTCCTCCCTACACCAGGGGAGGGCATCCCTACACGCCTCGGTCGCTATTGGATCCGAGACGGTCGAGGCATGCCGCATGGGGGGTCGCGTGATCCGATGTCACGGCCGCCACCACGGACGCATCGCACATAGGGCCCAGTCTAACGTGCGGATCCAAAACAAGCTGCTTTTTTTTCTTTTTCTTTTTTTTTCCCCCAAGGGATTGTGGCCATTCCATTGGTGCAACTGTGGGTATGGTAAAGAGATAGAGGAGATCGACTCGTACACTGCCGACTGGCAGGGCCGAAAAAACGCGGATCGCGTCGAGTGAGTTCGCGGATCGATAAAAATGACATGAAAGGTAACACTGACCTGAGTGTGTGACCACAAACCTCTAGAAGTCACCAGAGGTGGTGTAGGAGGTGGCGGAGGTCTGGAGTCGACCGGAGGGAGCGGAGGAAGTGGAGAAGGCAGCGGGTTGGCGTTGTTTAGAGGGCCAGGAGTAGAGGGCCCAGAGTGTCAGCTAATTGATTGCGATCGCGCCTTAATTTTAGCACGATTCCCCAATCGAGCTACATAATTATGTGACCTGGTTGGAGACATAATTTGACCACAAATAAGAACGTCAGAGAATCGACAGACAGACAGAAAATACGAAAAAACTTAGCCGTATGAAGAGCACAGGAACAGGAGTCATGATGGCTGCCGGAAAAAGAGGGCGATAACCAGCGGGACAAAGGGGAGGTTACCTACTTCCGGGAGGTTATCGGCCGTAGTTTCGTCTGCTCCGCATAGGCGGATAGTAGTTTGCACAGGACAGGAATGTCAGACCCCTGCCGGAGTCTGCACTAGTTGGGTCACGGTTAAGTATGTGTAATTAAAAATATATTTATAAAACATTCCATAAGCAAGAATGAAGAGCAGTTCAAAATTAAAAGCAACGAAGATGACTACCACGAACACTCTTCCTTCCCTCTAGCATGCACAGATGAATGAAATGAGAGATATGCAAAGTCCCGTTGAACTGAGCACTTACCTATGATCTTTATAGGCTGACCAGTGTGTTTCTCATAGATCTGGTTGATCTGCTTCTTCAGCTTCACAATCTCCTCTGCCTGAATCTGGATGTCTGTGGCTTGACCCTGTTTTAACCACAAAGTTTCAGTTCAGTTCAAGTTTACCCAAGGAGGCATCACTTATTCCGGCAAATCCAAATACGCTACACCACGTCTGCTTGGCAGATGCCTGCCCAGCAACCTAACACAATGCACTGGGTCAGGCAGTGAGGTAAAAAAAACAACAACAACCCTACATAAACAAATAAATGGATGTCATCAAATTAATGAATCAAATAAATAAATGAAATAAATAAACAACTGATAAACTAACCACAGAGTTTCATTTTCAAGGATGTGTCAGAGTGACCCAAATATGCAAAACCACATCTTTTTTTTTTTTTTTTTTTTTTTTTTAGGCCATGGATTGCCAACAGCACCCAGTGTTCCCAGGTGGCCATCCATCCGAGTTAGGAAGTACTAACCATGCCCAACATTGCTGAACTTACTGATCAGACAGGAACCAGTGTTTTCAATGTGGTATGGCTGTCGACACAATCACAAATGTAAATGGTCAAGCCAAATAATCAACCTTTCAAAATACATGCCAAAATTCTAAACAGCCGCATGCAGAAAAAATAGGACTGATGTCTGTCGAAATGACAAGCAGTAAGAAATGAAAGAAAAGCATAAGCGTATGAAAATAAAACAACTAAAAATAAGAACATAAATAACCCCCATACGAAAGTATATCTCTCTCATAATTGAAGTTTCATGCAGATGTCAGATAAGTGGGCTGATCCATACATGCAACACCATATCTGCTATAAAAATAAATAAATTTTTAAAAATTAGAAATTAAAAATAAACAAATATATATATATTAATAATAAAAATAATAATAACACTAACAATAACTTACAGTAGCCTGCCCAGAGGGTTGGTGGATCATGACGCGTGAGTTGGGCAGAGAGTAGCGGTGCCCTTTGTTTCCGGCAGACAGCAGCAGAGAGGCCATGCTGCAGGCCTGACCCACACACCACGTGTTGATGGGGGGCTGGACGTACTGCATCGTGTCGTAGATACCCAGACCTGCCGTCACTGAGCCTCCTGAAAATTCGTCACAGCAATCATCATGAAAGTAATATTAGGAATATGGGAGCAAAGTGCCTTTCCCAAGCACACAACACCATGCCAAAATCATGACAGAAATATCAGGAAAATTGGAGCAAAGTACCTTCCCCCCCCGCCCACACACACACACACACACACACACACACACATATACCGAGTTATAACACAGACTCACTTTGTTCACACAAGTGTGTCAAAAATGGGAATAAAATGCCTTTCCCAAGCGCACAACACCATGCCAAAACGAAGCCTCAAACTCTAATCACACTCCAACAGATTGTACACATAAACACATCTCTGTTAATACTAAGCAAAAGACGCCATTGGCAAGAAATGTACGATGAACTGGAATGAAAGTGAACAGGTGAGTCTGTTGACACTTTGTACAAGGGTCCTTCAGGCACCGTGGCAGAATCAGATAGGGGTTGGACTTCTGATCCCGTGTTCACCAGGGATCAGGGTTTGAGGCCCTGTTTCGACACGGTGTTCTGTCCTTGGGAAAGGCACTTTACTTGGATTTTCCTCAATCCACAAGGGTGTGAATGGGTTTCTGATTTTGGCTGATAAAGTGGCAGAAGAGGACTGGGACTCGTCTTCCTATGTCTATCCCAAGACATGCTGGGTATGAAGTCACTGCCCCAATCACCATAAAAGGGTATCGGATCTTTAACTAGTTCAGTGCTAGAGAATTTTGTTAAAAAAGTAAATTATCTAAAAAAATTTTTTTAAAGTGTACCCCCTTGCCAGTGAATTTTGAGGATTCAGGGTGTTTTTATGTGTTTTTTTAAATTCTAGGACAAAAACTGTAGGGGAAACAGAACATACATAAACACTTTTGTGTAGGAAAATGAATATGGATTCTTAATCCAGTCTCCCCCCCCCTCCCCCAACCAATTATTTTTAATCTAGATAACTATTCTGGCATTTCAAAGTGAATATAATAATTTTTATCCATTAAAAAAAAGTCTATTTCTACCTCCACAGAATGACAGCCAGAAAGAAAACAAACAAACTACAGCTGAAAATAACATGAGATTATACCTTTAAAAAAATAATAAAACGGCTTATAAGTTTATAATAACAATCACAACACTTGTAGTGATGTAAGTGAATAACTGTTCAGCAACCGCATACATGGGTTCGGTCAAGATAAAATGTTGATAATGTTCTCAGAGAGTGAGCCGTCAAGTTTTTCTCACACCTAAGAGCGTCCCCCTTTACAAGAGAGAGTGTTTTGATGATATTCCCTTTCTCCTCATTGTAACTGATCTGACAAAGTGTCTGCTGTGCATCCAGTTTGCCTCTTCTATGAATAAACTGGTTAAATTAATCATTGACAAAAAGCATGAAAAAGTAAAAAAAAAAAACTAAAAAAAACCACCTGATTCCTGTCTATCATCTGTCAACCTTGAGAATCAAGAAAATTGTGGATTATCCCAGCAGTTGATCAATATGAAAAGACAGTTGAGTGACAGGTAGGTGCTACGCCCCCTAATCTGCCTTCTGTATGGCTTTCGACCTATTGTCTTACACCACTCCTCTATCTCTCCTCCCCCTCTTCTCAAATTATGTGAAAGTGCCCCACTTTCACTGTCAGTCATGGTCTCTCACTCAGAAATGATGTCTGACTGGATAGATGGACTGAAGAAAGTCAGATGTTTCGTCAGTTTTGTCAATGCCATGGTCATCTCCTTTCAGTTCAAACGTATCATAAGACAAGACAGATCCATCTGTCATCATTACACTTATACATAATCATCAGCACAGCTTACAAAGCTGTGTAAATCCCCTGACTGGGACCATGTCTTCACTTGACAAAGTGTCCAACACCTTTCTGGCATGTAAGGCAAACCCTCTTTACATGCGCACAAGTGGTCCAGTTAGCAAATCATTACTGAGAAAAAAAGAGGTCTTCCACCAGACGAATGCTTACTTAAATAGTATGTTTTTATTCCAGACATATTAAACTAACCACTCAGAGTCTGTTTATGTCTGTTTATGTTCACTGTACCAAAGTCCAATGAAGGAAAAATCAAAATACATCCAGGACGTCAGTGGACACCCTATAACACTATGGCAACACTATTTGCAGGACGTCAGCTGACATCTTATAGGCACTCCTTCTTTGAGTTTCTATCATAAATCTGACAATCCATTACACCGCCATACCTACCTGGGCTGTTGATGTACATGTGGATGGCCTTTTTACTGCTCTCTGACTGCAGAAAGAGGAGCTGTGCCACCACCAGACTGGACAGTTCATCAGTGATCTGTGCACACACACTGAACGTTGCCTTCATCAGACATTCACATTAGAAGTTAACACTATTGTCTTGGAAGCTCTCTTTTGCTTCCTTTTCTCATGAAAATTTGTAGAAGTACCGTAAAGTTCAGTCTATTGAGCGCGCTGGTATATAAGCTGCACCCATGACATTTTTAAAAAAATTGAACTTCATACACATGTAAGCTGCACTGGCTTATAAGCAACACTTATTACCGGTACCGGAACACATACCGATACTACAGAAAAGCTGTCAATACTGTAGGTTATGAAATAAACACAAGTGGAAACAACACAAGAAAAATAAGCAAAAATACTGCTAGTGTCACAACAAAAAAAACAACCCAAAAAACAAAAACAAAACACAACAAAAATAAGATCCATAATTTCACATGTTTAGGAATGTTAAAGATAAAAACTTAGACGGACTTGGGATGGAGTTCGCTCAGTGATGTGACAGTGTCTGTTGGCGGCGTGCAGCCTGTGCACTCGGGAACAGTGATTTCCTCATGTGTCAGCTTCAACGAAAATTGGTGCTGTGCCTGTTTGTTTGTTTGTATTTCTCTTCTATCTTGGAATGAAGTGAGTACATTGTTTGCACAAACTGTATTGACTAAATCAGAAGATTGACACTTGTGTTGCAATTTGCGTGATGGGTGGTTTTGTAGCTTAAAAAAAGGAGAGAGAAGAAAGGGAAGAGAAGAGAAAAAAAAAACAACGAAAAAACAGAGAGGGGGAGAGAGGGGGAAGAGGGGAGGAGGAAGGAACAAGCAGGCAAGCAATAACACGAATGCGATGTCTACAGGTTACAAAAACATTCTCGCTCAGTTTAAACCTAAGCAGCCAGGATCCACTTCTAGCAGTGAGGGTGACAGTCCAGACACACTTAAACACATCAGTAAAAAGATTAGTCTGGAAGAAGAGCGTCAGGAGGAGAGAGACATGGAGTCGAGATTCATGGTGTTCATGAGAGAGATCAGTGAGCGATTTGACAGTTTGCAGAACAGTCTGGCGTCTAAAGATGATATTTCCAAAATGAAAACAGACATTCAAACAAAAATTGATGATGTCACTTCTAAATTTATGAACAAAATAGAAGCGTTGGAAGAACGACTCATCGTTGTTGAGAAAGAAAGAGACAAATTGCAGAGAGAAGTGGAGGTGGTACAAAAAACCAACAGCGAGCTTTTTGAAATGCTTAACCCTTTCGCTGCCAGGAAAATAAGATTTAAGTGAAATCTATTTGCCAGGGTTTTTTCACAAAAAACGGGTATAAATTTTCAAAAAATTCTGTGCTCTTTGTTATTGGAGAAAGACCCATAAAAGTATATATTTTCTGAAAGGGAAATGAATAAAGAATACAAAACACATGATGTTTTCCCATTTTATGCATTTTAAGTGACATGCTGTTGTTTTGAAATCAGTGTTTTGTTTTTTGTCACATTTTCAACTTGTTCATTACAAACATTAGTCTGGTAATTTGCACAAAAATATCATTTTCTGGACAAATGGATATCTGCACACACAAAATCATACTAGAACAACCACAATATAAAAAAAACTGAAAAAGAAATAGATGTATTGTGACTTCTGCAAGTGATAATATGGATGTGAGGCCACGCCCCCTCAGTCTCCACCCCCTCCTCTTCACCCCTCTCACACCGTCACTTCCTCAGACCGCGTTGGCTGAGTGCCAAGAAAATCGCTCATACGGCGCCCTGCTAAAAATTCGGTGACCTGTCGTCTGCTAGAGTTGAACAGCCTGCACCACTCACTGATAGTTGTATCTTGGCCACTCTCTTGATTGCTCCCTTTATTTTCTATCAAATCGTCCTATAAATGTTCACCACTGTCTTCTCCTTCGAATTTATGCTCCAATTCTTTCTGAGCATCAGCTAAAGAAAGTAATCTTGGTTGATGTAGTTCGCCACGAGCGCATGTCTTGAGCACGGAGTCAGTCCGACATTTTGTTGAGCGAGCGAGGAGAGAAGCCAGGCAAAGACTGCGGCCAGTAACCCAACCAAAACGTTCAAATAAAGGACTGCCTTATGACGCAGATGGTGTTTCTAGCTATGAATAGAATCCAGAAAGATTCCCCAAACTAAAGCTACCAGCATTTTTGTCAACGAACTGAATGCAAAGCAGGGAAAAGTCAAAATATTTCGATGACGAGTTATCTCGTCATTGTGGCAGCGAAGCATACATGCAGGCAGCCTAGGGGTTAATAAACAAAACAAGCAGACTGCAGCTCTTCGAAAGGGAAACAATGACTCAGAACAGTATGGTTGCGGATGGAATCTGCGAGTGTACAACATACCAGAATCCAAAGCTGAGGAGCCTGAAACAACAAACGCCTGCACTCAGAAGCTCAGCGATCTTTTCACAAGCAAACTAGACGTGGCCGTCACGGAAGCAGACATTGAAGCAGCTCATAGAACTGGCAGCCACACTCCTCAGCTCACCAGACCTCGCCCCATGATAGTGCGCTTTCTGTCCAGGAGGAAGAAAGATGAGGTTCTCGCTAACCGTCGCAAACTAAAAGGAAATCCACAGAAGATTTCTATTGCAGAGGACCTGACTTCTCTGAACTTTAAACTTCTTAAAGAAGCAAAAGAACATTCGGCGACACTGGACACTTGGAGTTCCAGGGGGAAAATATTTGCAAAGATCAAGAATGGCAAGACTGTGAGGCTGGAGGTGGATGTGGAGGTACTGCGCCGTGCAATGTGACATTGTGACTCTGACACTAGTACATGAGAGGGGTGATGATGAGAGGGGGGCATGTGCATTAACTTTCACACAGATGTACCTACAGTGTGAACACGTGCACATTGGAACACTCACATAGCCATACGCACACGCGCGCGCACCTACTTCCCATACCGACACGTCTGTACAAACAACCACCAAGTATCATTAACGCAAAATCAAATTAAACCATAAACACACACACTCGCACACAGTTGGCATCCGACTGTACATATAATATTCTTTTTGTTACCCTTCATTTACTGACAGCCCAGGATGTGCACTGGTGGTGAGGGGAAGGTGGGAGGAGGTTGTGAGTGAGTGCTTTTTATATACACTGACACATGTATATTATAACTGGAATACGTCTAGAGACAAACGTTTCACTCAACGTTTATTCATTACATACACTTTTTTCTTTCTAAACATGTATTAATACATTATTTCCGCACACAACAGAGAGAGGTTAAATTTACAGCCCACCTCTCCTCGTAAGATTTGTGCGCGTGCTTGCATGTGGTTTCTCCAGCTCTGTGTACTGCTGTGCTTGCTGTTGCTTATTGTATCCTTGGTGTGTCCCGCTACTACCGTGCCTTCCATCGTTGACTGTCGTTTCCCCCACCCCCTCCTTGCCATTACTCCTCCCGCGCACCCCGACCCTATGTTCCCTACTCTCTCGTGGTGGACATAAAATTGCCGACTCCTTGTGCTGGAGGGAACTGTGCCGTATATTCCGCGGTGCGTCAGTGTGTGAAGTTTAAACTTTCCCAATGGACGTATATGCGTGGGGGTGTATGTTGTGGCGATTGTGCAGGGTATGACTTCAATGGATTGTGCAGATAATATTGCCATGCATATGGTAATTTTGTAGGTTTTTTTTGTTTTTTGTTGTTGTTGTTTTTCCCACATGCGTGCATCATGAGCACGTGCGTGCGACATGCTCCCACTTATGCACACGCTATGTTAATACAAACATGACACAAAAATAGGCTCCCCCCCCACATGCATGCATCATGAGCATGTGCGTGTAACATGCTCCCACATGCGCACACGTTATGTTAACACAAACAGGACACAAACACAGGTTGTTGTTGTTGTTGTTTTTTGGGGGTTTTTTTTCCAGTGCTGCACGAACGTCGCCTCGCCGCAAGATCCCACTCACTTGACCAAGACTTACCTGTATGTCTAAATGTGTGCTTTTCTCTTGATGTACTTTGTTTTTATTTTAATTTAACTTGTCCCGTCTTGGATGATATAAATGAATGTCACTCAATGATGGGTACTTATAAAGCAGTGTATTTTTCTTTACATGAAAGCCTTTGCTCAGTTGTACTATGTACCATGCAAACAATAGAATGAGTGGATGCCCTTTAGACTCCACTAGAAAATATAGTATAAGCCATTAATTACTTGATATAATAGCCACAATAATAATAAAATAAAATGGAAAATATAAGCATTGTTTCCATGAACTGTCAAGGACTGGGTAACGTTAAAAAGAGGAGAGATGTTTTTCACTTTCTTAGACAAAAGAAACACTCCATTTATCTCCTTCAAGATACACATTTCGACCCAAATATTGAATCGTATGTTAGATCTGAATGGGGTTACACTTGTCACTTTGCATCTCATAATTCACAATCCAGAGGTGTTGCTGTTATGTTCAATAACAACTTTGAATTTAAAATTAAAAAGGTGTACAAGGATCCTAATGGAAACTGCATAATTATTTCCTTTACAACAGTAGAAAAGGATTTCTTAACTGTAAACATTTATGGCCCAAACAAAGATTCGCCAGAATTTTATGATGAACTGGAAAAAAATATTACACAGTTTGGATACCCAAACCTGATTATTGGAGGTGACTGGAATCTAGTTCTTGACCCACATAAAGATTATTTTAATTATAAACACATAAATAACCCTAAAGCTAGAGACAAAGTAGAAGATATTATGATAAACTTAGATATGTATGATGTTTGGCGAGACTTAAACCCTGATAGTACACGTTTTACATGGCGTAGACCATCCCCTTTTCAACAGAGCCGTTTGGACTTCTTCCTTATATCTGAATGTTTGATACAGTATGTGCATGAAGCAGACATCCAATATGGCTATAGGACAGACCATTCAATGATAGTTCTTAAACTTTCATTTGGTGAAAAAATTAAACGAAAGTCTTTTTGGAAATTCAACAATTCTTTACTGAAAGATATAGATTATGTAAATGAAATCAAAGAAGAAATCAAACAAGTTATTAGAGAATATGCAGTTCCAGTATACAATTATGAAGAATTAAGAAACATTCCAATGTCCGAAATACAGTTTGTAATATCAGACCAATTATTGTTAGATGTTCTATTAATGAAGATTAGATCAAAAACAATCTCATATGCCACAATGAAAAAAACGTAAAACAGAGGAGGAAGAACAACAGTTAGAAATAGAAATACAGAACTTAGAAAGCAGGAATGTCAGAACATGTCAAGAAAGTGATAGAATAGAAGAGAATAAGTTAAAGCTTGTAGATATTAGAAAAAAGAAGATGGAAGGAGTACTCATGCGTTCCAGGGCCAGATGGATAGCAGAAGGAGAAAAAGTAACAAAATACTTTTATAATCTTGAAAAAAGGCACTTTGTAAATAAGAGTATGAAGAAATTAGTTACAGACAAAGAAGAAGAACTCCATGAACATAATGTAATATTAAAGGAGGTTCATGATTTCTATAAACATTTATATAAAAAGAGACTTATTCAAACATGTGAAATAGCAGATATTGTTAAGGAAATGCCTAAACTTAGTAATATAGAAATAGAAAACCTTGAGGGTGAAATTACTTATGAAGAAGCTACCCAGGCACTTTAACGCATGCAGAACAATAAGAGTCCAGGTACTGACAGCTTTTTGCCGAATTTTTTAAATTCTTTTGGAAGGATCTTGGATACTTAATTGTCAGGTCACTAAATGAAGGTTTGAAGAAAGGTGAACTGTCACAAACACAGAAAGAAGGCATAATAATTTGTATACCAAAGGGTGACAAACCAAGAGAATTTATTAAGAACTGGAGACCGATATCTTTATTAAATGTTGTTTATAAAACTGGATCTTCTTGCTTAGCAAATAGAGTTAAGTCTGTGCTGTCCTCTTTAATTAGTGATGACCAAACAGGATTTATGTCTAACAGATTTATTGGTGACAATATTAGATTAATATATGATATGATTCATTATTTAAATTCAAAGCAGTTGCCTGGTTTATTGATTTGTATAGATTTTGAAAAAGCGTTTGATACTGTTGACTTCACTTTCATGATGAAAGTGTTAAAAGCATTTGGATTTGGTCCAGTCTTCTGCAGATGGATAAGTACTTTTTATCAAAATATTAAATCAGCAGTAGTAGTAAACGGAACGGCATCTTCTTGGTTTCCAGTAGAGAGAGGATGTCGTCAAGGTGATCCCATTTCACCCTACTTATTTCTTTTATGTGTTGAAATCCTTGGCATAATGATAAGAGAAAATAAACTGATTAAAGGTATTAATATTAACAATACAGATCATAAAATTGCACAGTTTGCAGATGACACCCAACTGATGACCAAAGGAGACAGAATATCGTTTGAGGAGATCATAAGGACAACCGACTTGTTTAGTAGTTTTTCAGGATTATTTATGAATACAGGTAAAACTCAACCAATATGGCTGGGTAGCAGAAAACAATGTCAAATTAGATATCTACCTCATTTAAAAATGGTGTGGAACCCACCAAAATTTGAAATCTTAGGAGTGTGGTTTACTGTTGATTTAGAAGAATGTGAGGAATTAAACTATAAAGACAAAATGTCTGAAATTAGAATGTTATTTAGAATATGGATAAAAAGACCGATTACACCTTTAGGAAGGATAGCTGTTCTCAAGTCACTGATTTTATCAAAAAGAACCCAGTTATGAATGTTTCTACCAAATCCACCTAATGAATATATTGATGAGCTGCAGAAGGCATGTTTCAAGTTCATTTGGAACAAAAAACAGGATCGAATAAGTAGAAAAACAGTAATCAAAAGTACAATATTAGGAGGATTAGGAATGTTTGACATCAAACAATTTATTAAAGGTCTTAAACTGAGCTGGATACGTAAATTAAAGTTTTCAAACCATAAATGGACAATAATAATAAAAGAAAGCAATCCAGTTATCAAAGATATTGATAGATATGGACCCTGTCTACCAACACCTAATGATAAGAATAAGTTCTGGATTCATGTTTTCCAAGCCTACAAAGAATTTTGTCAGAAGGTCCCACTATTAAGTAGCAAAGAAGTTTTAGCAGAACCAATCTTTCTGAACCAAAATATTAAAATTGGAAGTAAGATTTTATCATACAGAAATTGGATGGAAAAGGGGGTCTGGAATATTTCTCATCTAGTGCACGGGGACAGTAGTTTCCTTTCCTATGAAGATTTTAGTCAAAAGCATGGAAATATAACAAATTTCCTTACTTTAAATGGTTGCATAAGGTCAGTTAGAAATTATATAAAAAAACCACCTAAACATTAAAATTGATAATAACGCTGCTTTGCAGATGAGAAAATCATTACAAATGATATATTCAGTGAAAAAAGGAACAAAAGTTTATTACGATACTCTAGTTAAAAACAATACGACCCCTAAATGCTGTAAGAAATGGAATGATTTGTTGCAACTGAACATTAATTGGAAACAGACATTTCACAAAATACACAAAATAAGTGACGTTAACTTAAAATGGTTTCAAATAAGAATAGTTCATAGGATTATTGCAACAAACAAATCACTGAAACAGATGAATATCTCTCATAATGATAAATGTAGCTGTGGATCACATCCAGAAACCATTGAACACCTTTTTTGGAGATGTGAGATTGTGCAGAGATTTTGGACTGCTTTCCAAACTGATATTAATAACAAATGCAATAATGTATACAATGCCCAATTATGTGAAGAATTAGTTTTATTTGGAAACTCACACGCATTTGCTACAGATGACATTTTAGATTTTATTATTTTACTTGCCAAAAACTTTCTGTACAAATGCAAATTCAATAAACAACCACCACAACTCAATGCATTTAAAACACAGCTCAGATACAGATACAAAATTGAAGAACATGCATCTTATATACTAATGAACCATCATGCTTTCCGTACAAAGTGGAACAGTTACCTTCCAATTATGGAAACTGTTACTTAATCATAATTTCGCTTGTTCCATAGTTACCATTCTGTATAACAGTCCTTACTTTGTACTAACATGTCTTTATTTATTTCTCATATGTATTATTTGTTTATTTTTTTTTTTAACTTTTATGGTTGCTGTTGTCTTTACAATGTGATCAACTACAAGCTTTCTTTTCCAATAATGCAGAAGTGGTATACTCATGCTCATTATTATTATGACATTATAATGCCACCACTCGCTTTCGCCTTACCCTAGATACCATTACTGTAATAGTTGATACATTTGATGCTGTTGCTATGTTACAACTGGTCCAGGCTATTTACTATTAATGTCATCTTAAATCACCATGATTACTACAATCATTAAGGTGTAAACATTGATTGATTGAATAATTGGACAAATCTTCCTCTTTTTTTTTTCTTTTTTTTTCTTGGTTTTTGGGGGGTTTTTTTGTTTGTTTGTTTGTTGTTGTTGTTATTGCTGTTGATGTTGTTGTTACAGATTTGTTTTGCCTTGCTATAGTCTGTTTTGTTTTATTTTGTCTTATCTCTCTCTGTAGTGGAAGATGCTACTGTTCGTTGTATATTGTTTGTTTCATACTATCCTCTGTTTTGTATACATGTTTTTGGAAAATTTTTAAAAAAGTTTAAAAAAAAGAAAAAAAAGATAGATAAAAACTCGCTAAAAATATCATCTTAAAAAACAGAATGTAATAACTCACAACTCACATACCTCTTCCACCTCACCCCCTTCGCTCACACACACACACAATCTGTTGGCTCCATCATGGAACCCTCAGGAGGTGCAGAATGCAAAAAACACTGCACGCACAAGAAGCCTCAGTCAAACTTTACCATCTCATCTACAAAATATCAAGATATACAGAAAAAAAAATGGAGAAGTATGGGAGAACGTACGCAAAGTCACTTGACAGATGCTGGACATCACACCTGCATGACATCACTCCAGGTTGTTCATCGATTTTACTTCTGTTCACTAAGACTGATTAGTCGGGGGGGCCGGGGGAGGGGGGGGATGGCAGGGGGAGTGTGTGAGTAGAGGTGGGAAGGGGGGCTGAACAAGGCTATGGGGGAAGGCAAATGGACCAGTAAGGCAGAAAAAAAAAGAACAGAAATGTGACAACAGCAAGAAAAAGCCAGAAAACAAAGAGAGTAACAGAAAAGAGAAAATTCCTAGCACAGAATTTCCAGGTGTCGAAGCCTGGTGGAATCTGATAAACAGTTCTGCAGTGCAGCACCCAAATGACTCTTCACTCAGTTAAGAGAGGGAGAAGATACATACCGGTCCCATTATACAAATAATTCTTTCCTTCAGCAGTCGAGAGTAGATGTCATAGGCGCGCTCCCCTCTGCCCGTCTGTTCGATGACAATAGGAATCATGGGCTGAAGCTGTCTGCAGGAAACGTGAATCTGACGCACATGGGGCAAGCCGCTTCTGCAGACCCGAGCCAAACTCTGAAATGAAACATCATGAAATATTGCATTTACCTAACATTCTTTCTTTCTCTCTTGAATTTAACCCAATTTAGTGCTGAACCATAATGAAATGAGATCAGTTTCAGTTTTCAGTTTCAATTTCTCAAGGAGGTGTCATTGCGTTCAGACAAATCCATATACGCCACACCTCATCTGCTAGGCAGATGCCTGGCCAACAGCATAACCCTACGCACTTAGTCAGACCTCAAGTGCGTGCTTATATGTATTTGTGTATCTATCAGAGAGGATTTCTTCCAGAGAATTTTGCCAGAGGACAACACTCTAGTTGCCACAGGTTCTTTTTTCAGTGCGCCAAGTGTGTGCTGCATACGGGACCATGGTTTATCGTCTCATCTGAATCACTAGACGCTCAGTGTGATTTTCCAGTCAAACTTGGGAGAAAGGGCAAGAGCAAGATTCAAACCCACACCCTCACGGACTCTCTATATTAGCAGTTGAGCATCTTAACCATTCTGCCACCTTCCTCCTTGAGATCAGTGTGGCATTAGTTTTATGTGCAGTCATCACTTATTTGTTTACGGTGTTAACTGATTTTGCTGATCAAAAGTAATGCAATCCGAAGAGGAAGAAATCTAGATTATACAGAATGGTGACTGAGACATCCTGATCTGTGAGCTCAGTCTTATCTCAAAGTTGAAGTGAAAAGTAAAAAAAAAAAAGTTTTAATTGCCATTATGTCAAGCCTCTGGCCCATAACAACAGGAGTCACAGCAAAATGTAGTGCATGCAACATATGTTGTCAGTCTTATCTCAGTGACTGAGTGAGATGAGAGCCCTTCACTGATGAGCATGCTCATCAGCAGCAGTCAAAGTGTTAATGCCTATGATAATTCAGTTCCCCAAATATCAAACAAATTTAGGCTGCTGCTATTTAAACTTATACATGTGCATATATCAACTAATCAAGGCTACTCACATGCATACACAGACACACACACATAAATATTTACAAAATGAATCTATTAGGCAAATGAAAATATATCTGGCCTTTATGCAGATGATCAGTCCCAGGTTTATACAGTCTTACCTCAGCTTCAATATGTACAATTTCTCATGTAAAAACTCTAAAGTCAATGGTTTCACATCAGACATCCATCTTCACACATAACAGCACAACAAACGCAATGTACTGGTCACTAAAAGCACTGGAGTTCAATACCACTTCTCAAAACAAAGAAAAATGTTCAGAATTTACTTTTTTCACCATAACTGGCTCACAGTCAGTTACAGACTGGTATCATCTGCCTAAATGGATCTTGCACTGCGTAAGAGTTGATAAGTTATAAAAGAGCCCTCGAAATTAAATCGGTATAAATATGTTGTCTGACGCAAAAATCCTTATCACCAGCCTCTGAAAAAGCTTATGAAGTTTTTCTTCATCGCTACAGGTTGTACTGCTGTTGTGTAACCGCTGATGGTGGAAAACAAGCAACTCACTCAGTCACTGAGTCACTAACTGCAAGCATGGGCCTAATGCAGAACTTTGCAACAGACGACAGTCCGTGTACAACGCTCTCAACCATATCTGGAGTTCTGAAAGTGTATTCACCAACCTTCAGTACATTAGCCATCTTTTGGAGACAATTCAAGCAACACGGGTCTTTCAGTTAATCTAACAGTGCTGTCGGCCTTGTCAAATTACATCAACCACACACAACTTTGCCCTTAGTTCTTTCGTTCTCGCCGGTGTCTGTGAGTAACTTCCCTTAGCCCACCGCTTGACAGTCCATTTTTCTCTCCTGTATATATCAAACCATTTCCAGTATTACTGGCAAATGGGTGCTAAAATAACAAATTATTGTGTATTTTATTTTGTTACACCGTGTCATTGTTATTGCTATGCTCCAACTAACCGATCAGTTCCCAGCCAAGTTCAGTCAGGCTCAGTTAGTCAGATACAGAGCCGTATTGTAAATCTAAGTTGTGATCTGTGCATTTGTCTATGGAGTATTGCTTTCACTATTCCTATTGCATTGTGTCAGACTGATGATTACATTTGGCCCTTTATTTCATTTATTTTCCCCCCATTTGTATTATCCCCTCTTTTTTTTCTTTTTTTTTTTTCTTTGCCTCTGTGGCCGTCATCCTGTTACTGTCATGTTGTCCTTGTTTCTCTATGACTCAAAAGAGTTAATGGGAATAAACAAACTTAAACTCAAACTCCATGGAGAGGCCGACTGATTTTGCGACATAGACTGTTTTTTTCAGACGACTTTACAAGACAAAACCTACGAACAACTTGACCTAAAAGGCGTGTGCCGATCGGTTTCCAGACTCAACTCATCATCATGAAATGTGTCTTTTTCTTTTCTTTTTTTAATACTTAGAGCACGGCTGAATGTGTTCATGATGTACACGTATGTGTGCGGCGTCACGTTTACTGACTTAATCTCAAAAGTGAAATGCACATGTGGTCTTGTTACTCAAGCTCACAATATAAACAAAAAACAAACCCACACAACTATACAAAAACAAACAAACAAACAAACAAACAAAAACAACAACAACACTAAACAAACATGCTTTTAAAATATATGAGCGTGCATCCACGTACTTATACACAGTGCACAACATATTAAACAGATGATGATGAAGTCAATGACTGATATAGAAATGCCAATGAGCTGGCATAATTATACTGAGAAATGCCAAGCTGTAAAACAAAACATCAAAGGTTCAGCACACAAGGCAGAAAACATCAAGTTACAAAAAGTGAAATTAACATTTTCACCTCAAACAAACTAAACATCTCAACTTTTTTTTTCTTTTTTTTTTAACTGAATCACTTCCACAAATTAAAGTTGACATCTTTTAGGAACAATCAGTCTATTTCCATCCACTCCTGATCCCTCTCAATCTCTCTCTCTCCATCTTCCTCCTCTCCCACCCCACACCTACCTTTCACCCCCAACCCCCGGGCCTTTTCTTCTCATCCTTTTTTTCTTCTTCCTGTTTTTTTAACTACTAGTTTTAGTTGGAGTTCGTCCATTGACGTATCCGTCAATTATAGATATTAACTTTCGTTGACTTTCGGAAAGATTAGTGAAAGAAAGAAATTAATGGCATGTGGATACTGTGGCACCGACACCCAACTTATTCATGCTCCAGTGTCTGTCACTTCTATACAGTTTTGACTCGGAAGCATGCATGCAGGTAGGCGGCAGTGGCAGCACAGACATTAATGCCACTGAACCACTGCCGGCCGCGACACTGACAGAAAAGGAGTCTTTTTCTTTCTTTTTTCTTTTTTTCTTCTCCCCCCCGTCTTTTGGCCGAGGACAGCAGGCAATGTTGTCCGGCAACCCACGCGGGAGGCAGTGTGGTTTCTTTGACCTCAGTGAAGTGTTTCTCGATGAATATTCTTTCAGAGCGGTGTTGAATCTGCTCGGCCAGTTTATCAATGTGTCTCCTTAAATGTTTGGTATCCACCGTGATCATGCATGTGTCTTTCCTTCTTCTCATTTCTTTTTCCCTTTACTCCGTGAAGAGTCATCATTGGGACGCTGCTGACAGAATAGACTGTTCACCAGATTCCTCCAGCTCTATACTCGAGAATAGTATGTCAAAGCCTGGGTATCTGCAAATAGTTTTCCACGTGTGAAATGGTGTCAGTTCATCGTCAGTGCGTCTTGTTGTTGTTGTTTTGTCTGCCTATCCGTCTCCCTCTCTCAAAGTGGTTCCTTGGACGATTGTTTTAGCAAGGCCAACGGATCAGCCTTGTTACTACGTGCAGGTCTATTCTGAAGTGCATCGTTTGAGTCGTGATTTATACACTGTTATTAATCTTCAGTTTTTGGCCGACAGTTTCTTTAAGTTACATGGATGGAATTTATCTAAGTTTTGTTGGAGGTGCTTACGACATGAGTGTGCCACGCGGAGTATTCATGCACTGCGAGATACCATCATGTCAAGGTCATACAGATACCATCATGTCGAGGACATGCGGATGCCACCATGTCAAGGTCATGCAGATACCATCATGTCAAGGTCAAGCAGATAATTATATACCATGCAGATACCATCATGTCAAGGTCATGCAGATATATCATGCAGATACCATCAAGTCAAGGTCATGCAGATATACCATGCAGATAGCATCATGTCAATGTCATGCAGATACCATCATGTCAAGGTTCACGCTTCTGCACAGGCGTAACTGCCGATTCACAGTGAGTACCCACACGAAGTCAGTCTCGTCAGTGGCAGGTAAGGGTGTACAGATCTCCCAGCATTCAGTGAAGCGTGCGCAGACCCCACTCGTCTGTGTTTCCCTTATTGGAAACTGCTTCTGTTCGCTCATGAATGTGCTATAAACTGTCTTCAAGCTTGACACCAAACTTTGCATGGGCTATATTTGGGGAAGTGGGTGGGGTTGTATTCATTGATTGATTGACTGGTTGATATTATCGTTTCTGTTTTTGTTTGTTTGTTGTTGTTGTTTTCAACCAGTTGACATAGCCATGTAATCGATTTGGCTATCGAGGACGTTAAGTTCACGTGAATGTGTTTGTGGCGAGCTCCAGATGTTTATGCAAATCACGCACCAAAAGAGACTGAATATGACAGGGCCTGAAGACTAAGTCGGTTGACAGCGGTACAGGTTCGTCAAAATTTCTTATTTCAGTTAAACCTGCACGCTATGAATAAAGAAGTTAACACGGCAATTCGAAATTTTTCGAAGTTTCTGGAATGTTTAGCTTGAATAAGATTTCTATTGCTGCCCCAATGAAGATTCGGATATCCTTTAACTGGCGATTGATCCTCTTACGTTCTAATTCTCTTGGTATACTTAACTATTCTTGACTGGGTTTTTTAAGTCGGCTGTCAATTTTCTATCAAATTTTGGAGGTCGATCAGAGAATCTAACGCCTGCATTATGGAGATGATCTACTATCACATTCAAATATGGCGTCATACACGGGGGACTATCGACACGCTCCCCATTAGACACCAATCACGACGTTTAAAGAACATGTAAGACATGAATTTATCAAAGTAAGTTTAATCTCTTTTCATTTAAGGCGATTGTGCGCTTTTTCATAATAATTGTGTGGATGATTAACATGAAAAGACGTAAAAACAACAACAACATACACTTACAATGTCTCTGTCATCGTTACAGACGTTAACACTGACCTTTGCAATTCGAACTCACAATACCTCTAACTGCCAGCTAGCTGGGTTCTCTCAAGGACACGCTACTTTGTTCGTGCATGTGTGTGGGCGCGTATTTCCCCTCCGTGGTGTGAGCCTGTGAACTTTTCTTCTCAGCACCATCACGTGCTTTGTCTAGTGTCTGCATATTAGACTTACTTTCGCACGTAATGAATCGTAATCATTAGTTCCTGTCACTAATGATGCTGAACGGGAAGCCATTGAACAGTCGGCCCATTTTCACACCTCAAGAGGAAAAAAAAAAAGGTCTCCCCCCCCCTCACCCCCCGAAAATAAGGTGGCGATGGAGAGAGGGGGTGGGGGCAATAGGGGCTACAGTGAATGGGAGGGGCTGGGGTGTGGTGGAGGTGGGGGGGCGGGGGGGGGGGAGAGAAAAGGACTTCCCGTCTCCTAGCCCTCTACTGACATACTGGCTGCGTGAGAAGAAAGTGGAAACTGTAAATTCAGCACATTTGAATGTGTGTGTGCGTGCGCGCGCGCGCGCGTGTGTGTGTGTGTGTGTGTGTGTGTGTGTGTGTGTGTGTGTGTGTGTGTGTGTGTGCGTGCGTGTGTGTGTGTGTATGTGCGTGCGTGCGTCCATGAGGTATGAGTGCGTGTGTTTGTGTATATGTAGGTATATGTATGCGTCAGTGTCAGTGTGTGTGTGTGTGTGTGTGTGTGTGTGTGTGTGTGTGTGTGTGTGTGTGTGTGTGTGTGTGTTTGTGTTAGTGTGTGTGGGCGTGCGGGTGTGCGCGCGCGTGCACAACTGAGTCTGTCTTGTTATTGATGGTAAAGATGTAGATTTCTTGGCATTCTGTGACGTGTGCGCAGATCTCATCCGAGTGTTCACAAATGGTGCAATAAATATCTCCTACCTCAAACATAAAGCATGCAGTTGTGCGCAATTTCCAAATTACATAATATATAAATAAATACAGACATCCAAGTACATTTATGAGTGCTTGCACTTGCAAAGAAAACAGAAAATTTCATGATCTTGTGCACATGATGAATTTGAAAATAGGCCCGCTCCCTCCCTTCTTAACTATGAACTAACTACTTACGAATTAGGTAAGCCAGCTCACTTCCCAGTTAATTTTCCAACATGGACACAAACACATGGCTCCGCGACTCTGGTACGCACAAAACTGCACACACACACACACACACACACACACACACACACACACACACACACACAGAGAGAGAGAGAGAGGGTCAGTGTCTATGACCTGCATGAGCATTGACGTTGGCTATTTCCCTGTCTGTCCACTGAAGTGGGTATGGTAACACTGATGGACTGAGGTGAAATGACCCGGACGTCCTCTGCATGGCTGCCGTAAGTGCTGGGGATTGTTGTGGTAGTATAGCTCGCACTGCTGTTCCAAAACTTCCCGTCAGTACCAAAAGGGGAGATCTTTTCATGTCCACAGGCCGGATTTCATTTTCGGGATTCTCAGAAACGGTTCGACTCAGTGGTCGCTACGACTGACGTGCAATGACAATGGGAGAGATGGGATGTGGTGGTGGAACTGAGGTCGTAAGTGGGGGATGGGAATGTGGGGTGGGGTGGGGGGAGTGGGAGGAGGGACAGTTCGGTTGAGGGGGCCGGGGGCGGGGGGGGGGGGGGGGGGGGGGGGGGGGGATAAGAATGAAACAACTCACCGAGAACGGACACTGGCATGTTGACCGACATATTACACACAAAGCGGCGCTCGCTTGCGGTATCAGGATCGAGATATCGTAGGTTCTTCTTCGTTCGTGGGCTGCAACTCGCACGTTCACTCGCATGTACACGAGTGGGCTTTTACGTGTATGTCCCTCCCCCCCCCCCCTTTTTTTTTAACCCCCGCCATGTAGGCAGCCATACTCCGTTTTCGGGGGGTGTACATGCTGGGTATGCTCTTGTTTTCCATAACCCACCGAACGCTGACATGGTTTACTACAGGATCTTTAACGAGCATATTTGATCTTCTGCTTGCGTAGTCCTGGGTTCGATTCCCAGCAAACCGTCTCTTCTGTGGGAGAGTGGGAAGTTAGCGGAAGATGTCACACACACACACACACACACACACACACACACACACACACACACACACACACACACACTCAATCACTCACTCACAGGACCACAAGAAGAACATTAAATTTTGAAGGTGGAGCGGTGGCCCAGCGGTAACGCGCCCGACTAAGAAACGAGTGTCCACGAATTCAAGTCGCATGTACAGATCGGCATTTTTACTCCCCCATCTTACCCCTCAGTCCATTCCACTACACCTCGAGTGGTGGTCTGGATGCTAGTCTTTCGGATGAGCTGATAAAACGAAATCCCGTGTACAGCATGTACTTTGCGCACGTTAAGGCGCCCATGACAATGAAAGGGTTGTCCCTGGCAAAGTGATGTAGAAATACACTCGCAGACAGAAATAAAAGGGGGTGGGAGGTGGCGCGGGGTGTGTGTGTGGGGGGGGTGGGGGGTGGGGGGGGGGGGGGCTCTGTACTGTGGCGACAAGCTGTTCCCGAGGAGAGGAACCCGAAATTCACGCCGAGAAATCCTGTTGTGACGAAAAAGTAATACAATACAATGCAATACAATAATAATAATAATGGTATTTATACAATGCGGAAAATCTTGTGCAGAGACTAATCAAAGCGCTTTCCCACCAGCCATTCACACGCATGCATAACTCTAAAACTGGAAAAACTGAAGACAAGGAAGACGCAGGGAAGGGAGGCTGTTTTGGGAAGAGGTGGGTTTAAAGGCCAGACTTGAAAGAGCTGCGTGTGGAGACCTGACGAA